>NC_091140.1:43170238-43522738 GCF_041381155.1 Argopecten irradians | reverse complement strand
TGCCAGATAACTGGCATGGTTGGCACAGGCCTTGAAAAGTCCTTAAATTTATATGTTGACCTTGAATCTCCTTAAATAAAGAGCTTGGCCTTGAATGTTCCTTGGAAAATTCAGGTGTTCTGAAATGACGTTTCGATTCCTCGTTCAAAATCTGTATTATAGCATAAAATGAACATAACATTTGATCAAACTTAATGTAAGTGAATCAGTCTGAAATCCAGATGTTTAATTCTGGACTCTTGACCGCGTTCTCGTTCTAATTTAGAGACATCCCTGAACTTCATTTTATGAATTCTACATTCATAAACATCAATGCATGGTAGTGGTGATGATTGTAAATGATCAATTCAGCAATTGTTCAAGAAGTTATAGGTGACAGAGCATTTGATTTTCGTATTGATTGAATCTAAGTTTGATTTCAATGGGGCCTTGAAAATGACAAAAAAAGGCCTTACACAGTCTTTTTTGTTGGTTTTTTTTCGAATTTCTGTATGAAACATCAATGGTAAATAAGCTGATAATTTTTGGGACTCTACAAAAATAATCAAACTCATTTTATCACATAACTGAGCTGTTCAGCCATGTCCTACAACTATGTCATAAATATTGGGAGACAAACATGTAATAATTAAATTAATTGTTAAATAATTTGATATGCCTCTCGCCTAAAGGTACGTGGCATATCAAATTATTGAACTCATTTAATAAATTTCATATTACTTAGCCACTCATGTAAGATCCTCTATTTATATTTATATTTTAGAAATTAAAAATCATTTCCGGTTTAAGTACCTATAATATTAAGACTATTACCACAACATCATCAATCAAATAGGAAGCCCTAAGGCTCAGCTTTACTTTAGCTTGTAAATCTATTGGCTCATATACACCGTCAGCCTATTAGTAAATATCTCAAATACAAAATTTCTGTAAAGAATAGAAATGGTTGCATTTTGTTGGTTAATAAATGGATCATTATTAATTTCAAATATTTGCTTTTTTTCTTTGTTTATATATATATAAGCTGAATTTTGTCATTTTGGTTTCAGAGGACAATATAATCATGTTGGCCAATGCTAAGGATCCAGCATTGGGGCCTACCCAAAGCGAGGATGTCCATAATCAGGGTCTGTCACGTAAAGACAGGATCAAGGCAAAAGGAGTAACGCTGATGGATTCCATCAAAAAGGGCCTGTTTGTAGTTGGGAGTGCTTTGATAGTTTTCTCTGCATTTAGAAATTCTGTTACATGGTGAGTCATTTTTTGTTTTTTGAAAATTCATCACATATGATATAGATCTATTTGAAAAACAAAACATTGGAATTGGTTATGGGTTTGAAATCACTATGATGATCCTCCATTTCAAATGGCTTATGTAATTTTGATGCAATTATATATGCCTTAATAACATGGGTCATTCTGAAAATGGGCAAGAATTTTTTTCTCAAAAAATATTTTGGCCACCCTTCACGTAACCAGGATACTGTATAGGGCTTTTAATTCACTGGGTTTCTTATAAAGTACATATTCCGCATATCAATTACTAAAATTTGTGAATCTTTACAATACTATTGTTTTTAGATAAGTTGATAATTTTCTGAATATTTTGCTAATGTTTAGAATTTGCATATATTAATGAAAATTCTGTACTAATACTAGGTCACAGTGATCTATATCAGGGTTTGTGCCATCTTCGATATTCCAGGGGTTACTATCACTGTCCTAATATCCACTCCTGAAATATATTTCATAGCAAAATTGAAGGCTTTGTGTGTGACAATGGATGAGACAAGTAGTCTGGTCTTTTGATGTACATCAAGTAATGGTACAGTGTAAAGCTTTGAAGTTGAGTGTCTATCATCAAAAGAAGTCTCTGCTGGGCTGTGATTGCTGCTGATTGGTCATTTTTTTTCCCGCTGAAACGCCTTCAGTTTTTCTATGACATATACCAGGGATGAATGTAACAGCAGTGATAGTAACCACAGGAGTATTAAGGATGGGTTTACACTGGCTGTTCCAGAAATGGTTGATATTGAATTTGAAAAGTGTATAACTAAATAAGATTGTTTTTACAACATCATTACACAATTTTATCAAGTAATACAGGGGTTTTGAGATCCCAAAATGACGTTGGTAAAGAACTGTTTACCATCAATTAGTCCCACCTTCCGGTGATTATGACGTCATCATTTGATGTGATTTTTGTTACGTCATCATCACCGGAAGGTGGGACTAATCAACGGTATACTTTACACATGTCGTTTTGGGATCTCGAAACCGCCGTATTGACGGCATTGATATCCTGACCACGGTAAAGGAACAGAACACTTCTTAGATGTTGAGGATTATTGTTATTTCTTGATAATATGATTTCTGCAAAGGAAAGACCTCAGGCTCCGATTTCTCGAAACAAAATTAAGTCCAAAACTGACTTAAGTTTAAAGTTTTCATATAAGTTACATAACAACTAAACGAGAAAAACTTAAGTTTTGACTTAAAGATGCTCCACCGCTGACAAATGGTATGGAATGAAGTACTGACTGTGCAATTGTACCAAAAGCAAAACAAATTATTTTATATGACACATATATACACAATTAAACATCAGTTCTTGTTCAAATGATGAGAATTGTTCAATGCTCTGTCTGTGGTCGAGCATCTTTAAATAAATGTTAATGATAGAAGTAGGGTATACAGATATTTTAGATTCTTACATTAAGTTTTCATAGAACGACCTCTAGCCAAAGACATCATGTTAAAGTTAAGTAAAACACCTTCTGGATGATTCAGTTACATAAACTGTAGTGATCTTCCACAGTATTGATATGTTATTGAAATGTTAAGATTTTTCAAACCTGCTTAGCAAAGTTTCTGGGGATTGGTATCCCTCTCTTAAGTTAGTATTCATTCTGTCTTTCTGTGCTTTCATTTGTTCTACTGTCCACAGTTTAGCTTATACATGTATTGACAAATTATCATGAAACATTGTCAAGATGTTCTTTTTGAAGTCATTATTCTGTTGCCTGAGCCATCCTCATATTTCATTATTGGTTGCTTTTGCTACTAGACAAGGCTTTGATTTCTTGAAACAAAATTACAGACTTAAGTCAAAACTTAAAGATGCTCTACCGCTGACAAATGGTATTTTTTCACTATAAAAAACAGAAGTAGACGATTTAGTATTTTTCTTCAGTTACAAAAGTTACTTATTTACACCATTACCACATTTGAAAAGTTTGAGCTTCTAATTTTACTTCAAGTTAAAAACATGAAATATAATTAATTGCATCCCGAAAAAATTCTGTGACACTATATCCTATATGGAATGAAGTACTGATTGCCCATGCACTAAAGGCGAAATAAATTACTCTATATTATTTTTTGTGTTAATTAGACATACATATACACGATTAAACACCAGTTATTGTTCAAATGATGAATATCATCTATGCTCTGACGACGGTGGAGCATCTTTAAGTCTGCACTTTTGTTTACTGAAACTATTTGAAACAAGATGAGTGTTGGTTTTTTTCTTTATACTTTATTTTTCAATTTTATTGGAAGTGGAAGAAAACAAAATGTTTCACACAAGAAAATGAAATGTGTACATGATTCACCACAAATTTAATTTTCTTTTAAATATAATGTCATTTTATGCTAGTTTATGTCAAAAAATCTAATGAAATATTATTTGAAAAAGCCAAGTGTTTATAATTAAATTGCTTAAATTATAGTACAATTTAACAAAACAATTTATATGTTTTGTTTTTAAGAAATTAAACAAAACTGATAAATTTATGTATTTTGCATATAAGAAATTTAGATGAGAAAACCTGCAATTTTTAGGTCACCTGAGACGAAGTCTCAAGTGACCTATTCTAATCGCCTTTTGTCCGTCAGTCGTCGTTTTATTTGTCGTCCGTCGTGCGTCGTGCGTCGTCCGTTCTGTCCGGTCGTCCGTCGTATGTCAGTAAACAATTTACATTTTCAACTTCTTCTCCAAAACTGCTGAAGCAATTTCAATGAAATTTTGCACAAACCTTCTAAGGCATAAGGCCAATCAAAATTGTGAATTATATGGTCCCCACCCCCCAGGGAGCTATGGGAGGGGCTAAAAGGGGTAAAATTGACTAAAATTTCAAAAATCTTCTTCTCCACTCACAGATGTGATGGAATTAAAAACTCTTCATAGATAGAAAGGTCCTAAGGTCCTTTACAAAAATTGTGAATTATATGACCCTGGGATCTCAGGTTTCCCCCTGGGGAGGGGGTTAAGTTTACTATAGTTTATATAGGGAAAACACATTTTTGAGTATTATTTGATCATTTGTAATAGGAAATGAGTCAAATATTGTCAGAATTATCCGTATGAGATGGCCATTGAATCCTATTAACCAATTTTCCATAACTGACCCCCAGTGGCCTTAGGGGCGGGGTCAAAAGGGGTCAAATAGGCTATAACTTCAAAAATCTTCTTCTGAAATCCTGGAAATGGTAGAATCACATACTCTTCGTAGATGGAAAGGTCTTGAGGTCCTTTACGAAAATTGTGAATTATATGACCCTGGGGTCTCAGGTTTCCCCCTGGGGAGGGGGTTAAGTTTACTATAGTTTATATAGGGAAAACACATTTTTGAGTATTATTTGATCATTTGTAATAGGAAATGAGTCAAATATTGTCAGAATTATCCGTATGAGATGGCCATTGAATCCTATTAACCAATTTTCCATAACTGACCCCCAGTGGCCTTAGGGGCGGGGTCAAAAGGGGTCAAATAGGCTATAACTTCAAAAATCTTCTTCTGAAATCCTGGAAATGGTAGAATCACATACTCTTCGTAGATGGAAAGGTCTTGAGGTCCTTTACAAAAATTGTGAATTATATGACCCTGGGGTCTCAGGTTTCCCCCTGGGGAGGGGGTTAAGTTTACTATAGTTTATATAGGGAAAACACATTTTTGAGTATTATTTGATCATTTGTAATAGGAAATGAGTCAAATATTGTCAGAATTATCCGTATGAGATGGCCATTGAATCCTATTAACCAATTTTCCATAACTGACCCCCAGGGGCCTTAGGGGTGGGGTCAAAAGGGGTCAAATAGGCTATAACTACAAAAATCTTCTTCTGAAATCCTGGAAATGGTAGAATCACATACTCATAGATGGAAAGGTCTTGAGGTCCTTTACAAAAATTGTGAATTATATGACCCTGGGGTCTCACGTTTCCCCCTGGGGAGGGGGTCAAGTTTACTAGGGAAAACACATTTATGAGCATTTTTTGCTCAATTTTCATAGGAAATGAGTCGAACTTGTTTAGAATTATTAGCCTGAGATAACATTTTAATATCATATCTATATTGGTCCTGGTCAACCCCCTCGGGCAGAGGGGCGGGGCCAAAAGGGGCAAATAGGCTAAAACTTTAAAAATTTTCTTCTTAAATACTGGAAATGGTAGAACCAAATACTCTTCTTAGATGGACAGGTCTTAAGGTGTTTTATGAAAATTGTGAATTATATGACCCATCACGTTTCCCCCCTGGGGAGGGGGTCAAGTTTACTATAGTTTATATAGGGAAAACACATTTATGAGCATTT
This sequence comes from Argopecten irradians, assembly GCF_041381155.1. NCBI lineage: Eukaryota > Metazoa > Mollusca > Bivalvia > Pectinida > Pectinidae > Argopecten > Argopecten irradians. The sequence goes on along the minus strand of NC_091140.1, from coordinate 43,517,141 downwards.
TTTGCTCAATTTTCATAGGAAATGAGTCGAACTTGTTTAGAATTATTAGCCTGAGATAACATTTTAATATCATATCTATATTGGTCCTGGTCAACCCCCTCGGGCAGAGGGGCGGGGCCAAAAGGGGCAAATAGGCTAAAACTTTAAAAATTTTCTTCTTAAATACTGGAAATGGTAGAACCAAATACTCTTCTTAGATGGACAGGTCTTAAGGTGTTTTATGAAAATTGTGAATTATATGACCCATCACGTTTTCCCCCTGGGGAGGGGGTCAAGTTTACTATAGTTTATATAGGGAAAACACATTTATGAGCATTTTTTGCTCAATTTTCATAGGAAATGAGTCAAACTTGTTTAGAATTATTAGCCTGAGATAACATTTTAATATCATATCTATATTGGTCCTGGTCAACCCCCTCGGGGCAGAGGGGCGGGGCCAAAAGGGGCAAATAGGCTAAAACTTTAAAAATCTTCTTCTTAAATACTGGAAATGGTAGAATCAAATACTCGTCATAAAAAAGGCAGGTCTTAAGGTGTTTTATGAAAATTGTGATTTATATGACCCTTGGGTCTCAGGTTTCCCCCTGGGGAGGGGGGTAAGTTTACTGTAGTTTATAAAGGGAAAAGACATTTTTGAGCATTATTTAGTCATTATAATAGGAAATTAGTCAATTGTAGTCAGAATTATCCCTATGTGATGACCATTGAATCTTATTACCAAATTTTCTATGACTGATCCCAAGGGGCCTTAGGGGCGGGGCCAAAACGGGTCAAATAGGCTAAAACTTCAAAAATCTTCTTCTGAAATTCTCGAACTGGTAGAATCAAATACTCTGCATAGATTGAAAGGTCTTAAAGTCCTTTACAAAAATTGTGAATTTCATGGCCCTGGGGTCCCATGTTTCCCTCTGGGGAGGGGGTCAAGTTTACTTTAGTTTATATAGAAAAACACATTTATGAACATTATTTGCCTATTTTTCTTAGGAAATTAGTCAAACTGGGTTAGAATTATTAGTCTGAGATAGCATTTTAACATCATATCCATATTGGTCCTGGCCGACCCCCAGGGGCCAGAGGGGTGGGGCCAAAAGGGGTCAAAATGGATAACATTTCAAAAATCTTTCTTCTGATTTCACAGATTTGATGGAACCAAATAATCTTCATAGATTAAAAAGTCAAATTTATAAAATCACTGACTGACTTCAAGGGCCTGATGGGCAAATATATAGCGTTTATATGCATGTCTTTGTTTCATTCTGTATCTGAACACAGGTGACCGTTAAGGCCCATGGGCCTCTTGTTTATTTACTTATGTAGTCGTCGGATAACGTAAATTATCTGTATGAAGAAGCCGAAGCCATGTATTGTTTTAGAAAACGACTATGTCATATAATGACCGGCATCGACTGATCATCGTGTACTTAGACCATATAATTTGATTCTTGACGTAACCGGAAGCGATCGGCCGTATGTAAACTGTAGGTTAGTGCAGACGAGAACATCCCCAAGAACATTCACGCAACTAACTAACTAAACTACGTTTATAAGCGGTAACAAAGTCAAGATTGTTGTAATCCATTCCTTTTAAACGTATGATTCTCTCTTTTGTGGTAACATTTACATTAACAATTAATATCGGTCGGTTTTAACGAACACTAGCCATACATGCGGTACATTAGTTTAAAAACGACTTCCGATCGATTAAATTCGGATCGTAATGATCGGTATTCGGTTCACTTCTCCAAACCGAACCCTCTCTAAACCGACCGAAATTATATGAACAGATCATGATCGGTTTCGGGAGGTTCCACTGTAGTAGAATCAAATAATTATAGATGGAAAGGTCTTCAGGTGTTTTATAAAAAACTGTGAATTATATGACCTTGGGGTCTTACGTTACCCCCTGGGGAGGGGTCAAGTTTACTTTAGTTTATAAGGAAAAACATATTTGTGAACATTATTTGCCCAATTTTCGTAGGAAATTAGTCAAACTTGATTAGAATTATTAGCCTAAGATATAGCATTTTAACATCCATATCCGTCCTCGATGACCCCCTGGGGGACCAGAGGGGCAGGACCAAACAGGGTCAAATTGATTAAAATTTAAAAAAATACCTCTAAGTTCACAGGTTTGATGGAAGCAAATACTCTTCATAGTCTAAAAAGGTCAAATTTATAAATCACTGACCAACTTCAAGGCCCAGCATATAGTGTTTATATGTCTTTAATTTGTTTTATTATTTGTTTCATTATATATTCTAACTCAGGTGACCGTTAAGGCCCATGGGCCTCTTGTTAATGACTTACTTCTGTAAAAAAGCTGGTCTGCAAAGCTTTAAAAATTACTGCTGAGTGACTTGTCTTCATATCTTGTGTAATGTGTGAATGTTGAAAATGTAGACCGACTATGAATAACCACTGTTTTGTTTTTAACAGGCACCTCCACAATGTGTGGGGAGCTTCGGGACATTTCTGGCAGGGTATCTGGAACTCCATCTATGACCTCTTTGGGGATGACAATATATGGCTGGGAACGCTAGGTAACATTTATAGTCAATAATGCCCTTCACATCCTTGATACATCAAGGGGTTTCTATCATTGTAGTCATATCCACCCCTCGACTATTTCATACTGGAAGCATGCATATGTAGTTCAGGAGAAAAAATGGCAATACAGTTATAGGCTTGCAAAGATTTCCTTTAAAGATTACAGAGAGCAACGCCAAACTTCAAAGCCACACAGTCAACCAGAGTGTAACGTTTTTGATTTTTTAGATGTTCATCAGTGGACCAAACTATGGATAACTGCTCATCTGTTGGCGCACACAGAGCCTTCAGATTTGCTATGACATACATGTAGGGGTGGATATATAACAACAGTGATATTAACGCCATGAATATTGACATGTGCAGATCAGTGCTTTTGATAAACAAAAACATTATAATTTTAAATACATAATTACTTAAATTTCTCTTTTTAAGATTCTTTAGTGGTTCAACACTCAGCAAATTTATAAGTCTGACCCTTCATGTTAAGATTAATAGAATCTTTCAACCCCTTTGGGGTGAGACAGGAGAATCTCAACCCGAGGGGTAAGATTCTTAAGTTGTCAAACACGAGGCTGTGCCGAGTGAATCTTATCCCGTGAGTTGAGATCTCTTGTCTCACCCAAAACTTTTTCTCTTACCCTGTGCACCACTTTGTGTCTGTAATAAAGTGTCACTTATGCAAGCGCGGATGATGTGACCTCAATGAATCGCCATTTTCGCCATCTTTGTGACGTAATTTCATGGTTGTCGTGACGTTATAGTACTATAACCGCGACGTAATGATGGTGTTGTCATGACGTCATACCATTGTTGAGCATGTGCAAAGATCTTGTGTAGCTTGTCTTGAAAAACTGTAGATATCCCTGTCTGGGGTAAGATAATTCCCTGTCTCACCCTCGATGGGATAAAATATACTATTGGTAATTCTATTGGAATATGGTAGCCATGGATAAAAATTATTGCATGAGAAATATCTGACTGCATTTTTTAACACTTTAGGCATAACATTCATTAACATTTTTCTTATATTTTTCAGGGACTACCATATTTACGTTCGTGGTGTTCTGGGCTGGGAACATCTTGCTGCTGATACTGGACACAACCGGCTGGCCAGCTTTTCTCCTTAAGTACAAGATACAGGAGGACCAAAATGTCCCTGTTAGTATATTTACATCAAAATCATAATTCAGTTATAAGAGAATGCATGGTCAGTGCATGTCTTCAAATTTAAGTTGGCAAGATGATGAGTCACTTTTTATTCATTTTTTTATCAAGAGTAAAAAACAAAGCATATATTTCATGTTTTTAAGACACTGACCATATACAGATGCTTTTTGTTTTGCATCATTCGTAAAAACAGCTTCAATGTAAAAGCTTTTTTCTCTGTTGTAGATTTATTTCAATAATGTCAATTACAGGATTAATATGTGTGTCAAGTTATAAAACAATTACATTGTTATTTCTCAATTATTACATTGTATTATTTCTCAATTACATTATATTATTTCTCAATTAATTACAGTACATTCTTCACAATTAATTACATTATTTCTCAATTAATTACATTACATTATTTCACAATTAATTACATTATTTCTCACTTAATTACATTACATTATTTCTCAATTAATTACATTACATTATTGCTCAATTAATTACGTTACATTATTTCTCAATTAATTACATAATACTATTTCTCAATTAATTAATTACAATATTTATAGTTTTGAATTACATTATTTGTTTTTCTGAATTATTTAAAATATTCAATTTTCTAAATTATTTCAATTACTTATGTTTCTGAATTAATAATAATATTTATGTTTCTGGATTAATCATATTATTTATGTTTCTGAATTAGTTACATTATTTTTGTTTCTAAATTAATAACATTATTTATGTTTCTGAATTAATTACATTATTTATGTTTCTGAATTAAATGCATTATTCATGTTTCTGAATTAAATATATTATTTATGTTTCTGAATTAGTTACATTATTTATGTTCCAAATTTAATATATTTTTCTGAATTAATAACATTATTTATTACTGTAAACTAATCGTAGTATCAATGTTTCTGAATTAATTATACTATTGATAATGTATCTCAATGAATGTTTTATGCTTACAACCAATACTATAGGTTGATAGGAAGAAGCTTCTGAAAGCTGTGAACCAGGTACTGTTCAACCAGATCATAGTCGGGATACCATTCTCCTACACTTTCACACATCTCATGATTTGGCGGGGGTGTCAGTTCCACGGAGGTCTGCCGTCCTTTACCTGGGTTATTTTTGAGCTCATTATCTTCTCTCTGGTAGAGGAAGTGGGCTTCTACTACACTCACAGGTAAGAATTGAATCCCTACAGCTACTGGCCCCGACTTCTCGAAACAAACTGAAGTAATAAAATTTCACATTATTAGTTACATAAGGAGAAAAACTTTTGACTTAAGTCTGCACTTTTGTTTCAAGAAATTGGAGCCTGGTGTACAATAATTTTTTTGAAAATTTTGGCTGCTGATAAGTGTAATACACTCAAGTCTTCAGCTTCTGTGTTACGAGTTCTTACATAACCTTTGTAAGGCAGTTTACCAGGTACTGATTGTAGGTTAACAGTTTTCTCTTGGAAACCTGTACCTACTAAACCTGACAAGCCTATAATTGACAACGGCTGTAGTATTAGGACATAGCTGTAAAACGAAAATAAACCAAACAGACTTATTTGTTGCCATATTGACAAATAAATAATAGTTTACCAGACTTACAGTCATAGTGTAATTAAATGAATGGAAAAGTTATGAATAAAAGTTGCAACAGAGCCCTTTTGGTTACTTATAATAACTTACCTGCAGATGTAAAAATATCATATTTATTTCTTCCTTCAGGCTCTTCCATCACCCAAAGCTGTACCGCTTCATCCACAAGCGTCACCATGAGTGGACTGCCCCTATCGGTATCATCGCCCTGTATGCCCACCCTGTGGAGCACTGTTTAAGTAACCTCGCCCCGATCGCCCTCGGCCCTGTCATTACTGGCTCCCATGTGGCGACTGCCTGGATGTGGTTTGCCCTCGCCCTCTGGTCTACCACTGTGTCTCACAGCGGCTACCACTTCCCAGGACTACCCTCACCGGAGGCCCACGACTTTCACCACTTAAAGTAAGCAAGAGTATATTTTAGGGATGTGAAATGGGGGTTGGTGGGGGTAATTTCTAACTTATTACTTTCCACAACTTTCACCACTTAAACTAAGTCTTAATACTAAAACTTCTAAGATTAAATGTTAAAAGTTTCCTTAAGAGAAAAGGTAAGGGGGTTGTTGTCAAGTCTATTCATATGTACTATCACTTCACCGAACTACCCTCACCAGAGAATTGATTCAGAATATGATGATGAGTGTTGTATCAACGGTAAGTTATTATTTTTTTGCGACTCTACAAAATTATTGATCTCGTCTTACATTACCATGCTAAAAATTAAAAGCCGTTTTGGAAAGGTAGTGGCCCTTCATTGGGAGATAGGTTATCTCTTTCCATGCTTAACCAAAAACTTTTTTTTACTTTACATATTCTCCGATGTAGTACCTACTGTGTATGCTTTCTGTGTAAAAAGAATATATTTATTAGTCGATATATCTCTTATTGTTTGTTTTAACTAGATTCACACAGAACTATGGCGTCTTGGGAGTCCTTGATCGTCTTCATGGTACCGACAACCAGTTCCGTGAGCACATCGCATACAAACGTCACATCCTGTCTCTGAGCGCAGTGCCCATGTCACAGCAGTTCCCTAACCCTGCCAACGTCAAGGGGAAATAACTCTACGGAACTCATCACAATATTTATAGCTTAAGTTGTCTGTAGACCCCAAAGCTTATGGCATGTGACTATTGTCGGTCTGCTCTCCGTCCTTCATCATTGTTTCTTTTATTTGCTTCTTGTCATGAAATACTAAACAAATTTTAACCAATTTTGATCAAAAACACCCTTTCGAAGGGAAGATATATATTTTTGCATAGAAATGACTGTGTTTTTAAGATCTGAATGGTTGGTGTTAAATGAATAAATTCCATAACAACTAAGAGCTGCTAGTTGAACGGGGCCTTGAGATACATGTATCAATGTATCACTAGTCATGAAGAATTGATCTGATTATAATCTTATTAATTCAGAAACTCCAATATATACATTTGATAAGTGATGCATATTTAGCCAAATTTGGGATTTTTTCTTCAATATAGCCACACAGGGACTGGAAAAGAAATAAGTTTATATAATTGTTAATGAATGTCTCTCATAAATTCCTATTTTCTTGAGTAGGTGAACAAACTCTGACCTAATTTAGTCAAAAGCATTTGATATCAAAGGGGAACAAATAGGGGGAAAAAATCAGATTCACCCCTGAAATTTCATAATGGACTGGTCTAATCTTTGATTTAGAAGAGTCTAAATGTGTCTTCAGGGGTGAACAAGTTAATGCCTATCATTATGCATTAAAGGATGGAGCTGAGCATTGCAGGCTTATTTTGGATTTATGGATCTGGTTTTTACGTGATATTAATTGATACATACATTATTTTATATCTATAATATTTTTATTGCATAAGTATTGGCGAATATGTCTAAATTTTATTGTGTATCTGTTAAAGATGCTCCATCGCCGACAGAGCATAAACAATACTTATCATTTGAACAATAATTGGTGTTTAATCGTGTATATTTATGTCTTAATTAACAGAAAAAATAACATCAGATGATTTGTTTTGCTTTTGGTACATGCACAATCAGTACATTATTCCATATAGGACATAGTGCCATGGAATTTTTTTCGGGTGGTAATTAATTATTTTTAATATTTTCATTTTAAAGTAAAATTAGAAGGTCAAACTTTTCAATGGGTGTAATGGTGTAAAGTAAGTAACTTTTGTCAGCGATGGAGCATCTTTGAATAAATAAAGCCGTGTAGTACTACATTCCCTAGAAAGAATAATTAAGTATATAGTGTTATACAAAATGTTGCCTAATATCTTTCTTGTGTTGCAAACATGATAAAGTGAGCATTAAAAAAGGTACTTTACATTTATTTTGTAAGTCTATATTTAGACTTCAGGTGATTTTTGAGTCTTTCAATTTAATTTAGATTCACATTGTATTTGTCAATGTTGTATATAGAACTGTAAATGTATGTTCAATGGTAATGTGAGTGTGTAATATTATACTCATACAAGTGTTAATTTAGGCATAATTATTCTGTCAAAAATGCTTTCTTCACCACAAATAGATTTTTTTGTAAAATCCATTTTGAACAAGTATGGGCAATGATGAAAACATGTAATACCATATAGGTAAGTGGATTATTTTCAGGTGTAAAAAAAATCACAATTTTCAGGTGTAAAAAAAATCACAATTTTCACTTGAAATAAGAACATTTATTTTTTGATAATACATTGTACACATAAATTGATAAAAAAATCTGGGTATTGAGTTTTGATTTACTTATCATTCAGAACCATGTCTTTATTCACAAATGAAAAAAAAAAAAGAAAAAGAAAAAAAAACCCACAGAAATATCTTCACACGAAATTATCATTATCAAGCTAGGCTGTTTTTGGGTTTCATTAGTGCTATCATATTTCTAATGAGAAAAGTGCTACACTGTTAATGTAAAATACATGTTTTGTATGTACAAATGTACTGTGTAGAGTTTTTCAACAACAACAAAAACCTGTCACAAATTGAATTAGCTGTCTACTTTGTACATAACATCCTGTGAAGAAAGTATCATAAGTGCAGCTATAATTCAGTTGTAAGAAATTTCAAATTCAGCACTTAATATGCTAAAATGGGATTACCAAACATTATAGTGTAACATGTCAAAACCAGTCCTTGCCTTAAGTGGATCCCTGTCTATTCTGGCTAACTGAATAGCACTTTCCTTGTAAAGTCAAAAGTCTATGTTACGTGTACAGTATATACTTGCAGTATTTTATCATGTATTTAGAGTTTAGTGAATTTACAATTTCAAAGTGATATTTGATAAAACAGATACCAATATCTAGGAATGAGATTGGAAATCTTGTTGCTGTATTTGACCCTATAAGCGCCCAGGATGCTTTGAAAATGAATACCAATTATGAGGCACTTAACAGAACCATATTTGGATTACCTTTCATAAAATCATTACACAATATAAGCCATAAATAAATTTTCAAAAGAAATCAGATTCATGTTTATAGTGTTTAATTAGGTGTAGGTAGGTGAAATAAAGGTTTCAATATAAGGGGATGGGTGCTTTTTGGGTGGATATACGGTAAAAGAAGTGATACTCCCTTATTACCAATAATACTACATTTAATTTGTGGAAATTGGTTAAATTACATTCCGGTGCTTATAAAGAGTCAAAGTACAATCACAGGGACCTGGCACAAAAATTTTTAACCAATAGTATACATATATATATATTGATACTATAATATATATATATGTATACTGTTAGTTTAAAAATATAGTGCCAGGTCCCTGTGAGTAGAATCTGTGTTAATAGACATGTATTATCTTAATGTAAATACTGTATAAAGGAACTTAGGCAAATAGCAATGCAATTGGAAGGTCTCTAGGAATTATATATCCAGTCATTGAATAGTGCACTTGTTTACTTGAAAAATAGATTTGTTAATAACCCTTGAACCAATAAGCATAATTTAAAAACCCAAAAGGTGTTCTGAATTGTAGACATATCTATGTTGGCCTTGAAAAACCTTAAATAAAAAATTGGCCTTAAAAAGTCCTTGAAATTCACCAAACTGCCTTGAAAAGTCCTTGAAAAATAAATTTGTTCTAGAAGTGACATTTTGATTCTTCCTTATAAACTCTATTTTATCATAAAGTGGACATGAACAAACTTGTTGTGAGCGAATGTGACTGTTCTCGTTCACATCCCAAAACTTCATTCATAATCATCAGTTATGGTAAATGATCTATTCAGCAGTTGTTCCAGAAATTGTAGCCGACAGCATATTTGAGTTTCGCATTGATTTAATCTAAGTTTGACTTCAACGGGGCCTTGAAAATGACAAAAAAGTCTCTGAAGAGTCCTTAAAAAGTCCTTGGTTTTTTATCCAAATTTCTGTACAAACCATGTCAAGTATTTACAACCCTAATCGTATTGGCTACCGAATGGATACTTCGATGACAATGACTTAGAATGCAAACAGATCAACAAAGATCAACACATTATACAGATAAATATGAAATTATGTGGGTTGTCATATCCTGAAACACTAGTGTGACCATATTAGAATAAACCAATATATTTTTGAGATATTTTGTAAAGCTTATTTTGCAAGTGATCATAATTCATGAAAGTTTATCAATAACCGATGATAATAAAACTTATTGAATGACTGCAAATTAAATCCCGAAATTAAATTGAAACAAAAAAAATGTCAGTTATAAAAACAAGTCGCTGCAAAAAATAAATAATTTTCAGTGTACATGTATATATATGTATACACATCTTTTTCTTACAGTGTATTTTCCCCTTAAAGGAATGGATTGTCTAAGTTTAGAGTACGTAGACTTGTCTGTTGAAATTTAGCTTTGCATGAAGTATTTTGTGTAATTAAGGTTCATATTTTGTTGGTTATGCTAAAGCATTGTGCTAAACGTCAATAAACAATGTGCTGTTCAAATCTTATTTTGTCCTGTGTGTCTGTCTACAAAACAATCTGAATGAGCTCTATAGTCTGTTCCACACAATGATGGAACCCAGTCTGGAGGCACTATTGTTGGCTGAAGTTTTGACCACCTTTGAGCTCATGCCTATATGGCAGATGAAAATTTTATAGACTGTTAAAATAATCTATGCCACTTGGATTCCTGGAATTCGTGGTTTCTGGATCCAGGATCATGAAACAATCTTGAAACTTAAGTTAAGACTTAGCCAATCATTAATTATGTAACATTTTGTAATGTCATCTTTGATTGGCTTAGTCTAAACTTAAGTCAGTTTTTGGACTGTACCATGATCCTGGGGCCAGATGTATCATAGGTGAAACCTTTTGAGTATGACATCCATGATGGGAAGTTAGCCACACATCCAGACAAGCTGGAGTCAAGGGATTTATTTTGCTGGTATGGTAATCAAAAGGTTTGAAGATCAAGTGATATTTCAGGACTCTCAGAGAGCCGGTTTTCGGATGAGGAGAGCAAAGATATGAAGGAAAGACTTACCTTAGCCCTGTTCAGTGCTCGCTAATGTGATGCTTGCTCGTCGTTACTCAATTTTATGTAGGATATGCAGGTGAGCGAGCCTTTCCTATCACGATTATTGACCATTTTAGTAGACCTGCTCTGTCCAGTAGTGTCTTCTCCGATGTACAGAACGATCTGAGAGAGGATAATGTGGCCTCTGGTCTTCGTTTGACGAAACAGATCTATAGTGTTTCTGATTCTTCATATGTTTCTGGATCTATTGCGTTGGAGGCTGGACCTAATATCAAGCATCTAGCATAATCCAAGCATCGTGCTGCTTGGGAAGACAATCTTCAAGAGTATAAGGGGAAGAAACCTCTTTTCGAAAGAGAAAGTAGAATTCCTGACTGGCTTCTTCCTTCCATACCAGATGGCTCCAGACTGTTCAGACCCGTGTTCCAATATCTGGGAGGTCTGAACGTGCCTTTACATGACCTTCCTTTGACTGGTCGTCTTTCTTCCTTCCTCTTTCAAAGGAGATCATTTAGGGCAGTCAGGCCCCCATCAGTACGTGGTATCGGAGAGATTATTTAGGGTTTTTGTGAGCTACGATCCTCCTCTCTGTTTGTCGAGCCAATTTTCTTTCAGGGGATAAAAAACCTCTTGCCTCGAAGAAGGTAGACAGGAATGAATATACTCGGTAAATGTTCGGTCGAAGAGGTTCCTCTGGTTGGATGTGCACCTGGTTTGTACTCCAGAATATTTCTGATCCTGTAGCTACAACATTGTGGCTCAAAAATATGTAAAGACAGATAATGCCGGAAAGCATAGCAGGTCTGGTACATATATTCGTTCCACTGGTCCGGAAGAAGTCTGGAGCTTAAAGTCCCATCATCCACCTGATTGCTTTCAACAAGCATGTAGAATTTCCTCATCTAAAGATAGAGACCTCACGGACATATTTCTGCTTCTGTGGGCAATTTCAGTCAATCTGATTGAATTTCATAATCCTATCAAGAAGTCAGGAAGGAAGTACCTCCGTTTCACTTGCGACGTCTTGTTAGAACTACTACCAGAGTACAAGTAAAAAAAAGTTTGAGACACGGTTCTAGTCTTTATGAACATGTCACAGATTACGGTATATCAGAATTCTTAGGTATCTAAACTGTGGTCTCCTCGGGACGTGCACACATCAGACTTCCGAAAATGTACCTTCCCAACTGGGTTCCTTGCTCAATGGATTGGTAAACGAGTCTTCTCTTATATATCCGTTCAGTAAAGGAATTCCTCTTTGTCAACCGATCAGTACGTTGCTGCATATACACAGTGCGTCATGAAAGAGTGGCCTTTGATTTCCACTTTCAAGACCATATGTCGACATATTTTAGTTTAGATGTGGACATCAATAACTGACAAGTCGGTGTCACACCCGAGCATAAACACGATTAATCGCCGAGTTACCGACTTTCTACATAATTATCTTGGAATCATTGTGTGGGCAGGTACATGTGATAAGTCGACATATTCTTCTGTTTATGTCGACATCTTCCTATCTGATGTCGACATAATGCCTTAATTATGTCGACATCATTAAGTCGTAAGTCGGCAAATCCATGGCAGAAACATATACCACCATATAATATAGATTTAGTTTGGGTAATGTACGTTGAATGCATAGACATGAAGAATTGTGACAGTCCAAAAATATCATGTAATTTATGTATTTATTGAAAAATTTGGAACTTTAATAACAAAATTGCCTCCCTTACATCAAACCCCTCCCCACTCATCACATAGTCACGGGCGTAATTCTATTTATCACATAAGTTAACTTTTATTATTAGAAATAGAAGTAAAACCACAGAAGTTTGACATTCTGTCAATAATATACAGTAAAAATATATATGAAAAATACCCCTATATGCTATATGAAAACACTAGTATACAGGAAATTTTTTTAAAATATATATTTTCACTATATATTATTGACAGAACGTCAAACTCATGTGGTAAAACTTAAAATTTTGTCTAAGAAAAGAGTAGAAATCCGACTCGGATGTGACGTTTCCGTCTACTTCGAAAATCATGAGACGTCATGTTATAGATCATGACGTCAAAACTACATTTGAAGTCATAATAGTGTTATTTAAGGATTAACTTGAATAGATTTTTTTATGTTATGGAGATATAACACAAAAATCTGGGGTACTCTAAATAAACCGCTTTCTTCGCGGTTTATGATGAGAGTACACTCAGATTTTTGTGTTATATCTCCATAACATAAAAAATCTTTTCAAATAATCCTTATAATTCAATTTACTAAAGATAATCTCTTCAATATTCAAAATTCATTTTGGGACTCTTTTGTCTATGAAATCATTACGCCGTCATCTCAGCCAATCAGAAGCGACGTTACAAACGGCGACGCCATTTTTTCCTTCATGGGCTGATAAAGTAAAGTTTAAAGCCAATGAAAATGCTCGTAACAATCAATATTGAATTATTACACAAATGTTTTTAACTATTTTAACTTTGGACCAGAAATAAGAAAGTGGTTAAAATTATTTAACAATAATGTATATTCTTCAATTAATCAAGGGGGGAATTTATCGGAACGTATCAGTATAGAAAGAGGTTGTCGTCAAGGAGATCCAATAGCTCCCTACATTTTTATTATATGTGCAGAAGTGCTAGCTGCAAGAATTAGAAATAATAATCATATTAAAGGCATTGATGTAGATAATGTACCAATTTTGAACGTGCAATATGCAGATGACACTGGTTTAATACTAGATGGGTCAGAGAGGTCTCTTAATGAGTCTATATCTGAGTTTTTCTGTTGATTTAGATCAGATACCAAAAATGAATTTTGACAAAAAAAATGTAAAACTCAAGTCACTTCTTACTGCTTGGAAGAGGAGGAGCTTGACTCCAATTGGGAAAATCAGTGTTATTAAATCTTTATTGATCTCGCAACTTAACTATCTATTTATAACCTTACCAAACCCACCAGAAAAATATTTAGCTACAATAAATTCTTTATTATTCGATTTTTTGTGGAATGATAAATGCCATAAGATCAAATCAGACGTTATGATTCAAAATTATGCAGATGGTGGGCTTACGATGATTGACTTGTATGCTTTCATCCATTCATTAAAGTTAGGATGGGTTAGAAGATTATTCTCGTCTTCAGGCAAATGGTATCTGATCCTCAAGTCAACTCTAGATTTAAATAAGATATATAATTGTGGGAAGGATTATGTAAAATTGTGTATATCCAGATGTCGTAATCAATTTTGGAAAGATGTCTTTAAAGCATGGGATAAATTAAATTATTCTGAAGATATGAGGCTAAATAGACAAGAGTGTATCCTCAAAACACCTCTCTGGTACAACAATGATATTAAAGTTGATAATAAATTTGTTTTTTACCCCAATTGGTTTAGGTCAGGTATTTTAATTTTAAATGATTTGATGAAAAATTCTGACAATTTTACTTTTCTTTCTTTTGACGAATTTATACAAAAATTTGGAATTGTTACTAATTTTTTACAATACCATGGACTAATATTGTCAATAAAGCGCTATTTAAGAAATCTCGAAATAAAACCAGAGAAACTTTCATACCCTTTTATACCACAATTATTAGAAATTTTCTTTAAAAGCAAAAAGGGTGTGAAAGACTTCTATAGGTTTATCATAACTCCATCAACAACTCCAAAAGGTACTAGAAAATGGAATTTGAGCTTTAATTTTGATACAGAAATGTGGTTAAAAATATATACTCTTCCATTTAAGGTAACAAAAAATTCCAAATTGATATGGTTTCAAGTCAGAATTATTCATCATATATTAGTTACTAATACCTTCCTTCATAAGATAGGAATAAATCCTAGTCCTATGTGTACTTTATGTAATATAGAAAGGGAGACAATTAAACATTGCCTATGGGAATGCAAAGAGGTGCAAACTCTGCTTCAAAATTTTGAAACTTTATTAGATTTATTGTTTATTCCCTTTGCATATAATAAAGATTCATTTCTTTTTGGAATAGTTTTACAAAATTGAAGCTCTGTTGACAATGAAATTTTGAATTAATTATGAAACATTACATTTATAAAACCAGATGTCTTAGCAACTCCTTAAATATCAATGCTCTTATTAATATAATTAAGGATAATTTTTTAGTTCAAAAATATATGTTTTTTAGTCAAAGTGACCATGTTAAAAGGCAATTTGAAATAGGCTGGAGGAAATGGAAACCTTTATTGGACCTTTAAGTATATACCTTTACCCTAGCCTTTTACTTAGTCTTTTACTACTGCTAACTTACTTTAATTTTCTTTTTATCTTTTGTTAGGATTTATATAGCTGAGGGGCCGCGGTGGCCGAGTGGTTAAGATGTCCCGACATATTACCACGAGCCCTCTACCTCTGGGATGCGGGTTCGAATCCCATGTGGGGCAGTTGCCAGGTACTGACCGCTGACCGGTGGTTTTTCTCCGGGTACTCCGGCTTTCCTCCACCAACAAACCTGGCACGTCCTTACATGACCCTGGCTGTTAATAGGACGTAAAACTAAACAAACCAAAAATTATATAGCTGATCAGCACAACGACTCTTCAGAATAATTTTTCATTATTTGTTTTATTTAATATAATATATTTAAACTATAATATAGTGTATGTGTAAGTGTAACAGGGTCGACAACGCCAGTAACATCGAACCAAATCATTGTTAAGTTACGCAGTTTATACGGCGTTGTCGACATGCAAGAGACATTATTGGAAAGTTTTTGTTCAGCTCATCAGTCTCCCGAAGAATCTGTTACGGAATGGGCTTTTAGATTGGAGGGTTTATTTTGACTCGTGCAGACTCGTCCATTTTGCCGGGGGAGAGGAATAGGAGATTGCATAACAAGTTCTGGTCTGGACTTAGACAGGACCTTAGAGAAGTTTCGGGACACAAAGCCGATGCTATAATTAGCGATTTCCAGGAGCTTTGCATTGCCCGATAAGGTCGATAGAGAGGTCAAGACAGAAGGAGATACAGGATAGCAGAGAGATAGCACTGCCAAGATAGCTACTGCTAACACTCAAGGGGGGGGGGGGGGGGGGGGGGGGGGTGATATCTATATCTATAAATTGTGTGAGAGAGAAAGAGAGAGAGAGTGAGAGCATGCATATATGTGCGTTATGGTTTGCTATTAATGGTTAATATATGTTTTTATGAATGTCTCATAACGTACAATTTGATGTTCTTAAGTATTGTGAATGAGTGCATATGCAAGTGTTTGTGTGTTAGTGTCCATTTATATATACTGTGTAAAATGTTCGAAAATTAAAAATTAAAAAAAAAAGAATTATTACACAATGTGACATGTGTCTGACGATATTTATGACATGGCTGGACGGTCCATTTAATGATTTAACGTTATGTGATCAAAATAAGTTTCCCAAATACATGTATGGTGTAGATTCTACTGTAAGACTTTAAGTAGAACGAAATATCCCAAAATTGTTTTTTTGTAGACACATCTGCAAAAAATATAAATACACAATTTTCAGCCCAAACATTTTTAAATGTTTTGCTACAACAAAAGGCAGGTCTTTGAATGTTACGCGCCATCCATAAATGAGAAGTTAATTACTAGCCTTTACTGACCGGGAGGTGGCGCAACAAGCGAAGCGGAAGTCAGCAGACGATACAACATGGCGGACGGTGATGCCAAAGATTCTCAAAAAGTAAACTTTCCTCCCTAATTTACAACTTCAGATTCGATTGTCATCTTTTGTCATACTAACGAGTTAACACATTTTTTTCTCATTTTAGGGTCGTTCATCAAACGCCGGGAAACTTCGAAAAGTATTCTACGACAAGTACAAAGGTAAAAATCTGATTTTTTCAGCTTTTTCCAGTTTTGTCCTTTTCCAGCTGTTTTCCTATTCTTTGTTTGAACATTTTTTTACCTTGGTCAAATCTATTGTGGCTGTTTTGTTAATGTATCTAATTAGAATTATGGAGGGATCCCTCTGGTGTGTGTTTTTTGGTTGAAACAACAGATATATTATGGTGAATTCCATCCGATCGAATTAACAAAAATATATGTAAATAAATAAGTAAATAAATAAATAATTAAAAAAAAAACAATATATAAAAAAAGGAAACTATGTCGTCCTTAAAAAGATATCAGTTTTCTCTAACCTATCCTGTCCCAATATCTCTAGATTAGGTATACGTAGAGTACAGATGTAGGTTGGTAGGTTGACATTAAAAAAAAAATAAAAATAGTTTACAGCTTCAACATTATACTCAGCAAAATTGTAGGGGTTCATTACTTTGGCTAGGGAATTGAAGAACACATACAAATGAATAAAAAGCGGCAGAGAAATGTGGCAGATTTTAATTATAAATACAGTTGGTAGTAGACTAAAGGTTACACTCTTGTGCACACAGAGTGCACTACGTTTAGGCTACAGGCAGACACGAAGTGCACAAGATTTAGACTACTGGTGGTCACAGAGTGCACTACGTGTGACCACAGTGTCCACTACGGATGGACATGGTGTCCATGTACATTCAGGCCTAGACAGACAAGGTGATGTGTTACAAACAGGGATCGGGGGAAAATTGAAATAGCTCTATACATAATTATAATTTTTTAAGTGTTTATTTTTTTTAATTACAATATCTACAATTAAGTGAACATTATATATAACTATACTTTATTTTTCTTTGTAAATAAATATCTGCTACATAAATAAAACCTTTTCGCTGCAAAAGTAATAAAGATTGATTTATATTTATTTTATGTATATGTCTATTTGATTTTATATCAGTAGTTTCCATTTCATATCTAAAATATATTATGTTTTCAAAAGTCAATGTTTATTGGTAGACTGCATTGAATATATATATCATTTACATGAAATACAAGCATTTTAACAAGTCAAAAACAAATTTGAATTGCAGCAAAAACCAGTATTATTGTGCTTTTGAGACACTTTATTTTTCATAATAAACTATTAGTAATCATATACCCGGTAATACTTCACTTTTTAATAAAAAGATTTAATGCATATCAATCAGTTATCTAGCGATACCCTTCTAGATCGTCTTTCATTAAAATATATATACACTTGTATATTATTTTTCTTTGCTATTTTAGTTCTAAGCGTAGTGTATGTGAAAATAACTTAATTACATATCATTTATTAAAAACTTCACATCTATAACCGACCATGCAGAATTAAATCCACTTCAAACTATGTGATGTCTTCCACGTATTGGTGGCTAGTCTCTAGCTACCTACAAGTACCCAATTCAGCTTGTTTTGATTCTTAATTACCGGTAAACACAATATGTTTATGATCCCAACCCCACAAGTTATCTTGACCGTATATTGCGTCATGGTCCAATAATTATAACTTGTCAAACAGACAGGTAAGCCAATAGTACTCAGAAACGATTACGTGACGGTACCTTAAACTCTTCAGTTTGGTAAGCCATGTATCCAGCTGTACAGGTGCCTCAATGTGACCATCGATAGATAGCCAGAGGGCAGAATTGTTGCCTTCTGTGTTTGCATGGCTTTATGAGAATGGGGCAGTATTATCTTTGTACATGTGATTTTTAAATATTGTTTCAATGGAAGTTTGTTAAGAAAAACAAACACTTTACCTTTTAAAAATCATATAGGTTTTTGAATTTGAAACACATAAATACCATTCTTATTAGATACATGTGCATGCATGTTGGAGAGTCTGGGTATCCTGAGGGTAGATTAATGGGATGAGGTAAAAACTAGCTGGAAAAATTAGTAATGCTAACGCAATTATTGTCATGACAGGCAGCCGTGTAGTGGAGCTGACGGGAGCTGTACAATGTGTAAATCAAGCATGTCTGTCACAACCATGCATTTACCAATAATACATGTATATATTATGCTCAAAATTAATCTAGATACTTAAGCATTGATGTCACTATTTTTTAATTTTATCGGGGTATGAAAAAACAAATTTGTTTGCAAACTGTGTGAATCCGCGTAGTTCACACCGTGTGCACAATGTGTAACATTTAGTCTACCACCAACTGTACTGTACATATCCTCCATACTCCAGGACTTACTTAATAACTGTCATGATATATACACTTCTGAACTATCTCATAGTAAACTTGGAGGGAACAAAACAGGCAATTTATTCCTTTGATGTCCTAGAATCTATTACAGTGGTTGCATGACTGTGTGGCGTTTAAGTTGCAATTTGGTGTTTTTCTCTCTGTAGTCTTCAAAGGAAGACTTTGCAGGACTGTGATTGGTCATATTTTTTTTCTTCTGGACTGCCCTCAAATTTAGTATGAGATAGTCCAGGGGTGGATATAACGTCAGTGATAATAACCCCTGGAGTATCTAAGATGCTGTATCATATATAACTAAACCAAATTTTGCTTGAGCTGATCGTGGGTTGGGTACAGCTGCAGACCAGATACACTTACTGGTATCTATATGACTTTTAAAAAGTTCAACTTTCAGAAAAAAAAATAATTTAAAAGAAACCCAGGTGATGCTAAAGCCTCTTATTTTATTGTAGTGACAGAATTTCTTCAGAAGAATCTTTATGATCAGAGAGATGTTGACAACGTGGCATCAAATGACTTATATGTTAGCCAGTTTATTAGATCATGGGAAACTTTGGAAGATGCAGCAAATAGACTTCATGAGACATTGAAATGGAGGAAAGAAACAGAAGTAAATGGTAAGGTCCAAAAATTATAGCAAATATCAACACTGACGCAGGATAATTATAAGAGAGAAAAAAATCTATACCTTTTGATTTTTGCCTGATTAATTCTTACTTTGCAAAAATGTTCCAATATTTCCATTCCATCTTTCATCAGATTTATGAAAAAGGAACATGTTACTCATGTGATGGCTAAGATTGGAGTCTTAATGAATATTTTAAATTATATTTTTAAAATGTTATATAAATTAAATAAGTTAATATGTATATGTTTCAGACTTAAAAGAGACAACATTTGACAGATGGATATATGAGGTGGGAGGACTTTTTTACCACAACCATGACAAGGATGGTAGAAAAATTTGTAAGTTTTTTAACACAGTGTATAAAAATTGATACAATGTATGTATACCTTACACTGTAAACTAAGTTTCACAGCGACTTAATTTCTGAACTTGAACCTGTAGCTGAATCTTTCACTAACGAACCACAGAATACACAAAAATGAAAATTGCACATGGAAATTAGTTGCGTTTACAGTAAATTATCTTTTCACATAAAAATTGCAGCTAGACATCCTTCTGTTTGCACTAAAAATCTCTGCAATCTTTCTAATTAGAGTTATCTCTCTTAGCAAGCACAAATGTTTTGAAATATATTCTGTATTTGCAAATTACAGAGTTATCTACCCTTGCAGGTAGGTATTGATGGTGATGTCATGTGTTTGTAAGCATAAATTCTTTTTTTCTAGTGATTGTAAGAGTAAAACATCACAAGAAAGATTCAGAAAAGCTCCCCGGTGTGAAGAAGTTCATAGCTTACCATTTAGAGCATGAGTACAAAGAAGACCCAACTCAAGAACTTGTGGTCTTATTTGATATGGCCGAAGCAGGTCTATCAAACTTGGTAAGTTCATAATAGAATTTGCTCATCTTTCCTGAAACAGTACCACATTCTTATTTTAAGAGTGATTCATAATGAAATTATTCATGAATACATACTATTTTATCCTTTGAAAATTGATGACGAGATAAAGTTATCTGCTGGATGGGAAATTGATCACAATTAAAGCACATTGACAAAATTATTTACTTTATTCATTTTTTGTTTCACACTTTACTTATTATTAGATATTTCTTTGGCATATAAAGCAAATTTAAAGAAAACAAACAACAGGAAAGTGGGGGGTATCAGAATTGTCAGATTTAAACTAAAGTTCAAGGTCATCAAGTTAAAGAAAAAGTCAAAATGTGTAACTTTCTCCTTTAATTGTTTGGCTTCCACGTATAATCTTATGAGAAATTGGAATGAATATTGATAATTGATAATAAACAATAATTAAACATTTAATTTAGGGACTTTTTTCATACCATGCATGTACAGGTGATAGGGCTAGGTGTATGTATAGTAGTATCAACCACATACTGACACATAATGTCCCATGGTCCTTTATGCCCTGTACAGATTACATACAATAGACTATGATATATTGTTTGTAGGATATGGAATTGATTAAGTTTCTCATCACCTGCTTCAAAATTTACTACCCTACATTTTTAGGTAAGTAAATGTAATGATTAAAAATTAATACAGGACTTTTTTCTTTGAGATCTCATCAGGTCGTTCTCAAATGTCTTTAATTATGAACTGCTGAAAATATGGCGATTCTCCTTTAAGAATACGAAGTTTTAATGCAAATTTTGTTTTGTTGTGGTCCAATCTGTCTATTCTTATATCATTTATAGAGATACAATTTTAGTTTGATTTTTTTATACCCCCCGTCTGTCTATAGACACAACTTTACCCGGTGAACTTCTCCAAAACTACTTAACAGATTTTGAAAAAATTTGGTACAAAGAACTCCGACATAACTTCATTATAATTTCAGGGTACATGCTGATCTTTGAAATGCCCTGGCTGTTCAATGGTAAAGTATCTCTTTTTGAAACAATTTAAGGAGGATTATTTTTTACTTCATATTAATTAAGATATTTTACATGTCACATTATACTTTAAAATACTTCAATCATAATAGAATTTTGTTATTGAACATGAAATAGCAATTACGTTTAAATTCTATTGAAGTTTTGCTACACGGAAATTGCTTCTTCCAATTGTTATATGATTACTTAGTAGAAATTAAATGAAACTTTAATTTTGATGATTAAAAAATACCAATTCAATAAGCCATTAATAGCTTATCATAATTATTTTAGTGTCAACACCTAAGCTATATATTTTGATATAGATTTTCACAATGATTTTGGTTGTTCACGAACTCAGTTCTCATATTCCAGCTGCCTGGAAGATCATCAAAGCCTGGCTAAGTCCACAGGCAATAGGGAAAATCAAGTTTGTGGGGAAGAGTGACATTCAGGAGTACATCAACAAAGACCAGTTAATGGAGCACATGGGTGGCACAGTAAGTATATCTTTTTGATTTAATTCGTCTTTGCATATGGCGGAGTTATCTCCCTCATGGTTTGGTAATATTTTGAAAACAGACCGGGGACATGCCAAATACAAGAATTGATTCATAAAACATTGTAAACAGATACAGTTAATAAGCAGTAATGCCTTAGACTTTTTGAAGTCATTTAATGGCAGCAATCGTGCTAAAATATTTTTAAAAAAAATTCTCGTGATAACCGATCTTCCCATAAACTTGAGCCTTGATATTCTGGATATTTGCATCTTCAGCGCAAAGGTGCCCTAGGCTCGGTTATAACCGTAACAAGGAGGTTAAGCCCCCATCAATCAGTTAATCAACTTCAGCCCAAACTAGTGGAATTCAGTCTGGGTACTTAGTTAATAACAAAATTTGTTTCCTGGCATTTCCATCTGGATTTTGAGTTTTCTGGACTTTCAAAGTCTGGATTATTGCAAAAGGGCTTTATATGTCCTGTCAAGATTACAAAGTCAGATGTTGAAACTGTAAATTAAACAATAGTACAACTAATATAATTGCAATAGGACTGGAGATATTGAGAATCACTTGGGTTCTTTTCACCTCATATGTTTGTGGTGAATTTTGTTTTCTACTAAAGGGGACTAAATATTTGGATTTCCTTTCTAGGACAAGTTCCAGTTTAAATATGTCCCACCAGATGAAAGGGCAGAGGAGGAAAACAAATCAAGGAAAAGGGTAAGTAACATTCTCTTTAAAAATATTTTATTTTTGTATTTTTGCCTGTAGTGATTTATTTGAGATATTTCTTGCATACTTTGTAACAGAGAAAAACTGTTGCATTTTTCTCCCATACTTCACTTGATACTGATAGTTTTTATTAAACATGCTCCACCGCCGACAGAGCATAAATGATATTCATCATTTGAACAATAATTGGTGTTTAATTGTGTATATATATGTCTAATTAACACAAAAAATAATAAAAAAAATAATTTATTTTCCTTTGGTGCATGCGCAATCAGTACATCATTCCATATAGGATATAGTGCCACGGAATTTTTTTGGGATGCAAATAATTATTTTTCATATTTTTGACTTGAAGTAAAATTAGAAGCTCAATTTTTTCAACGGTGGTAATGGTACAAAGTAAGTAACTTTTGTAACTGAAGAAAACTACTAAATCGTCTGCTCCTGTTTTTGAAAGTGAAAAAATACCATTTGGCAGAGGTGGAGCATCTTTAAATATGGACACATTTTTCATAGATCATTGTAGATAGCATGATGAACTGTCACAAAAATCTTTCTTGCATCTGTTATGTAGACAAAGATATTTTATTTGTTGTGCCTTAATTTGGCTTATAAACACTTTCCTAGCCTTTTGCTGATAGATGATCAGCTTAACTGTAATTTGAAGCACAGAGGTTGTGATAATTTTTGCATTTGGTATGTAGCTGAAAATATTTCGTTCGTTGTGGCTTAATTTGGCTCTTTATCACTCTGAAAGTCTCTTGCTGAAAAATTAGCAGAACTGTTGAAACACACAGGTTGTGATATCTCCGTCCACAAAACAGATTTATATAAGATGCTCTTAGTCTTTACCTGTTATTGAATGTTACACACCTAACTACTATACTGTTTCCTCTTCAATCTTCAACTTATATTTAAATTTAATACAGACCTTGTAATGGCATATTGTATGCCAACTAAATTTTGCAGCGACTTTATGCCACCTTTAAAGCAATTTAATTTATGATTTACAGCTAAATTGCTCAATTGGATTTGTAGTTAAAATAATTTCTTGATGATTCAAGTTTGACAATTCTTCTTGCTGGCAGAAATTTGTAAAATTTTGTCATATGAAAATTAGTTTAACTTTACAGTATCAACTTATCTCCCTACAAGTAAAGCATACAAGTAGTTTGTGACATCAAAATTTGGTATTCTGAAACTAATGGACAAATTTAATAATTAATACAGGTAAAGCCTTTTATTTAAGAGATCAAAATTTGGCATTTATTCTGAAAGTCGTTGACAAATCTAATTAATACATGTATTGTTTGATCACTATATGTATAATGTTTGGTAGATTCCTCAGTTACAACATAAGGTAAGGCTTGTGTCTATATTACGCTCCAAACTCCTGTTATTACTCCAATAGGACTAATTCACATACCATGTGATACCTGATAAAGTTTTTGTGGGATATTGTCAGGGTGGTTTTATTATTGGTTCAACGGGCAAGGTTTGTTGGTGGAGGAAAGCTGGAGTACCCAGAGAAAAACCACCGACCAGAGGTCAATACCTAGCAACTGCCTCAAATTGGATTTGAACTTGTAGCCCAGAGGTGGAGGTCATGTGGTAGTAATAAGTTTATATCTTTCGCTTACCTCATTTAGGTGGGAAGATTACAGAGAGTTATGTCCCATCACCACTTGAGATATATGTACTAGAACTGCACAAACCTTATGGGGTATCACGTACCTGGTGCATGAATTAGTCCCATTGTACCACAGACTCAGGGGTACCTGCTCTTCAGGGCATTTGTTGAATATCGCAGTATTTATTAATTGAATTTTGAAAAATAATTACATTAATTTCTGAATCATTACATTCAACTGTGTACAAGAGAGTTCAGACACTTAATGGATTGTACTAATTTAATTATTACAGGAATCTGTACTTGACTTATCAAGTTTTTGTGGTACTCTTTTTGCAGTGTTTATAACTAATTAATTGTAGAGTGAAATTTATCAGAGACTACTATACATACTGCTCTGGTAATCATTACATGTAATCCATGAGATATTTACTAATGAAACAATTAATTGTAATGATTTTAATTTATATTCTGTATAAAAGGTCTTTTATGTAGCAGAAAAGAATTCGAAATTGTATTAGCCAATACAAACTAAGGGGGAAAAGAACATATAAGCTGGAGTACATTCACAGTGCACGGCTGGAGTCCACAGACTGACACAACCCACAAAGACGTCCTTCTATGTCCTACAGACACACGATCTGTGATCTGCACACCACATATATGCACTTTTGAGTGGCACCACAATACACTGAATATTCCGAATTTTGCATATTACAGAGTTATCTGCACTTGCGGGTAGGTATTGATTGTGGCGTCATGTGTTTGCGAGCGTAACGTCATACTTTTCTGAGAAAACGACGTGAATTGTGCTGACAAAACAATGACGTAACAATCGATACCTACCCGCAAGGGAGCTAACTCTGTAATATGCAAAGACGGAATAAAGCACAATGATGTCATCAAGTTGGTCGTTCAAATAAAGGCAAAAGTGCTTGTAATTTGAACTTTATTCGGAATCAAACTTTGTTTTCTACTACACATAATTTATATAACCAGAGAAAACTCCCTAGATAGTTAGAAATTACTGCTTTCACAATGAATTTATCATTTATCAAATCAATATATTATGTATTGATACAGGGTCATTTTTTAAAGATATCCCAATGAAAAAAATCATGTCAGACAGTAATATTAGGTATTTTTTTATAAAAGCTTTCAGAAAATTCAAGCATAAATTTTTTAAAAGATGACATGCACAGGGTTTTAAAATTTTTACTAATCACCAGTTTTCTTCCACTTGTTGGAAAAGATTTACAAAAAAAGATTATTCTGTATCTGTTTAATTTCTATTTTTTTTTTTTAAATATTTCACTAAATATTGCAGGTTGTGAATTATATAGATAATAATAAAAGAATAAAACAACGAGAGATTCTTACTGGCATATTAAGATATTTCTACCAATGTGTATGTTTTGGTATGGTAAGGTATGGTAAACATCATTCGTGGGGATGGAGGTGCAATGTCCTAAGATGTTGAAATCATACACATTCTCGATGGTACATCACACATGAACATGTAATCTCCATCAGTTTTCCAAAGTCAATAACCTGGGCCCCGTTTCACTAACATTCTTTAACTTTAAGTAAAGTTCCTTAAAATAAAATTCTCCATAGAAAAGCACTACATTTCAAGGAAGGCTTGTTAATTTAAGCATTTTCCTGACTTTCTATAATGCTTTCCTCTGGGAAATTTTAAGATGAGGAATTCCCTGAAGTTAAGAAATGTTCATGAAACTGGGCTCATGAGATTTTTAGTTTCGCTATTTGCTAACACTTGACCCTTGACAGGTGTGAAGAACCCAAATAATTTAGATTAAAAGACATAGAAAACTTGCATGAAAATGTCCTATACCATATTGATGTCGTCATACTGTGATGTAATAATGTTGATGATGTCATAATTGATTCATGACGTCATGGTTGCTATGACGTCATATCAGTTGGATGTTGAATTCATGTGGGACTTGGATTTGCATGAAATGGAATTTAATAGCTACAAATTAGGTTCTACTGTATACAGATAGCCTTAAGTAGCTTAGGCTACAAGAGGAATTTATTTTTGTGTGTATAAAAGACACTGTACACAGTATTGGTATCTCATCTCATCAGGTATTGGTATAAAAGGTGGGCATTTGTTAAAATTTGCCAAAATTAAATGAAACAACATTCAAATAAATAATGGCTACAGAAAATTTTTATTTCTGTTGCAAATTTTTTTTGATGATTTTTTTTTTAAATTTTATGTTACAATATGTGTGTATTCAGATCACAAATTGGAATTAGTTAGAATGAGTTATCTCCCATTGCATTGTTTTATATTGTCTTAGAATTGGAAATCTGCTGAGAAACATTTTCTTCTAAATTCAGTGTTAAGTTTGATTTTGTCTTCATGTTGAAAACTTTATTCCTTTGGCAGTTATTGCTTTACTTTTTTAAACCAAGGTAAATTGCATATAAAGAAATAAGAAGTAAAAAATACTTTTATTTCTGGTTTTATCAAGGAAGTTTGTAAAATAGTTATTTGAAAGTCCTCAGTTGTTAGACAAAAAATAATCAAATTATACATTAAATTTTCCTGGTTTATCCTTGTAATATTTCCTGATAGAAGAATAAGTGTAAACAGAGTTACCCCCCTTGTATTACAAAACACAATAATAAATGGATTACCTCCCCTTACCATTGTCATTTATTGATACATGGAAACAAGATGGCTGATGCAGAGGAGGTAGGAATGTTATGACAAGATGCTATTTTGTGGCGAAATTACTTCTAGTCATACATATTTCTATGCATCTTATCTATGATTGGATAGTTTATTGAAATTAATGTGCAAACCAGACTATAGTTTAGTTAATAAATAACAAAATTATTTGTATAGTATTTTTGAGTCACAATTAGTAAAATGTATTATATCTGTACAGACTGGTACATTAATTTTGCAGGATATAAAAACGCACCACTATTTAAACAGCTGCATTTCCAACATTTGATGATGTATCAGATAAATATTGTGTTTTGAAACAGGATATGCATCTGAGTGCTGTATTATATACAGCATGGCTCCATCAATGTTTTAATACATTGATTTTGTTGCTGCTGCTGAGGTCCCCAGGGATGTTCAGGCTGGCTCAGGAATCTTGTTTCTGTGCCTATAGGCAGCCAGCTAAACTTTATTGATTATTTACACACATCTGTTATGATGTGTGTGCACAAACTGTGTACTACCTAGCTCTCAACTTATACTTTATATTTTATATTATCAGTTTGGCCTAGTATCTCTGTTATGGTTAAAAAACTTACAATGTGTGATTGCAATATAATAAGTCACTGGTTCTTTTCAGGACTATAGTACTAGCCTATATAATTATATATAATTCTATTTATACACTAAAGATGTTGTTGTCCTAGGCTATAGCCACAAGGTTAAGGTAGACGGTAGAAAGTTCCTGATATTTTCAGTGGTTATATATATAATTATTTTGTCTATGTTAAAAATACTATTATTTCCATCTAGTTGACCACATGCTCCTGTGTTAACAAATTCAATTACAATGAATGATTAATATTAAGCAGGAATTGTGTAAATGCCATCCTCATATCCTTTTTAAGTACAGAAAAGGGATAAGGACTCCACTTTTTCTCTGAAATTCCATTCAAATTATAAGGAGGAACCCATTATATCTGAGGAACCCCCCTCCCATGTATGGTACACTCAGGGCAAACCTTGCTATGATATGCAACATGATATTAATTATTCAATCTCATTGTGTGTGTGTATTTATAATATCGCTACATTTTTAGTCCTGAAACTGAATTTGAACGAATTTTAAATACATTTCAATGTTCAGTCTTATTTTAGTAACATTCACTAAATGTAAAAGCTAGATCCTTTCTTATGATCCCTTTGATACATACTTTTTTGAAATATAATACATGTTCATATACAACATATATAGTGTAATATAATAAGCATTATGAAAATATGGAAATATAAAAGAATCATTTAAAATTATTTTGATTATATAGTTATAGAACTATGGATTTCAGTATTTTGAATCATTCATGAAAGAGTTATTCCCCTTCCTTTTTGACATCACAGAAGAATTATTCATATGTTGGTGAATTATTCACTGATTCCTGATTAATTAGATAAAAAATTATCATCCAACATACAGACTTGTTTTCTAGGTGATAAAAGAGATAAAAAAAACCCAGAACTGATGCACATCATTTTGTGATCTTAATAATTATTCCAATTATTCAATCCAGCTTGCGGTAAATGGGGAAAATGAGGAGGGGGAGTTATTTGCTGTGAAATACAGTACTAGACAGCTTATATTGGTTATGTAGTGAAAACATAATTAATTGGTATCAAAATACATGTTGTAGGTGACCTTTGCAGAGTCCACTAAATCCTCGGATGGAGACAGGTCTCCCGATTCCTTCCAATCACCACATGGCAAAAGTGTAAGTTAATTGTGTCTGTCACATTAAATAGCTTAGTTCAGTATTAGTATTTTGGAAAAAAAAGCATGTGTCTTGAAAACATTTTCCCAATCATCAATGTTTTGGTTATGTTTGATAAGAATCTAATACTTTCATTCCTGTACATATTATGATTGATGTATAAAATGTTCAAATGTACATAGTGCAATAATATCTTTTTGTATGTAAGTTTTTCAGACTTTATTATTTTCTTATTATGTCCTGTTCATAATCATATACATCTATTTAAAAATTGTTGAAATTTATTTTTTTATTAAAACTTTATCAAAATGCTGTAAAACAAATGACATGGATAAACACATGGCTGTTTTTAAAGAAAATTTTTGAATGGGTGATTCTTTTTTGTTGCCTAAAAAATTGCCAAAGACATAGCTTTACAGCCTTTGAAATATTTTTTTCTGCAAAATGCGACGTTGGCAACCACTGGAGTGATGCCTGCTGTATGATATATAGTAAACAGATCAAGCAATGTGAATACTTTTTTCTGGGTCTGTACAATGTTTAACCTTTTCACCACTGTAGTCCATAATGGACCCATCCAGATCAATGGATGGTAGAGTCTACTAACGTTACATAGGGGTGAAAGAGTTAAAACAAATCGTAAATGTTAATCTGAGTTCAGAATGACTTGCAGTTGGGTATTTCCATAGCTATATATATAGGCTTTGTGTAAGAACTGAGATACATTCTTTCAAACAGGAAGTTGAAATTTATCATATATAGCATATAACACTTCAAAATGCCTGCTAATTGTCTATTTTTGGCATCTTGATAAACAGGAAATATACCTCAAACAGGAATAAAATGAAGATCATATTGAATAGATAAAGACAAGACACAGGTACATAGACATATATATTTTTAATTTATATTAATTTTATTTTGCAGGCTTCGAGGAGAATAGGTATACGTGGGACGACAACAAAGATGGAACCAGGGGCTGATAATTCCTTCATTGGCAGACTACTGACCATTAGGTAGATATACTGATACATCAGTTTTTAGCCCACCATCATCAGATGGTGGGCTATTCAAATCGCTTTTTGTCCGTGGTCCGTGGTCCGTCGTCCGTCCGTTAACAATTTTTGTTATCGCTATTTCTCAGAAAGTACGAAAGAGATCTGCCTCAAATTTCATATGTAGGTCCCCCTAGGGCCCTAGTTGTGCATATTGCATTTTGGGATCAATCGGTCAACAAGATGGCCGCCAGGCAGCCATCTTGGATTTTGATAGTTGAAGTTTGTTATTGCTATTTCTCAGAAAGTACAGAAATGATCTGTCTCAAATTTCATATGTAGGTTCCCTTTGGGCCATTGTTGTGCATATTGCATTTTTGGACCATTTGGTCAACAAAATGGCCGCCAGGCAGCCATCTTGGATTTTGATAGTTAAAGTTTGTTATCGCTATTTCTCAGAAAGTAATGAAGGGATCTTTCTCAAATTTCATATGTTGGTTCCCCTAGGGCCCTAGTTGTGCATATTGCATTTTTGGACCGATCAGTCAACAAGATGGCCGCCAGGCAGCCATTTTCGATTTTGATAGTTAAAGTTTGTTATCACTATTTCTCAAAAAGTACTGAAGGGATCTGTCTCAAATTTCATATGTAGGTTCCCCTAGGGCCCTAGTTAGGCATATTGTGATTTGGGATTGATCGATCAACAAGATGGCCATCAAGGAGCCATCTTGGATTTTGCTAGTTGAAGTTTTTTACTGCTATATCTCAGAAAGTACTGAAGCGATCTGTCTCAAATTTTGTATGTAGTATGTTTGAAAAAGTTTGAAAAGCAGAGAAAAGATCCATCTTTCCATTGTCAGACATAGATCATTCTTTGGTGGGCGCCAAGATCCCTCTGGGATCTCTCGTTTGTGTAGATGACTGTTAAGATAGGAACACTGCGATAAGTTATGGTCAGTCAAATATTGAGTTTTTATATATGATGCAAAAAGGAAAAAAATAAAAACACTGCGATAAGTTATGGTCAGTCAAATATTGAGTTCTTATATATGATGCAAAAAGGAAAAAAATAAAAACACTGCGATAAGTTATGGTCAGTCAAATATTGAGTTCTTATATATGATGCAAAAAGGAAAAAAATAAAAACACTGCGATAAGTTATGGTCAGTCAAATATTGAGTTCTTATATATGATGCAAAAAGGAAAAAAAAAAAAAAACACTGCGATAAGTCATGGTCAGTCAAATATTGAGTTCTTATATATGATGCTAAAAGGAAAAAAATAAAAACACTGCGATAAGTCATGGTCAGTCAAACATTGAGTTCTTATATATGATGCAAAAAGGAAAAAAATAAAAACACTGCGATAAGTTATGGTCAGTCAAACATTGAGTTCTTATATATGATGCAAAAAGGAAAAAAAAAAAAAAACACTGCGATAAGTCATGGTCAGTCAAATATTGAGTTCTTATATATGATGCTAAAAGGAAAAAAATAAAAACACTGCGATAAGTCATGGTCAGTCAAACATTGAGTTCTTATATATGATGCAAAAAGGAAAAAAATAAAAACACTGCGATAAGTTATGGTCAGTCAAACATTGAGTTCTTATATATGATGCAAAAAGGAAAAAAAAAAAAACACTGCGATAAGTCATGGTCAGTCAAATATTGAGTTCTTATATATGATGCTAAAAGGAAAAAAATAAAAACACTGCGATAAGTTATGGTCAGTCAAACATTGAGTTCTTATATATGATGCAAAAAGGAAAAAAAAAAAACACTGCGATAAGTTATGGTCAGTCAAATATTGAGTTCTTATATATGATGCAAAAAGGAAAAAAATAAAAACACTGCGATAAGTTATGGTCAGTCAAACATTGAGTTCTTATATATGATGCAAAAAGGAAAAAAAAAAAAACACTGCGATAAGTTATGGTCAGTCAAATATTGAGTTCTTATATATGATGCTAAAAGGAAAAAAATAAAAACACTGCGATAAGTCATGGTCAGTCAAATATTGAGTTCTTATATATGATGCTAAAAGGAAAAAAATAAAAACACTGCGATAAGTTATGGTCAGTCAAACATTGAGTTCTTATATATGATGCAAAAAGGAAAAAAAAAAAACACTGCGATAAGTTATGGTCAGTCAAATATTGAGTTCTTATATATGATGCAAAAAGGAAAAAAATAAAAACACTGCGATAAGTTATGGTCAGTCAAATACTGAGTTCTTATATATGATGCAAAAAGGAAAAAAATAAAAACACTGCGATAAGTTATGGTCAGTCAAACATTGAGTTCTTATATATGATGCAAAAAGGAAAAAAATAAAAACACTGCGATAAGTTATGGTCAGTCAAATATTGAGTTCTTATATATGATGCAAAAAGGAAAAAAATAAAAACACTGCGATAAGTTATGGTCAGTCAAATATTGAGTTCTTATATATGATGCTAAAAGGAAAAAAATAAAAACACTGCGATAAGTTATGGTCAGTCAAATATTGAGTTCTTATATATGATGCAAAAAGGAAAAAAATAAAAACACTGCGATAAGTTATGGTCAGTCAAATATTGAGTTCTTATATATGATGCAAAAAAGGAAAAAAATAAAAACACTGGGATAAGTTATGGTCAGTCAAATATTGAGTTCTTATATATGATGCTAAAAGGAAAAAAATAAAAACACTGCGATAAGTTATGGTCAGTCAAATATTGAGTTCTTATATATGATGCAAAAAGGAAAAAAATAAAAACACTGCGATAAGTTATATGGTCAGTCAAATATTGAGTTCTTATATATGATGCAAAAAGGAAAAAAATAAAAACACTGCGATAAGTTATGGTCAGTCAAATATTGAGTTCTTATATATGATGCAAAAAGGAAAAAAATAAAAACACTGCGATAAGTTATGGTCAGTCAAATATTGAGTTCTTATATATGATGCAAAAAGGAAAAAAATAAAAACACTGCGATAAGTTATGGTCAGTCAAATATTGAGTTCTTATATATGATGCAAAAAGGAAAAAAATAAAAACACTGCGATAAGTTATGGTCAGTCAAATATTGAGTTCTTATATATGATGCAAAAAGGAAAAAAATAAAAAATGAAGATTGTAGATATGTCCCAAAAATAAAAGGATGTAAACACCTCCTATTGGTTTTAATGGATATTCAGGAATTTCATACATGTATTGGGTATTGATTTGCTACTTCTTGTTCTTTATTTGCATATTACAGAGTTATCTGCCCTTGCCGATAGGTATTGATTGTGACGTCATGTGTTTGTGAGCATAACATCATACTTTTTAGGAGAAAACAATGTGAATAATGACATAACAATTACCTTAATACCTACCCTCAAGGGAGTTAACTCTGTAATATGCAAAGACAAAAATTACCAAAATTTAATACTGCATTATTCACACATATTTTGATGCAATGAACTTAACCTGCAATTAATTATGTTCAGTACTATGTTTCTAAATTTTATATAGGTTATAGGTTAATCAGCTTCTATCATTATAAAGCCCAAAAACATTGAAAGCAACATTCTTTTGAGGACTGATAATTTCAACATTTTTCTTTCCACCTGCAGTATTATACGAAATACAGGTGTGTTAAAAACCATTTAAAAATATGAAGATTGTATTTGTTTCTCAAGCTCTTCTAATTGTGTTTTGAATTGTTTTCCCCTGTCACAATTCTCAAGGAAATCCTTCCAACAATTAGAATACCCGGTAGTTAAAGGGACAATTCAGTCTAAGAAAACATTAAAATTTGTACATATATCGGGAAAAACCCCCCAGTTCTAAAGGAAATTAGACCAGTCGGTTTTACTGTGATATGCATGAAAAGCCCATGGTGGTGACATGTGTGTGAAATGTTCAAACTTGCTCGCTGTCCGCCATTACACACTGTGGTCAAACTTCTTGTATGCCGAACCCTGTCCCTTGCTCATAGAGTAATACAACTTTTGTCTAGAAATGCTCAAATCACTCTGACAGTATTGTGTTTACCTTATTAGGTAATTATCTTGCCTAAAAATCATTTTATCACCTTCTCAGTGGTTATATAGTTCACTTGTTTAACGTGCGTGACTTTGGCTCGGGTATGGGTACAGCGTCCATATTTTACCTGCTTAATCATATTGATCAATGATTTGATATTTCAATGATATTACTTAAAATACTTAACAATTAATGTTGAGGAATTTGTCAATGTTTTACGTTATATGTTTCATAAGAAATGTAGAACAATACATTTATGCTATATTTGGCTTCTTGGTTATGTTAAAGTTCTTGGTTATTTAGCCTGAGTGAATTGTCTCTTTAATAGGTTCTAAATATGAGTTGTCTCCCCTTCCTTTCAGTCCTGCCGAGGAGCTAGAATTCATTATTGATGACAGTGGAAAAGATGCCTATGACACAATATCACTGAAAAACACACTGCCTTATCCTATAGCATTCAAGGTGAGTACACATTAAACCTGTATGATTATTCGAAAACAGCTACCACTAAGTTTGTCTTTCATGCCAAGCCAAATTTGAATCTGAAAGTGAAATTTTAAAATTGTCGAAAGCAAGCCTAGCAAAGCAAATAGAAAGATACCTAAAAATAGAATAGATCGGTAAAAAATAGACTACATGTTTGTATTTTTTGCATCTTTTTAAATATATCCATCTATTAAATGGTACATGTATTAGAAAGTCCTTCTTTGGTCAATGTCAATACTATTCAGACTTTATTTTTTTCTGCTTGGCTAGGTAAAGACAACCTCTCCAGAGAAGTATAAGGTGCGACCATGTTTTGGTGTGGCCAAGCCAGGAACTACTGTGGAAGTTTTCATTTACCTTCAACAAGGTGAGAAAGATTAAAACCAAACTGTCTATAATGTTATACAGTTTACACATATATTTATATTTACAGTTTGCACTGATATGGACTCAATAACCATGCTTTCTAGTATTATCATTATCAGTGTATAATGATAGCACAACACATGCGGCGATTCTATTGTTATGTGAATAGTCGATGGCATGGCAACGGTGGGTCATGACCCCACTTTTGGCGGGAACATATGAATGACTTGATTCCAATCAGCTGTTCAATTGAATTTGTTGACGATGACGGGAGAGAAAAATATATTGGTATATGAATAAAAAAATATGCAACTGCCGCAGGAAAAATAATATTCATTTACTTGAAAAACTGTAAATATAAGGAATAGGGGTTTATTTTGTTGAGGTTATGAGGGTATAATGATAATGGAGCCCGTGTAAATTTTATGTAACCCGGCTTCACATCTATTCCTTAATTAACAATACTTATTTCTGCATGTTCTTTAAATGAAGATTAGTTGTCTTGCTTGATAATTCTTTGTTTTAATTCTAACAGGGTTGTGATTTCTAGTAAAAGTGAAGTATATTGAAACATATATAGGCCAATTTTGCTGGGGGAAAAAATGGCAAAATTGAGAAATATTCAATTTTATTTTTATAATTTCTCAGATATTTCATCCAAATAATTGGAGGTCATGTAAAGTTGATGCAAATACACAGAGTTGAAAAACAAAGATAAAGAAGAAAAAAATCGGGACAGCAGAATTTTATGGAAATAACCAAATTATTTGAATAACCATTTTGCGATTAGGTATAGGCCACTGTGTTAACTTATTGCTCCATTAATGTTAGCAGTTTTGAACACTTTACAAGGCTATAAGAATATTTCAAAAATTTTCTCTACTACAAGGCTATGAGAACACCATATCCAAGGACAGATTTCTTGTGATGGCTATGGAAGTGACGACCGATTCACAGGAAAACCTGGCCGAGTTGTGGAAGACCAT
Source organism: Argopecten irradians (assembly GCF_041381155.1). NCBI lineage: Eukaryota > Metazoa > Mollusca > Bivalvia > Pectinida > Pectinidae > Argopecten > Argopecten irradians. The sequence goes on along the minus strand of NC_091140.1, from coordinate 43,481,549 downwards.
ACCAAAGGAAAACATCATGGAACACAAGTAATTCATTATATACCAGTACTCCTACAGCAATCAGAGTAGTCTCCCCTTGTCTAACAAAGCTGTTAAAGATGCTCCACCGCAGACAAATGGTATTTTTTTACTCTCAAAAACAGGAACAGACGATTTAGTGATTTTCTTCAGTTACAAAAGTTACTTACTTTACACCATTACCACCATTGAAAAGTGTGAGCTTCTAATTTTACTTAAAGTTAAAAATATGAAAAATAATTAATTGCATCCCGAAAAAAATCCGTGGCACTATATCCTACATAGAATGAAGTAATGATTGCACATGCACAAAAGGCGAAATAAATTATTTCATGTGATTTTTGTGCTAATTAGGCATATATCTACACGATTAAACTCAAATTTTTGTTCAAATGATTAATATCATTTACGTTCTGTCGGCGGTGGAGCATCTTTAAATCAGATACGTGGATACTAAATTTATTTTTAACATTCTGGTTTTTGAATTAGAAATAAAAGATTTTGGTGTTAAGGTATATTAAAAAAGAAAATAAAAAAGCTAGCAACCAATCATGAACGTTGGCACAGAACATGCGAACGAAAGTCCTACAGCAATTGGTAGAATGTTGGAAAGTTAAACTTGGCTGCCAAAGCTTGATTGTTCTTTTGCAAAATATCTTCAAATTGTCCTACACAGAGGTGACCAAAAATTTAATATGAAATTTCTTGGTTTGGAGGTTGAGGTGTATACAGTCGACAAAGTCTTCAGCAGGGCAGAGTTCTGGAGTTGTGTCTAGTTCGGAGAATAATGTACAAACACTTTCAGAAAAGGTAGGTAGGAAATTTTGTACTGAAGGTTTACCTCTGGTTCTCAAATAATAAATGAAAGTTACAGCATTGGTATACTTATGATTATTGGTAAATAATCAGTGAACCAACCTTTTTTCGTATGCAATAAAACTTTGTGTATTTCATAGGCGATTGGAAATCATAAAAAATAACTACTGTGAAAATGCAAACGGCAAAGTTAGAATAGAACCATATTTGTTTAAATTGCGGAATTATAAACCGTTGTCAAAATATCATTCCAATTTAAATTATGAATACCGTATTTATCTTTCAACTGAAGTTGGACTCAATAAACTAACAAAGCTAATCGTAGGTTATTTTTCAATAAACTTTTTAGTTGGTGTATGAATATATCAGAAATGGAACTATGCTCGGATTTGTACAAATTTCATTCCAATGTGATTTGAAAATAAATTGAAGACGAAATAAAATTTGAAAAAGATATATGTTAAAATGCAATGTAAAATTTTCCAGGTTGACACCCTGATGGAGAGTACCAAGCGTACACAGACAATGCTGAAGGCTCTTGGGGCACTCCAAGTGGTCATCATGATTTTGTTGTTTGTCGTACTCTTCCTCCATTTCTGGTCCTCGCCGGACACCAGCTACAGTACATGTCCAGGTTCTGCTTGGTGAGGCTGTGTTTTACTTGAGAATCAAACTGGTGCTTCCCTCATAGAACTTTTACTCCATGTATCTCTTGTGTATGTGAACATGTGGCAAATTATATTTGAATATCATTTAAAATTAAAATTGAAAGATGTATGATGCAATTTTATTTTTGATTTATAATTAATTGAGGTTGATATGTTACAATCAAACTTTCGCATTACATGTGTATATGGATGTCTACAGTTTTAGACCAATGTGCTACCAAGGTAGATTGCATATATGAATGTGTTCATAGGTTTGGATGATATTGTATTGTATTTTACATGTATGAGATTTCTTTTTAATTACTACAAAAAAATATTTTAATGGATTAGAAGCAATAGATAAAAAAGTCTTTATTCCTATGCCATGATGTATTGGACGATTTTCTTTTAACTTGTATATATGAGAAGAATAAAAGGCACTTTACCACTTCACCACCGCTGATCAAAACGTGGAATACAAAATGAATTCATCCCACCAATTAATCTATTTCATTGTAAGTGGTATATCTCATTCTTGCCCTCAAAGATAATTCTAGAGTGGCCTCATCACAAACAGAAAATATTGCTACCAATTATTTGAAGAAGTTTTGATAAAAGTGACATCCCCTTCAAATCACAAAATTTCTCGGAATACGTTGCTTGGTATGAAAAACAAAATTAAGTCATGACTCAAATATGTGGTTTTACAAGGTAAAGTGAAATGAAATACATAGTTTTGTTATGCTATAACATGTTGTGATGATTTGTTGAAGGTTGTGTTTGAATTACAGTATTGTATTATTTTGTCACTGAAACATTTCAGTGTTGTTTTTTAATACAGGGGTTTTACAATACCGAAACGATGTAGGTGTAGCATGATTTACCGTCAGTTAGTCTTACCTTCCGATAATACCACCAGAAGGTGAGTCTGATAAACGGTAAATCATGCTACACTTGCGCGGTTTTGGTATCTCAAAATTGATGTATTGATGAAAGATATTTGTTTAATTGTTTTTTTTTCTTCACATTGTTTCTTGTGGTCATAGATTTACCATGGATTGACCATTATAATGATGGTTATACAATAAGCAGTTAAATCTCCATATCTCAAAGTCAATGGACCATAGATATATATTGTGGTATTCTTACTACGTATTTGGAATAGAGATTGTACTGTCAAAACTTGATAAAGGTTGAGTTTTGCAAGATCTTTAATCAGAATCTTGAGATAAAGTGATTTGACGGCATTTGTACAGATATTAGTCCCTGTGTATATATGTTGCTAATTTGTTGAATCTTAATCCAGGTCATGGTGTCACATCATATTTGCTGAAATTCAATAATTTATTTGTTGTATGTGTTAAGGCATTATCTGTGATATTTGCATACAGCATATCCCTGAGGGGTTTGTACCATTTTATGGTAGAGATTTTCATGTGATTTACATATTCAGAACATGAAATGCTATCACTTATAATTATTCAATTTTTGTATTTCTTCAATACCAATTAAATATATCCGGTTTGTGCAAAACTGCTTATTTTTCTGAACAATATTCTTTGCAGAACTGACCTGTTCAGATATGTCAAGGTCAAATAACATAGTTAAGTGTTGATATGTGGCCTAAAAATGTGTGACATGTACAGTTACAGAATGTTTTCGATAGCTAGAATACTCGATATACCTTCACTACCATTTGTACTCTCGAACTTGTAGTAGGACATGAAATGTTTGTGGGTATACTTCCTGTTTTGGTTTGGAGATCTTAAAGTATTTCCTGGTTACAAATATTCACTGCTGGCCAATAAGAGTGTGATATACTTTGTTGTTTTGATATTTGTAGTTCACGAAATCCAAAGCAACCACGAAAACAATAATAGTTTGTCCACAACAATCATTTCACGTTATACAGTATCAGAATCATCTGTATTTGTGATAGAAATGGAGTCAATTTTGCCTTATCTTTATTAAATGGTCACCATCATTGAAATGATTTCATCAAATTATCAATTCTACCGATAATAAAGTACCAGGCTCCAATATCTTGAAACAAACTTACGTCCAACATTTTAAGATACATAAGGAGAAAAGCTTAAGTTTTGACTTAAAATTTGATTTGTTTTTCTGCCTTTTAAAAGTTATGACCATTTAAGGACATACCAGGGTATGTAAAGAGAGTCCAAAGTTCCTCCAGACAAGACCAGAGAGCCTGAGTCATTATTGGAACATTCTACTTCTTTGATATTTAAAATTATTATGATTTAAGTAGGGTCTATCTTTGGGAATTTGTTTGTTGAAAAAAACATTTGAAGGATTTGTTTGCTGTATACTTCCTGATTATCAGATATTAATTTTATTGATGAAATGTGAAATTCTATACTTATCTATGCATATTTTATAACATTAATGTATGTTACAAGGTTTTAAAGACTTTGCTGCAGAAACATGACAACACTCTGTTTTATTTGGTACATATTAATTAAATCCCACCATATGTGTTATTATATCAGATAATCAAATTTTGTGTTCTATCTCAGGGGCTTCGATAGATTGGTAATCATTTTTAGGATGTGTGAATTAGGACTAATTATCTCTCACTATACCCAAAGATATATTTTTTTTCAATCTAAAGTTTTGAATTGTCTCTTAAGCGTAAATTAGGTCAAAATGATAGTTTAGATTTAATACAAATATACTTTTGTCAAGTGCTATTTTTTTGTGTCAGGTGAAAATGAAAATATTTTTTTTTTCATACAGAAAAGATACATGCCACTGTAAAATAAAATACAAAGTGTTTTAAATCCAGGTGTATTATAGACTCCTAAATTGAGTAATTTTAATTAGAAAAAATGGAAATGGTGATTATGCTAGCCTCAGTTTCACTAAATTTAAAATATTCATTTCTGAAGTTGAGGAACATGTCTAAAGTTAGCTTAATGTTAACTGTCCTTAACTTCTATTATAATGCTCTCCTATGGAGAATTTTAATTCAGGAATTTGGCGAAACTGTGGCCTGTAGGGTCCCAGTATTTGAATATCTCCCCACTTTCTACTTCCATTGCTTAAAATGTTTTTACTGTTTAACGCATGTATTCTGTGTTCGCTCAATCTTTATGCGTCGACAGTCCTATAACAGAATAGGCAAAGCACATACTACTGAAGTGGAGAATATTCGCTGTTACCGTATTCTCTCCCCAATAAGAACTTGTTCCCTTAGACGATTTATTGTGAAGGTACGTTTAAACCCTAAACCACCTGATAAGAGATCCCGTCACTATAAGGGTCCTTGCCCCTTTTTAGGTCTCAATTTCATTTACATCGACATAAATACATATTGAAACTATGAAAACCGTGAAGATTTCTTTTGAAATCAATTGATTAATGGCTTACTCTGTGTAATAACTTTTTGATATAGCCCCGATTTAGTCCTATTGAGCGTCCCTTCATTTTTCAAAAAAAATTAACCATCCTATGTGCTCAGTGGGGTGACTACAGTATATGTATGTTATATAAGAAGACGGTGAATAGAATGGTAATTTTATTTTTGTGATTTGAATATCGATGTTTAGCAATATTCCTGCTGTTTTTCAATACACTTGCCTTTATTTATTTGATTGAGTGATAAATTAATTATTTGTATTTGTTGAGATAGCAAATGAAAACTGAATGAAATACATATATATATACATTTATCAGTCATATTCTTTGTTGTTGTCTCTTCAGTCGCCTGGGAATGGAATTTCATTCTTAAATAAGTGTTCGCCAAAGTGGGATTGTAAAGATCTTCACTTGAACGAATCATGATAATTTAGGATTCAAGATTTGGAAATTCAGAAGAAAAAAAAGAACAAAAACGTTGGACCGGAGTTATGTCATTTGCCACTGTGCCATACCTCATTTTATGGAGATTAGTTACCTAAATGAATATTTGACTTCTTATTCTACTAACGTATACAATAGCTAAATTGTTATAATTTGTGTCCTAACTGTTGTATAGACGTGTAAGGGCATGCTATAATTTGGAGCTAGTAGGAACCTTGGGTATTGGTAGAAAAGCCACAAAACTACTGTCAATACCTCAAGAAAGCCTTGGATTTTAACCCTGGGAGTGGATGTCTGTTGATTGAATATCGGATACTTAATTCTCATTTAATTTAGTCTGAGAGAGTGTCATTTGGTAGAAATAATGAATGTGTATCAAACCAATTAAGATACACGCAAATGCAAACACACATATGAAAATGCAACACAAATAAAATAAACAAAAACCTCAACAATTCAGATACTGCTGAGATTTTTTTTTTAAAGATGCTCCACCGCCGACAGACCAAAAATGATATTCATCATTTGAACAATAATTGGTGTTTAATTGTGTATATATATGTCTAATAAACACAAAAAATAATATAAAATAATTTATTTTGCCTTTGGTACATGCGCATTCAGTAGTTCATTTCATATAGGATATAGTGGTACGGATTTTTTTCGGGATGCAATTAACTATTTTTCATATTTTTAACTAGAAGTAAAATTAGAAGCTCAAACTTTTCATTGGTGGTAATGGTGTAAAGGAGGTAACTTTTGTAACTGAAGAAAAATACTAAATCGTCTGCTCCTGTTTTTAATAGTGAAAAAATACCATTTGTCAGCGGTGGAGCAGCATCTTTAAACCAAAATTAAAATGTTCCAATCGAATATTGACAACCAATAGCCGAGCGACAACCCACGATCTTGGAAGCGATGTTCTACAAAATGTTTAAAAAATCAAAGACTTGCTTTAAGAGTTAGATTTCTATCCCATATATGTGTTCAAGAATGGATCGGTCGCCTTCAAAGGTGTATTCAGCTAGACAAATGATATTTTGAAGGACATGGCGCGAATGTTAAAATGATCATACAGTAATTAGAACACTTTCACTGTTTGGAGACGAAAAGGCAAACGATATTACTCTTGGAACACTTTGTGCAAATACATAACATGACTCTCACAAAGGAGATATATCTTTAAAAAGCGCGTCAAAATTAATATACACCAAAACTTCCTTAGCTCGAACTGCAAAGGACCCGGTAAATAGTTTGAGAAATATGGGGTATACTATTCAAGTCAAAGTTTGGAGAAAAAAAACACTATTATAACAAACCATGTACGTGTCAATGGTCGGGACCATACGATTAGTTCGACAAACGAAATACTGTAGATACTTGCATGGTTCTGTAATATTGAGCATTATCACATTTTGATATGAAGGCCTTTTGAAATAGTTTGATAGGTAAGTCAATTAAAGCGACTTCGTTTTTGTCCATATTTGAAACTGTCTTGAAAGAGATTCTATCCACTTAATTTTTTACACAACATTGCAAAAATGGCTTTCTGATAACCAACAATTAAGCAAGACTAACTAAGCTTACTACTGATAACGAAAGTACATTTCAAATGACCCAATGGGAATCTTGAATTTCTTAAAATCCTGCACATCTTTTTTGTTTAAATTGATTCCTTATACCTACATTGACCATAATTCAGTGAAGAACTCATCGTTTCCTGTACAGTGTTGGGTAAAAAACTACAGTATTTTCCCAACTTCGCTAGTCAAGGGTATTCAGTACTGAACCCAAGAGAACAATTGGCTAGCGAAGTTCATAATATCCTTTTAGTGTACAAATTTGATGTATTTTTAGAATTTTTAACTGTTACACAGCGGAGAAAATGATAGAAAAATAATGAGCTGAAAGAGTATACAGTTTTCTAAAAGCTATCCTCGATACTCCAGGGCTTCCGATCACTTACGGAGTATTGAGGACGGCCAAAAGTTAGAATATATCAATAAATAAAATCAATGAAAAGTTATGACAATACTTAAACGGAAAATAAACATTGCAGTACAAATTGCACTAAAACCGTAACAAATTTGACCTACTGGGTCGCTCTGAATCCTATGTTTTATCCTTTAAAAATGATTATCCACACTCAGCATAACACGTTTACAAACTCACAGACACACGCATTTTGTAAAGTTATTATAATTTATGTCTTGATAAAATTCTCTGATCTCATATGATCACCAACTCATGCTGTCAGATTATTTTTAGACTGCAAATGCCCGTCGTGTAACCTTCACTAATACAGAAAAACAATGTCAGTTTCTACGGATAACATTTAAAAAAAAAAAAATACGTTTTGCACCGGAACTTTACCCGACGCCGACGCCAACGTGATTCCATAAGCCCGATTCTCTTGGAGGGTCGAGCTAAGGAACGATTTTTCGGATTTTAGATAAAAAAAAAGCACCTAGATTTTTTTTCTCCTTTATCATATACATACCACAAAAATCACAAAATAGCACGTCTTAATTTCTTCATGGGTTTCATAGAAAAGATTTATAATCGAAAGCGTATTAATTCGAGGTGTCAATATTTCGCATTTTCCCATACGGAGCATATTCACCGATTCCTATAATTGTTCTTTGAGCTATTGTTCTTAGGTACGTCAATTAAATTCTGAATATTTTTTAGAAATTCTAGAAAAAGCAAATTTAGCGAAAATAAACAACCCGAGAGATAACCGTTAACTGCAATTATCTACTTCCAAATAAGGTATAACTTGTTGCGCAATACTAGTATTCGCAATACCGTCAATGCTCAGATACTAAATTAAGGAACCTTCCTTACTTCTGCAATGCTTTCTTATGGAAAACTAAAGGGTTCCTAAAAGCTAATTAAAGAATGTTGATGAAACTGACCCCATCTACGCTCGTAAAAGATATAGATAATAATCTGAACGGCGTCGTTTCAAGTTTTCAACCACAAACAAGGGCGATCACTTTTGAAAGTTTCCTTTAGAGGGCGCTCTTTTCGCATGCTATTATGACGTCAATGCTATTGTTACGTCGTCGATTATCTCGCCCTAGATACTGCTTCTAGTCAAGTCTGCAGTAGACACAACACTAGGACTCTTCAACTGCAATAGAAAAATCGGCAAATATTAAGAAAAATGGAGGATATACCTATACCAAATACTCAGAAAATCGCGAGCCTCGTCACCACCACGTAAGTACTGTATTTGATATTTTATCCATCAACAATACAAGGAGTTTGTAGCGTTTTCCATCCCTATTAATTATGTAGTTAAACGCCTCTCCCCATAAATCGGTGAACTCAAAGACCCAGTTGACTTGCAATAAATTATAAAACATTAAAAATGATCCGATCCAGCAGATGATTTGAATATGACGTTACGGAGATTAGAAACAGATAAATGTCTCATTCAAAACTTTGTTTTTCAGCATCGACAGATTTACAGATATGGCGAAGGCAATATCGGTAACAGAGGAGGGACGGACATGTGTCCAGAATATATCTAAAGTGTCCGTCTGCCGGAAAATTATGATTGAACTGAATTCTACAAAAACTGGTAAGATCTTTAAATTAAATAATCTAAACGACATCTTAGGACCGTTTGCAATATTTTTTTAGTGTTATTGTGAATGCGAAGCAAGCAGGGACAACATCCAACTACGCCATGTATTGAGCTTTATCTATTTTTCGGTTTGAACAGATTCACATCTTTTAGGATGTTGAAATATCCACTTTTTAAATCGTCGGTACTTGTGAAACTCTCCATTACTAACTTTAATAGTTTATTGCTTAGCTATTAAGTTTATTTAGATATGTAATAGTATGCTCACGGTACCAGTGCATCTGGTCGCATTGATTTTCATATTTAGCTTGATGCATGCAGAATATTATGACGGATTATCAAATTTTGCGGACTTTGACGGCTTGCATCTGACTGTCTGTTTTTTATGTTTATTTGTAAGTGTTGTATGCTTGGCGTATGATATACTTTGATTATTTGTTTAATGTTTTGTAGTCCGTTATTTCCACAACGTTTGATCTGTCCAGCAATTTGGGCGTTGTAATCGTACATCATACATGTACTTGCTCCTCTATTTCATGATACGTAACACGCGACTTTTTTTCCTCTTTCAACTCATCTGCAATAGCTATATCAGTCTCCCAGAACAAATCTGCTATAACTTCATCACAGTTTCCAAAGCACATCTGCAATAACTTCATCACAGTCTCCCAGAACACATCTGCAATAACTTCATCACAGTTTCCAAAACACACCTGCAATAACTTCATCACAGTCTCCCAGAACACATATGCAATAACTTCATGAGTCTCCAAAACACATCTGCCATAACTTCATGAGTCTCTCAGAACACATCTGCAATAACTTCATTACAGTCTCCAAAAGCACATCTGCAATAACTTTATGTGTCTCCCAGAACACATCTGCTATAACTTCATCACAGTCTCCCAGAACTAATCTGCAATAACTTCATCACAGTATCCAAAAACACACCTGCAATAACTTCATGTGTCTCCCAGAACACATCTGCCATAATTTCATCACAGTCTCCCAGAAAAAATCTGCTATAACTTCATCACAGTCTCCTAAAAACAATCTGCAATAACTTCATCACAGTCTCCCAGAACAAATCTGCTATAACTTCATCACAGTCTCCAAAAACACATCTGCAATAATTTCATGAGTCTCCCAGAACAAATCTGCTATAACTTCATCACAGTTTCCAAAAACACATCTGCAATAACTTAATGTGTCTCCCAGAACACATATGCAATAACTTCATCACAGTCCCCCAGAACACATCTGCAATAACTTCATGAGTCTCCAAACACATCTGCAATAACTTCATCACAGTCTTCAAAAACACATCTGCAATAACTTCATCAGTCTCTCTGAACACATCTGCTATAAGTTCATGAGTCTCAAAAAAAAAAATAATAATAAAAAAAAAAAAAAAAATCTGCTATAATTTCATCCCAGTCTCCCAGAACAAATCTGCTATAACTTCATCACAGTCTCCAAAAACCAATCTGCAATAACTTCATGAGTCTCCCAAAACAAATCTGCTATAACTTCATCACAGTCTCCAAAAACACATCTGCAATAACTTCATGTGTCTCCCAGAACACATCTGCTATAACTTCATCACAGTCTCCCAGAACACATCTGCAATAACTTCATCACAGTCTCCAAAATCACATCTGCAATAATTTCATCACAGTCTCCCAGAACATATCTGCAATAACTTCATTAGTCTCCAAAACCATCTGCAATAACTTCATCACAGACTCCAAAAACACATCTGCTATAAGTTCAGGCGTCTCAAAAAAAAAAAAAAAAAAAAAAAAAAAAAAAAACACCCTGCTATAACCTCATCCCAGTCTCCCAGAACAAATCTGCTTTAGCTTCATCACAGTCTCCAAAAACACATTTGCAATAACTTCATGAGTCTCCCAGAAAAAATCTGCTATAACTTCATCACAGTCTCCAAAATACACATCTGAAATAACTTCATAAGTCTCCCAGAACAAATCTGCTATAACTTCATCACAGTCTCCAAAAACACATCTGCAATAACTTCATGAGTCTCCCAGAACACATCTGCTATAACTTCATCACAGTCTCCAAAAACACATCTGCAATAACTCCATGAGTCTCCCAGAACACATCTGCAATAACGTCATGAGTCTCTTAGAACACATCTGCTATAACTTCATCACAGTCTTCCAGAACACATCTGCTATAACTTCATCATAGTCTTCCAGAACACATCTGCTATAACTTCATCACAGTCTCCAAAATACACATCTGCAATAACTTCATGTGTCTCCCAGAACACATCTGCTATAACTTCATCACAGTCTCCAAAACACATCTGTTATAACTTAATGAGTCTCTTAGAACACATCTGCTATAATTTCATCACAGTCTCCAAAAACACATCTGCAATAACTCCATGAGTCTCCCAGAACACATCTGCAATAACTTCATGAGTCTCTTAGAACACATCTGCTATAACTACATCACAGTCTCCAAAAACACATCTGCAATAACTCCATGAGTCTCCCAGAACACAACTGCAATAACTTCATGAGTCTCTTAGAACACATCTGCTATAACTTCATGAGTCTCCCAAAGAAATCTGCATTAACTTCATCACAGTCTCCAAAAACACATCTGCAATAACTTCATCACAGTCTCCCAAACACATCTGCTATAACTTCATCACAGTCGCCCAGAATACATCGCAATAACTTCGTGAGTCTCCCAGAACACATCTGCAGCAACTTTATGAGTCTCCCAGAACAGATCTGCAATAACTTCATTACGGTCGACCAGAACACATCTGCAATAACTTCGTGAGTCTCCCGGAACACATCTGCAATAACTTCATCACGGTCTCCCAGAACACATCTACAATAACTTCATCACAGTCGCCCAGAACACATCTGCAATAACTTCATAAGTCTCCCAGAACGCATCTGCAATTACTTTGCATACAGAGAAACCGTACTCTTTGGACATTATTTGTCGAATGGACGTTAATTAAGGGGGGGTCCAAACTAAATTTGTGTAAATTTGTGGTACATTGATTGACGGGTTGTTTGTTGTTTATTTTGTGAATTGTTTTTGTTTGTTTTAGATTTTGACGGTCTGTTGGACGTCCTTCAGAACGTTATATTGATAGTGTTAGAGGACGGATCCCATGGGTGTTGCCAATCAAGGCATAAAAAACTGCTCAACTTGACAGCAGCACAAAAGAAAGCTCTTCAACCAACCGTGACGTAAGTCAATCATATGATGCTTAAAATGACACCACTTTTATACATTCATAGAGGGACTGCTATATGTATGTATACGTATAGCAATGCATATGTGATTTGAATAAAGTCAAAAGGAATGTTCGCCTTTTTTATCCTCTTTGATTTCACGTACTCATTGAACTGCATCAATATACATATCAATCGGGATCTCGTTTACAGAAAGTGCCGAACGTTCCCGATTGTATAAGAGTTTATCAGCACAGAAAGCATATGGTGTGAAGATTTATTTTACATTCGTTTCAGATTTGACAAATTATTATTAAAAGAACTAGGGGATCAGGAGAAAAGCTTGCAACAGCTGATTCAGAAACACAAGAAAGTCATGGCTGACTTTGAGAAGTATAGACGGGTAGGTACTATAACTTTCATCCTTAATTCGATTTCTCACAGTAAAATTGCACCTTTTTATAAAAGAATGACGATTTGCTATCAAATAGCTTAACAGCTTGTTAATTTCCATTTGCCTTATATGTTTCTTAAAATCGAGAAACACAAAATAAAGAAATACCCCCCCTCCCCCTCCCCCCCAAAAAAAAACAAAAAAAAACGGCCTTATTATAAAAAAAACCCAAATACAAATACTCGTCTTGTTGGGGTTATTGAATTGCGAAAAAAATATCAATGACAATTTTGTTGACATTGCAGGAGACAACAAAACACCAGAACAAGTTGGCCCATATAATTTACCAACTCCACAATTCGGGCCCTATGAAGAAAACGATGCTGCTTTTCCTACAGATGAGAAGGGACTATGTAACGAAAGATTTAATCCGAGCCAAAAATGCATGTCGCGCCACGGCCGAGCAAGAGATGGAAATCAGAACTCAAATACGACAAGTAAGTATTTTCATGACTGTTATATTTACTTACACTTGACTTCCATTGTTCTAAAGCTTAGTTTTGTTTTCTTTTGGTAAATTATTTAGCTTGCAGATTCTCATTGCTCTATAGTTAAGTTTTGTGTTCTTTGGTAACTATTTAAGTTTGCAAACGCTCATTGCTCTGAAACTTAGATTTGTTTTCTTTGGTAATTTATTTAAGTTACATATTATACATTTTAAGGTCCACCATGTTTTCAAACCAATAACTAAAATATAATTAATAAAAACTATTACGCCAGAACATCTATATTTATGCATTAAGACGAAGTTTAAACATCACACCAATACATGGTTCTCTGCGTAAATCTATGTTAATTAACAGAGAAGGTTTAGCCCCACATTATGGAAAGTGACTTTCTTTGTATTTTTTCTTTCTTCTATTTCTCTATTTATTTTTTTGTCGTTTTAAAATGTCCCTATAGTTTGTTTGTTTGTTTGTTTAATTAACATCCTATAAACAGCTATGGTCATGTAAGGACGGCCTACCATGTATGCGGTGTGTTGCGTGTATGTTGTGCGAGGTGCATGTTTTGGGAGACTGCGGTATATTCATGTTGTGTCTTCTTGTATAGTGGAACTGTTGTCCTTTTTATAGTGCTATATCACTGAAGCATGCCGCCGAAGACACCAAGCAACAAACCCCACCCGGTCACATTATACTGACAACGGGCAATGTTGCTGTATGTGATTTAACGAGTAAAAGTGAACATTCGATGTTTAGATGGAAAATATTATTTATTTACTTATTTATTTATTTATCTATTTTTTGTTGTTTTGATTTTTTTTAAATCTAGACCAGCAAAGATTTAGAACGTGTTGTCGCAGATAAGATCCATAACCGTCTTCAATATGGCATGGAGGACTACATGTATGACACCATCAGCAAGATACGAGATAGTACGCTGTAAGTAATCAAAGTACTGAAAGTACTTTGGCGCTTAGTACTATTAAATTGTAAGTGGTCAAAGTACTGAAAGTACTGAGCGCTTACTAAGCATAACGTTAGATCAAAGAACTGAAAGTTTAAATATATTTTCGTTTATCAAATCGACGAATTTCTTCGAGTGCGAAAAATTCGAAATCAGAGAGCTCACAGATGGATGAAAGCGCTCCCAAGAAATTTGTTGTTTTTATAATTTTGTCTTATATCTGTTAACTCCATTTAGATAAAACTTTTTCATTTACAAGGTATATGATGTATGCGTTTTGTGTTCTATTAAGGTTAGGGAAACCCTTAATTAAAATAAAGACGGCACCAATATGTACTACATTGTTTTTCATTTACAGTCGAAAAAAAGCGGTCGAGTTAATCCGACACATGAACATCCGGTTGATGTCGAATAGACTGGTGGATCTCTGTTCAGATATTTATGTAATGAAAACCACCTCCATTGCCCATTTGGTAAGTTACTTTTTAACATCCGGTTCTGCTCCATATAAGTATATACACATAACTACTAAGCATAGTCTAGTTCGTACATTCTTAAAGAAAGTACATTTATGTAACATAAAATCAGCAGCAATTTTGACACAATTGCAGTAGATTTAGGCGAACATAAAGTATGTTCTTTTTAAAAACAATAGTTGCCAGTTACGTATACAATGATGACAATTTAAATAATAATCATATAAGTGCTGAAAATGTAGGATAACTAATAGTTATTTCAATTTTTCCTTAGGAACCCAATTCCAATGCAGACCTTGCTTTGGAAGATGTAGCAAGCGAATCTGGAAGTTCTGCCAACTTGTCATCAAGCGCCAGCGAGTCTGTCGGAAATGACCCTGATTCCGCCACTGATGATGTCAACAAATCCAACAACCAAAACGAGGAAGTGAAGACGTCACAGTTACTATGTCGCGGAGACATATGCAAGGTGCTTCGCTCCTGTCCTGGGGATGAAGCATACAGAGTTAGAATGGGTACGTTACTGAGTCGACGAAGTGATATGTAATCATTATAGTATTTAGACTAAGATTTATCAATGCAATTACGCAATAATGCAATTAAGAAAAAGTCAGGCAAAGTAATGCTAAAGTCGGTATAAATAGTGTTAATATATCTAGTATAATTTCTTATAAGATAGAAAAATAACATTTCCCCTCAAAATCGCTCTGCATGCGCAAAATTTAATCTATAGGAATTCTAAAACGTCCTCCCAGCTGGCTATGTCCGTGTTGATATTTCCACGCGGCCTCGCTTTCAAAGAGTTAGACAAATTTATTTTTAACACTGTGCTAAATTTTTCATACTTTCAATGGTCAAAACTGGACAACGTTGGCAGAACTTGACCTTCGTTTTGATATGTAAGAACTTTTGGAAAGCCAATGAACGCATTCAGACTGGTTTTCTTTGCTCAACTATTCACTTTTAAACAGTTTTTATGCCTTATTAGTTTTCAAATTTTCACGATATTGGACTATATGATTCTACTGGGTTTGCGTTCAAAAATTTCTTTGCCATACAATTTTGCGATTTCTAATCCGCTTCGAAACCAGCAAAATTAAATCTTACGGAAAATAACTAGCTTACTATAGTCTTGGTATTTCACAACTAGTGCACTACAGATGTGCATGTTATACGTTTTTTAGTGTCGGTAATCAGGGACCGGTTGTTAAGAAGCTCAATCGCTTGATTAGCATAAATGTAATTTATTATTTGCTGCATAACCTTTTCTTTATATATTTCTGTAAAATGGCAAGAAAGTAAACAATAAAATACCCCGGGTTCTATAAGATTTTGTCAAATTTGATTAAATTTATTAATTATTAATTGATAAAATTAATTTACTTCGATTTGAAAATTGTTGTTATACTGTGATTCCCTTTCCATCTTTGAACAAATATGATCAGATAATAAGACTAGGTAACCAGCAAAGATAGCATTTAACGCAATTTTACTATAGCATTTTAATACTTTACTATACTTTAATACACATTGTATTTTCATAAGATTTTATTATGTCGCTTTCATCATAAAAAAAAGAAAAAGATGTCAAAATATTTTAAACATTTTTGTCCTGTTATATTGCAGGCATATCCAGTCGCCTTGTAAGGAAGACTTCCGTAAGAGTGACAAAAATTGCTGAGAAAAAGACACCTGGTTTCATAGATACTCGATCAGGTACGTACCTCTAGGTATAAGTATGAAAACGCCTAATCTGTTCTGTTTAGCCATTCTGACTAATCCTCTAGCTAATAGCAATAATTCATTTACTAAAGATGTAGTCACTTCCAATTCAATTCATCTTAGGATGTCTCTTCCGGGTTTTAAACGATCGATGGTGTGTTTTTATAAGGGCAAGAGTCCCACTGTTACATGTATACTCAATAGGAACATACCACAGCTCCCCAAAACGTACAGACAACATTCACATGCACAACCCATTGCATGCAGGGGAGATCGTCATTGAATGACATAAGCTGTTAATAGGACGTTAAGCCTAACTCATCAACCAATCAGCTAATCTATAGTCATTGATATGCTGAAAGGATTTCAGTTTTATTTTCTGTGGAATATCTTTATCAAAATACTTACTGTTGATTTTCTACAAATTATTACACCGATGAAATAAATACATGTAAATAATAAATAAGTTGATAATTTATAATATACATTGTATAGTCTATATTTTCTGTTGATTTTCAGGCATGAATATCAAACAGACTGCCATGATGGATGAAATTAACGTCGGGTTTGGGTATCATAGACGAATGAAACTCGGAGCCAAACGATGGGGATTCTTCTTTATAAAACCAACGAACTAAGTCAATTCGAATGATAAAGGCAGTCAAATAAGATTTTAATCTACTGTCTTTTTTACGATCAATGGAATATGATCTAAAACAAAAACAAAACAAACAACTGATGATTAAAGAAGGACAAAATGGTTGATGGAAATAAGTAAATGGAATCCTGGTTTCAATTAATGGAATGGAGATAAATGCGGTTTTTGAAGAGATGCAATGTGTAACTGTAAGCCTCAGATAAGAACATGTATGGACCAAAAGATGTCGTATCATTGAAACGTGTTAATGCCACGCTGTTGTTAAGTCGGTTACGAAGATACAGGGCCAACATGGCATGAACAGAAGCAATGTTTATACAGATATATTGATACTGCAAAATGGAAAACTGTGGTATCATGCTAGCGCATACACAATGGCAGCGACATAAGAAATGTTTAAGCACACTGCAAGAAGTGTTTGCTGTAGACTGGACGGAAATATATTCGAAACACGTCTCAAAGCAAAACACGGGTCATCTGCCCTAAGAAAGTGGCTATATCTGGTGCATTCATTAATTCAACCAGTGGAAGTTTTGTATCATGAAAGTAGGACAAGAGGATGAATGGAGGAAATATGAATGGAAGTTCAATACTGACATTTGGTGCATGTGAAATCATTGTTGATGCTACATAATCTCCTGATAGGAGAAACCTTATGGCTTAGAATAGAAAACAGTCTGAGGAAATAAAAGCAAACACATTTTCTGAAAAAACAATTATATATGTAAGCGTGTTTTCAGACAGAGAAAGTATTATATGTCAAAGCTTATGATATTAATTAATAAGATTATTTTGTATTATATTGTTTCCGTTGAAATACTCGGCTTTTGCGTGGAGCACATGAAGAGTCAAAGACTTGCACGAGGCTTTTTTTATAAAAAGAAGAAAGGTATCATTTTTAGTCGATTTTTGGATTGAGTGCATATGTCCTTGATTTGATAGAAGGCATTGAAATGCCAATTGTAATCATAGATCAGACTGTGACATAATGTTTAATTATAATTCTTTGTAATTATTTCTTGTTGTGATGCTTTTATTGCATTTTAAACGAGACATTTGATATCTTACAAAGGAAAGAACACTAGGAAAGGCCTGTTGTGATGATGTCAAGTAGATTTGAACGAGAAACGCTTGAATGTTTAGTTTAATTGCCTTGGAAATCACGTGGATTGAGCATGCTTTCTCTGATGCCAATCAAATAAGCGGCATCAACGATTGTTAATTATAAATTTTGATATTTTAGTATTATTTTAACTTCGTATCATGATCTTTTATTGTAATGATATACAATTATCAAGATGTGTTAAATCAATGAATAAATATTATGTAATTTTAAGCACTGTTGTCAATCATTCCAAAGGGTTTATCGGTTATTTATCGAGTTACAACTCTGCTTTGTTATTAGAAAACATTTTACCACAGGTTCATAGACCTGTGCATGCATAACAACTCAAATCATTAACGAATTATTGATTTATGTATGTTTAGCTGTTAGGAAACGTTCTTTAATTTGCTTTTAAACATTCGCCAATCGTAAAAAAATACAGTCTATTACTGAAGCGGTTAATTCTAAACTATCTCCACAAAAGTTAAATACCGCTGCAGAAAGCTTTAAAAGGTTTATTCAAATTCAAAGAGAATTCTGTGCGCACAGGATTTGAAATAAATTGATACTTCATCCCTTAACGTTGCAACAGAAAGGGAAATCTAGACTTCAAAAGACATTTGTAGACTTGTAAGCAGGGATGTTCCATTAAGGCCAGGAAACATGGGGACTTGAAAGATCAACGGAATAGTGAGTCACGTGACTGTTTCTAATGACGTGCGATGGATCGATGGTATCTCAGGATTAACAAAGGACAGCGACATGTTTTTCAATGACTCATTGTCGGTGTAGGTACATCACATTGACGCAGATAGTGTCTTACACTTTGATGTTTTGGTTTTTGTTCATGACTTATGGACTGTGGTGATTTAAATTTGCCTACCGAAAAACCAAAACGATTATCGCATTGCTACGTTAACTGATTTGTGCCATTTCGTCTTTTCGTCTTTTCGCCCCGAATTATTCACAAAGGCAGTCATTTCAGAAATATCTAATCCCATTAATGTTATCAATTTATATAACTGTTTATAGTTCTGAGCCTTAATTATCGTAGTTTAACACAGCGAGAGTAGTGTATCGCAAGGCAGACTCGAACCCGCGACCCCGGACTTGCTGGTTCGTCACTTTACCGACTGAGTTAAAGGAAAAATACCGCAAATACAGTTAGAAGGCGACCATATCACTATTTACACTATTTGCAACAAAACCTAGCGCAATAGGATGATAACTTGCCTAAGGATGAATTGATACGTGATGCAGGGAGCGCTCAAATGCAAGGTGACACTTGAATGAGTGCTCTAAAATGAATTGTCTCATCAAAGAGTTTCAAGGACATGATTTGCTAACAGAAACGTAATCATGTGCAACGTGGCACGCCCCGTCTTCTTCTTGTCAACTACAATCAATAGCCATTTTAATTGACTTGTCCCTGGGTGATTTCTTTATTAATCTGTCATAGCTAGACAAAGAAAAGCCTGTCAACCCGTTATAAATGACATAGTATTTACATTGTGTATGGATAAGCACATAATCCATATTTACAACCACTTTACTGTCAGTGTAGCGATACACTTTTCATTCTTGCTGCTCATTTAGTGTCTATTAAACGACATATCCTGAATCAACTGTGGGTATCGACTTAAAAGCATGCGTTGGCGAAATTTCCAGATATCTTTGATCAATATCATATACAGAGAAAAAACGTCATCTATAAGACATATGATTGAGGTTACAGTACTTGAAGACACCTCACAAATATGGTTATATAATCCTGATCAAGAATCTCTTGGATACATATGTATTCAATATCTATCTATAGAGATCATTTATGGAACAAAGACAGCTTTTTAGCCAAGTGGTCTAAATACATCAATTATGTTTAATTCTTGACGACTTAGTACAATAAAGTGGTCTGTTAGCAGGCTATATTTATACGGAAGTGGTTACTAAGATATGTTTGAGTGTGATAATGCATCATCACATAATCGATAAATTCATTATTGCTGTTTTATGAACTAATCAAAGCCATATAGGTCCTGAATTAAAAAAAGAAATGCGTTGAAATCGACACCATACGTAAATATCATTTGTGCTATGGGACACGTCAGCATCATCTCCGCACGACACTGGTCACGTTTCTAAGACACGGGGAATGCGGTTGTGTGACTTTTGTCTGTGAAGGAGTTCACAAAACTAAAAATATCGCAGACAATTACAGTGTAACTTCCGTAACAATATAAACCTTCAAAGAGATGGTTGGAAGCAATAGTTGTATCGTCGTTGTGTTGTGCATTACAAATCCCAGGTGAAATCAAATCATGATAACTCAACTACCTCTTTCTGATTTATCCTAGTATAATGATAAAATCTTAGACATTAAACTGGGTAATGTACATGTAGTTGTTATGGTTGAATAGGGACCTCAAAGAAACCAAAACTGCTTTATCGCTAATATTCATTCGATTGAAGTAAGTAACGAATGATAAAAAAACACGATATGGGTTTCTTGCCATCAAGGACACTCGAAAAATACCGTTTCCCTGTATTATTTCATATATAAACATAGTGTACAGAAAATTTTAGCGCTAATAAATCCTTTGCGAAATAGAGAAAATATCCCTCATGTAAATGGTCATTTTACAGTAACTTAGTCACCTCTTCAAATATATCCCTGTAAACTATATGTTTGGCAAGCAACAAATAGAAACAGTTAAAAATTAACGCCACGAAAATATGTCAGGAACAGGAAAAGTAGATCCATATAACTTTGAATAAAAAAGGATTCTCCGTGTGAAATATTGGCATGGGTTATAAATGCGAAATTACGTCACCGCGAAGATGCGTTGAGTAACAGTATCTCTAAAATTTTCGAGGTCTGTTGAAAGTGGATGTGGTGGGTAATTTCCACTCAATAAACAATATAGCCATTTATTTTCGAGTGGATGATATTTTCGCAATTTCGCAGCACATTGCTATGATCGCGAAAATTATGTCCCTTTCATTGGTGTTTGTTGTTGAGTCCAGTTTCAAGGTAATTTCTTAAATTTAATGAGTCCTTTATCTCAACATTCTCCATAGGAAAGCCTTACAGGGTTTAAAAAAGCCTCCTTAACTTCAGATTTTCCCCTTACCTCATGTCATGCTTTGCTATGAATACTTTGAAGTCAAGAAATTCCTTAAAGTCAAGGAACGTTTTTGAAACTAAGCCCAGTTATGACGCAGATATTTCATAAAGTCTCTGTTATTTTTGTATACTTTGTCCCCATTAATGACCTTTTTCGCGGACCAAGAGTATAGTCTCGTTGGAGCCAGGCTCTTTGGCGTTAAAAGTAACAACCACGCTCTTACACACAACAATTCTTTGATAGCAACAAGCCAGCCGGCTTTAAAGGTTTTATTGGACTTTCTTCAAAGTACTCGGAAGCCTGAAGTTTATTTTCAAGGCAGAAAAAATACGGTGCTTATCTTTTAGAATGACCATAAACGAATTATCGTGTTGAAATGAAAGGTCATGGCCTGAAATGTTATGGCTTCAGACCGAAACAACCATGCTATTTTATTTGTCTCTTAAGATAGGTTGGTTTTGAAGGAAGTTGCTAAAATGCATGCTTTTAAAAACTTGATATAAACTAAAAGTGTTGTGGAATGATCAAATCGATAAATTCAGAAATGTACACTAAACGTGATGTCTCTTGTGCTTTCTACTGGTTGACACTGTAGATAAACATATCTCAGCGAATTCGACCGATTTTTTAACATCCAGTGTGTTTCCCTGTAATAAATCCATCTAGTATGTGTGAATGCAGGTTAGGATTGACTTACAGTACGTCTGGGTCCTTTACCACTTTCAATCTCCACAATTTAAGTCCTACACCAGGGTTTATTGTTGAAGGTTTTTGCATTTTTCGGTAACACCACCTTACTTTGGCTTTCTTTGTGGTTTATTATTTGCCTAGTTGTTTTGACCGTCGTTTGATGATGTCTCAAGTTCGTTCTCCCTATTGAGGGAAGCTGGATTTGCTGGAGAAACATCTGCCCATGGTCAGTGTTGAGATATGCCGTCCTTTAATTCACGAAGATGATTAGTAGAATTTGAGACACGCTAAATATTAAGTCCTACAAAATCACATTTACTGAATCTATTGTTATGTTGATGTTTCTAATTCACATAATTAACCTAATACACCTATTAAATAATCTTTAATATTTACAGTTTGCACTGACATGGACACAATAACCATGCTTTCTAGTATTATCATTATCAGTGTATAATGTTAGCACAACACGCGCGACGATTCTATTGTTACGTGAATAGTTGATGGCGTAGCAACGTGGGACCATGACCCCACTTTCGGCGGGAACATATGAATGACTAGATTTAGATCAGCTGTTCAATCGAATTTGTTGACGATGACGGGAGAGAAAAAATATATGTATTTTAATAAAAAATATCCAACTGTCGCGGGAATTGATAATATTCATTTACTTAAAAAACTGTAAATACAAGGAATAGATGTTTATTTTGTTGAGGTTATGAGGGTATAATGATAATGGAGCACGTGTAAATTATGTAACCCCGGCTTATAATTTACACGTGCTCCATTATCATTATACCCTCATAACCTCAACAAATAAACATCTATTCCTTAAATATTGGGGTTTTCTCCATTTTTTTTGTGAAGAAACGCACAAAAACGCTACCTTCCCAACGAAAACAAACAACATAAAGTTTATTCATTGCTGAATAACGGAGGGCAGTTTCACTGTCTCTTTTGACGAAAATAATTTTCTTAACACAAATAACCATTGCAGATTATATTGTGCAAGGCGATTAGTTCTGAGACGGGCATTTCCTGTATTAAGCCTGCCCTCACACTGATAATGTGCAATATCCAAGGTAAGTGAATGGTAAGTTACACTAATTTACATGTTTTATTCCATTGACATTAGACAACCATGGTATTCAGGGGATTAAATTAATGATGATACCTTCTGCTAGTTTAGTTTGTGTTAATTCTGCTTAATGTTAATGCTATAAAATACATGTATGTATGTATATGGATGTGTGTAGTTTCCTTCGCTTTCTTATCTGAACACCCGCTAACGATGAATCGGTACATCGATATCACATACATTCCCTTCGGGATTACGCCAAAGAAACAAAGACCACAATGCTAACAACAATGAAAATGCATGCAACCTACAAATTGGGAAATAATAACTAATTATCAGCCTAGCCCTCTGAGAAGGAATTGACACCTCTGCTACTTTTAACTGGTAGATAATTTTGACCTTTATGCTACTTTATAAACATTAGTTACAACATTTTTAACCCGATGCAAAATACCGGTTACCGATTTTTTACTATGTTTAAAGGGAATGTCAAAGATGTCACGTTACTGGTAACACTCTAAATATGTGTCGTCTGACTTCCTGGTTTGTCGGCTCGTACACATTATACTAATTATGTAAGCAGTACATTGTAGATGTAAATATAAAAAATAAATAAAAATATGTTTGGCAAACTACCAAACATAATTTTAGGTTTTATGTCTTACTGTGTGCCTCGTTTATGTACTGTCAATTTCAGAAGCAAATGTGGTATTCTATTCAAAACAGAAAATGACAAGTACCAATCTCTCATGATGGGTAAATCAAAATTACTTTGTATATTGTACTTGTATCGGGTGTCGCTGTGACCTAGATTTGTATGGCAGATGTCTCCGTGATATATATTTGTATGGTGGGTGTCGCCGTGACCTAGATGTGTATGGTATGCTTCGTTGATAAAGCAAAAAACGCTTCCTCATTCGAAACACCCCGTTCTCTCGTACTTTTTGTGTCTGAAATCTCTGAAAATTTTGTGATGATCACATCACTTCATTTGTTGTACTTGTATCTCTAATGTTCAATCGGTAGGTATTCGTTCTTGAAAAAAACCCAAAACAGTGGTTGCTTCAATAATTTTATTTTTTTTCAACGAAATATATAACATCCTCAAATTTTGTATCACTGTATGAGATACTCAATACATTGTGTAATTTTTAAAGATACGTATTTACAATATCGTAAGTGCATCTATCTCCTTTGTGCTTTTCTCTCACTTACTATTTTTTTTACTATTTTTGTTATGTGCGTGCTCCCAGATAACCTCTGAATGGATAATCAGTACAACATATCATCTCAGTGCTGGAAGGATCAATTCCTTGGTGAATAATTTCATTATTTCGTAAAAAATATTAAAGGAAAATTCGATCAATAAGATATCTCTCTTCTACATGCTTGAAATCAGTTTTGCCTTTTGTTCCAGAGGCATATACATACTATTCTAAATGTAGCTTAGCCGGTCCTCTCCTCAGCATCCGCCATCTGGCGGAGAAAATAGAATTAAGGGAGAAAACCAGTCTATTATATATATGGACGTTTCTCTACTGAGTCTCGTTTGAAAACAATGCTGCTCTTCGCTTTATTCTTCAATTACAATCTCAACATACTAGTATCGACATTCACCATTTCACACATACATATGTATACATGTAACCATCATTCATACATATTTGTACTGTAGTGTAACTTTACCTTATTGATCCAAAGTCATGAAACCATATACTGAAGGATTAGTTGTCATATTTTGACATTCATTTGTGTGTAATCTACATATGGATGCCTGTTTAAGTAGGTTACCCAATATTTTTTCACTCTAATGCATGTAAGACGTGACAACAATGATTTATATGTATTTACATTTTGTGCGGCTTAAAGTTCATTGAAGTGTGAAGACAGACTACCATAAGTTTTTACACAAGTTTATAATTCAATTTTGCTTTGTAACGAGCATTTTCATTGGCTTAATTATTTATTCTATCCGCCCATAAAGGACAACATGGCATTGCCGTTTGTAACGTCGCTTCTGATTGGCTGAAACAACGGTGTAATGATGAGTCCTAAAATGAATAAGAAATATAATATCTAAAGTTAATTATCATGATTGATTTGAATAATTGTTTTTTATGGTATGGATATATAACATAAGAGTATATATATTAAAGTTAATCATTAATTAACTTTAAAGTTAGTCTGAATAGAGAGTATGCACCAGTTGGCGTTAGAGAAATATCATTTCTAAAGTAATAGTTATAGTTATCATGCCATAAGTATTTGGCGTCATAATCCACTGCGATTGCCTCAGGATTAAGCCGTGTATTTGGATCGTTGTTTGAGTGAAACATGTTTCTAATCTCCAAAACCAATAGAAAGTCATCGAAGATGTTTAGATATGCATATAAATCAATTGCGTTGTATTCGCAGTTTATCTCATTCGTTCAGGTGATCAAATTTGTATATGAAAATTAGTTTTTTTTTGTGTCAACAGCTGTGGTCGAATTCCCAATTAACATTTTTGACATGGTATTCTTAAAGGAAATATGCAATAAAGAGGTACTTAATGGTTGTAATATATTAGAAGGTAGGTTCATTTATATTGATAAGCCATTTTATGGTATAATTAATGACGTTAATTTTAAATGGTTTTGTTAAATAGCACAATGGCTGATGGTTTTGCTCAATGAACGAAAAACTCAATTAATATTATATCCGGTTTATACATCTACATTGTATATGATATAATTGCACTAGTTTATCCATCATAACAGAAGCGATATGAGTCTTTCACAGTCGTGGATTTTCATATAATTAGTAAACACCAAACGTTTTAGCTTAAAAAGTACTGTCAACATAGGCATTGCATCTTCCTTTCATTGGCTTTTACCTAATTGTATGTGTAAATCACATTTCCTACTGCCTGATTCCTTATCCATCCTTTAATATTTCCTGAATCTCAAAACAATGTTACTGTACATACTTAGGCCATATACTTCCTATTGTTGGTCATGTTATAACAAACAATTATTTAATCTTTACAATGCAATATTCAAAGGAAATATTAACAACTTAACATTTATTTGCGCATAAAGACAATGGAAGTCATTTTGTTTACAAAATATCACTGTAGTCTTTTCACTGTATACTGAGATTTAATTTCGCGGTGACCTATCTTCGTCTTGACTTAATTTGCGGTGACCTATTTTCGCGGTGACCTATTTTCGCGTTTTCAAGTCTAACTATCTTTTCGCGGAATTCAATGTTTTGAGAGTCATATGGTTATATTTTAAACATTGTCGAGACGATTGATATTAGCGATTTTCTATCGCTCGCGAAATACGCAAAATTTACTCACACGCGAATGTAATGTATAAATTGTATAACATTAAATGCTCATTGTTAAAGATAAAAATCAAACTATATGTATATTAACCATGGTAGGAAACTATGGCATTTTAAATGACGAACTCATCTAAGAAAACTATACGTTTGTAGTTAAACAGTTTCCTGTTGGCAAAACGATTTTTATGAACAGATCTAGAATCAAAAGTAAAGGAAACAAAAATAAGAAGTAAATTGATGGAAGAGAGCGTCCCTGTACATAATGAGCTTACTGGTGGTTATACTTCAATCGGAAGAAAGAAAAATTGTTTGTTATATAATACAATACTCTTTTTCATATCAGATTGTCATATATTAAAGTTATTTTAAATGTTTTCCTTATACCACGATCAATATTTAATTCTATATATTGACGCCTCAAATATGGTATAATTCAAACTCAACAGATGATGACATTCCCCCACGTGAACAAGTGTTTCAACAATAGACAAAAATTAAATTAAAAATAACAAAGAGAAAATATTTACAAGGATTGCATGGTTGCATGTGGAATAATTTACTCTTGAAAATTTGATTGGGACATTATGGATATGTTTTTGAAACAAACATAAGTGCTTTGTATAACGAACCAGATCAAATATATCGTCAAATATACAAAAAAACCCAAAAAAAAAAAAAAAATGTCATCGACCAATCTAATTAAAAATAGACT
The DNA here is from genome assembly GCF_041381155.1 of Argopecten irradians. Classification (NCBI taxonomy): domain Eukaryota; kingdom Metazoa; phylum Mollusca; class Bivalvia; order Pectinida; family Pectinidae; genus Argopecten; species Argopecten irradians. Next base: position 43,454,664 of record NC_091140.1, on the reverse strand, counting down.
TGTAATTCCTATCCACTACGACGTTATGGTTATATACATTTGGAGTATAACGTAAACCATACTGATGGACCGGAATTACGAGTCTAATTTTAATTATATTGGGCCATCGATATTCTAACATTTCATGATAATCTCACATTCATACAGGTCATTCATTCCTTAAACCAATCACCATGACTCTTACAATAACTATAATATTTTGGTAACCATGGAAACAGTGCACTTTATGTATATGCATACGTCGTCTTAATCAATATATTTACAAAATCCTGAATTCTACCATGAACGATATATTGGTTATAAATATATTCTATAATTTCGTCGGTTACTGTTCAAATATTAACATGGTTACATCGTATATAATGGTGTAATATTTTACGTTTTAATGGTTCATTTGTGTTTCATTTGTCTCATCATTTTCATAACAGTGATCAGTTTAGTTTCGCGTTTTTTTAACAATCCTATATAATAAATTACTGTTGAGTTGAGAATTGTTCTTAATAAAATTCTGAAGATATAAGCCAGATTTTCATATGTTATGATTCCATATCAATTTCAATACTCCAGTTTTGATAATGTATGACAAAGGAGATGACACTGGTCCGCTATATAAAGGTGACAAAGGTAAGAATTCTAATTGGTCAATCATATATCTTTCCAGCTATCCCAGGTACAAAACGTTGGGGGATGTTGCGTTCTTTTGCTTACAGCCATGGTCAAAATAGCGGTAATTCTTTCTTAATAGAGTGCTCATGATTTTGTTCAAATAGATGTGAATCAGAAGCTAAAATCAAAGTGCAGTATAATAATAGTGAATTCAATATATCTCATATCATAAAACAATTAGTTCGGTATTTTGATTTAGTTAAGAACTCATTCAAATAAACATCAATTACGTCGTTGTTAGCGTAATTGCAGCATCACTAAGGTTTGATGCCGAAACAGATATACATGTACATTTAGTTTGCTGTTATGATTTTTTTGTTTGTTTGAGAAAAACATGATAACCGCATTTCACTGATAATTTAAAAACTTGTTGTTAAAAAAGTTGTAATTACTTTAATGCAATATTTCTGTTAAGAGGTACCCTTCCCGTTGTAACCTATTTTTAGAAAATAACGAATTTTATCCCTTAACAATGGTAACAAAATTGTACCCTTCAAATACTGAATTATGACTGAAAATCTTCCTCATATAATTATATAGACAATACAGACGATTATTTACATATATAAATAAACAAGAAACCTGCGTAATGACATTTAAATATAATCTCAATGGACGGTTCTATATTAAAAACAAGACATTATTGGCATATACTAAGCAATATTTGAAACGCCCACTTCCGGTCACGTCACTTCCAGGCTTATGCCAATGATATTGAAAACCATGCATCCATTATTCTTGTTCCTTATTAATGACTCCGCTAATCGGTCATTCCAAACAAAGACGTGATCGCCTTCGGGTAAATCATGAGATTTGATTAATGAACGAAAGGGGAATGACTTTGTAAGATGGATTAAACTTCGACCTATTGTTTACAATGGCCGAGCCGGAATACGTATCGACCACGGTTTTGTTGTAAAAGTGGTTTTAGTCGATGTTGATAGACATATGTAGTGATCACAGTTTTAGATAACCACATAATGAATGGGATATTTGCCTCATCCATCATGAATCCAGAAAAGAAAGATTGGAAATGGCGTCAGAATCCTTAACCATTCCCTTCTCAAGTCTCGTGATTCGTTGTTTTAGTTTTTGTTGAGTACTATTAAAATCGGCAAGAAGTCTGGCAAACCTTGTTTGTAACGTGTCCAGGTTAGAGTCTATCCTGTCAAGTTTTTGCTCGGTCGTTTCTTGCTGCGCTTCGACCTTTTTCATCAACTCTTCGTCTAAGAGATTGTCTTTTCTTAAGATTTTCTTACCTTTATCGATTAAGATTTTTCTTGCATCCGGATATTGGGTAAGGACCTCCCATAAGTCGTCTTTAGAAAGACAAAACAGATCACTGTAGCCTGTGCTCTTTATATTTGCTGTACGACGATTTCCATTTTTATTGCCAGCAATATTCAATATGCTAATCTCACCAAAGACACTTCCTTCTCTGAGAGTGGCAAAGATAGTTTTCCCGTCGTCTGAAACTACGCCTAATTGCCCTCGTTTTACTATATACATTTCTTTACCAATGTCACCTTTTCTGCATATATAATCACTTGGACTGAACACCTGTAATTTGAGCTTAAGCACAAGCTCCACAAGTAGACCAGGTTCACAATCCTGGAACAGCGCCACGCGCTTTAACGTATCTAAATGCACATGTATTGCTATTTCCGCTTTAAGTTTATCTGGAAGTGTTGCTAGTACTTCTTCCTCATTTAATGATTTTTTATTTGTCCACAAATAATCGAACCATTTAATCACTCGCTGTTCGAGTTCTTTCGACACTTTACGGAATTCCATATATTGCTTAACTCCGTCCATTTTGCCTTGGAATTCTGCACGTGCGGCGTTCATGTTTGTAATCATGCTACCAACGTTACCAACAATGGTAGCGAAGATGAGGACACCGATGAGAAAGTCGACGACAACAAATAGATACTCTTCGTCCTTTTCCGGAACTGGGGTCTCTCCAATCGTTGTTAGGGTTAAGGTTGACCAGTAAAAGCTATAGATATACTTCCGGGTCAAAGGTTGAAATTTTGGATCGGAAACATTTGGATAAACCCATAAATCTGATCCGAATCCGATGGAGTTACTGATGGCAAAATATATACAGGCATTCCAATGGATAATGATGAGGATATAAAGCACCAGATTTAGGATCCTGATCATGTTCGTAAAGCTAGTCCTTGTAGCCGTCCTGTCAAAGAACTCAAGGAGACGGTTAAATCGAATGATTCGATTAAACCGGAGTTCCGGTTTATCGAGTCCAATTAAAAAGTAGAACAGGTCTGTTGGTATTATGCTAAGGATATCCGTCTTAAACATCGTTGAGGTCATGTAATGTTTCCTCAGCTTTGTAGCGTCCCGGACAAGAAGTCCTTCCTCCAGGTAACCTGAAATATCAAGAGAACATTCTGTAGTGTTAGTCATAGCTCTATGAAACAAACTATAGTGATTATATGGTACACACTATAGCGGTGTTTGTGTAATGTGCAATACGTCACAGATTATGGGGCATTAGAATAAAGTAACCACGTGTGTTGACTTCTGTGTCCAAAAACCCGAAACCAAATACAACACAATCATTCATCGTCATCTCGAACTTGCTAAATGAATATTATTCCTAATCAAAGTTAATACACTATACAGAAAATAGATACTATTTAAATGTATGAAATATACGTTTTCCTGAAATGACCTGGATCTTTCAAAAGTGTTTCATGACCTGAATGATTAGTTATAAAATACGTAAGGCTTCGTATATCTTCATTGACCAGGATTATACCGCTTGACGTTTGAGTTGTTTGTAAAAAGATAGGTTTTGTTTACATTAGTGAAGGCTAACCCCAAGGTTCTCACCTTGGCAGCCATCAGATGTATAAGATGTCTGGGACATTAATTCAAAATGTTATTTTTTTATTAAAAAAAAGAAGATAAAAAATGTTCCCGAATATAAATGATATCTAGATGGATGCTTGTTAAAGAACAAATATAGCAATAATTAGTTTTTATTTACTGTATTTGAACCAACACTATCAAAATATTCGACACAACAAATACAGTGAGCAATACAGTGAGCTTTTCCTCACAACATAAAACAGAAAATTTATGCAAATACCTCAAAATCCTTACAAACACATTTACTATCAGTTTAAATTGAATATAGTATGACAAAAGCATGTACTAATCTTTCAAAGATAATTCTTCACTATCTCAAACTCTTTCTCGTATATCATTTTTAAATCAAAGTATTAGTTCATAATGGAAAACAAAGCTTAAAAAAACCTCATAGTTCAAGAAACCATTCTTACAGCTATTTATTCCGCAGGCTAGATCTTATACATAAGTATTACAGAATTGGCTAGTCTTTACTACCTTACGAGACTCAACTTTGGACGTAAAATGACTGTTGTGTGGATACGCAAATACTTGAATTCGTTGTCTAAGTTTGATGTTTGAATGCCCTTTGTACACAGTATTATCCTTTAAGCATAAGAAATTTCACAATACATCTCAGAATGTACAGAATGATAAATCGCTTGTCTTATTTGTCTCATGGGAAGTATAACTCGATTTTGAACACATTTATGTTCCCAGTCTTGTAGAACAATAAATCTAAGCTATAAAATCCAATGATTGTAAACTTTTCTTCGCACCAGAGCTGCCAAACCGTGTGATTATGCTAGTTTCATTTGGTAGCAAACACATACAGATTATTTTGCTTTTGGTGAATGCACAATCAGTATTAAATTCCATATAGGGCATAGCGTCATTGATATGTGTTCACAATTGATTATTTCAAAGATTTTTATCTTGAATTAAAATAGGAAGTTCAAACTTTTCAATGGTGGTAATGGGGCAAAGAAAGTTACTTTTGTAACAGACGACAAATACTAATATGCAACTGTTTTAATAGAGAAAAATATCATTCGTTGGCGCTGGAACATCTTTAACTGTTTTAATAGAGAAAAATATCATTCGTTGGCGCTGGAACATCTTTAACAGCCTATTAACAGATATGGTCAACGTAAGGATGGTATCCCCTACATGCAATGTGTTACCTGAGTGTAGAATTGTTTCCCCTATCAATAGAGCAAATGCTTGAATATTTTATAGTGCTGCCCCACTGAAATATACTGCCACAGTCATGCAACAATATAACTGCATATATGAAGTTGTGATCCTTCGTATCAATAACGAATGAACGGCATTTCGTCACTATATAAATTACAATTATTACATTTATTTATTTAATCATTCCTCTTAAAACTTTAATAGTTAATAAGGATTCCTTTGTTATTCTTTGTTGTCTAATCATGTAATGAACTGTAGCATTACCAATATACTTTTAATGTTTGGTAAATTAGCTTGAAGCAGTCGGTTCTTATTTAAACTGGAGAAATGTACATCTAAATATAAACATAATACATTGTATAAAATACCATTTATTGTTTGAGTTGAACCCCATGGATCTATCATCCACATGAAATTGATACCATCGTTTGTATTATATACCCATTACAGAAAGATAATGCTGTTATATTGATTTTATGTGTTCCGTTACCATAGAAATCGTAATTAACATACGCATCACCTGATTTTCTCCTGTATTAGATATTTCGTTGTTTTCCAGGCAGATTATAAAATTACTTATTACTATCATTAGCATAGAAATTCGTATTGACAAAGGTAATATTAAGGTGACACCCAAAATACATATATATGCCTATTTCGTTGGATATCGAAAGCAGGCGGTGACAACGAAAAAAAGAGGCATACAAATAAAGCCCGGGTGTCACCGGAATATTACTTTTGTCAATACGAGTTAATTTGTTTGTGAAGCAGATTACGCTTAGTCTTCCGGAACGTGATTTTAAATATGTTAAAATAGTTCACAAACATCATTGAAAATCAAGACACTGTGAATACTTATACTTTTTTTTTTTTGCTAACGCTTTCTCTAATAATAGTAAATCATATGCTATGGTGATTTAGATATATACGATATTCACAGAGTAGAATATTTAGTAATGAAAGAAATATTCCGAAAATTATTTTGTTTGCTTGCTTTTTTGCTGTGCGTCCTATTAATATCCAAATCAATCATTTAAGGATGTGTCAGATTTAAGAACTAAGAGAAAACCGGAGAACCTGAAGCAAAAACCAACAAATAACTAGGTTTTATTGATATTTTGTGCTCTTGCTTCGAAAGAGAATTCCGAGAATCATCTGTTCGGAATGATCTAGAGCGTATCTGAATTACTCTTTAGACTCACCTGTTCGGAAGGAGATACCCATATCGATGATATACAATGCGTCACTGAGGTAGTCGAGAGCGAGCCACAGGGACAGATAACTCTTCTGTAACTCCCAAAACACCGACCGTGCGATGATGAAGATGACATTATAGAGGACAGATATGGAGATGACGAAAAGCCATCGGTAGTAGAAACGCTGAGACGGATCCACCACAAATCCCTTCCAGTACCTAAAATCAAATAAATAAATAAATAAAAATAAATGAATAATGAAATGAGTAAATAAATGAATAAATAAAAATAACGATAAAATAAATAAAAAAATAAATGAATAATGAAATGAGTAAATAAATGAATAAATAAAAATAACGATACTAGATATCCTACCTCATGTAATTTTTACAAGTGACATAAACATTAACTTTTCATAGCACAACTGACCAAGTTCATCATGAAATTCGTGACCTATATTTGTATGGCGAGTATCGCCGTGGCCTAGATTTGTATTGGGGGTATTTGGTGAATGATGAAGATTGATTGACAATCTTATGAATTGGTTTATTAACGAGAATGATAAACCAGTGAACAAAGGTAAAAATTACATGTTTGGTTTTCATAGAAAAAAATGATAGGCAATACCATGTCAAATTATACTCTCGGAAACCCAATGTCTAAATAACACTACGCGCCGTTAATATCAGATCGTAGGCTGATAAACGTGGGTAACCGACGATAGTCAAATTATTGAAACACTCATGCCTTTAATAAATTTGAAATTTCTCCTCTTTTCTTGATGCTTAATGATGACAATCCTTATATCTTTATATATTTTATGTCCGTTTAACGACTTTATTTTTTGGATAATGCTTGAATTGAGAAAAAAACGGTAGTTCCCGTGATAAAGTCATCAAGAAACATCTAGTATCAGACGAATCACGTAGGCCTTGAACCCACTATCCCGATGTGAAAGGCTAGTGGTATAACGTCAGAGGCCATTAACATACGGGCACTGTATAATTGTAATGCATGTTTGTACATTCTTGTAACCCTAGATAAACTATATATACCGCTAAAGCCAAAAAAGGATTTGCAGACAAATGTTTTCCTTAAGTGTTAATATATCACAGAAAGGATAGCCTCCGTTTAATCAGACTCGTTCAAAAGGCAAAATTTGTGTCTGTTACTTAGAGATTAATGTTCGAGCAGTGCCATATTGGATTCCAGTGGTCTTTATAGATGGTTGAGAAGATGCAGACAAATGCAATTTAGAAGAATATTTTCCCAGAGAACAATCAATGAAAGACGGAATTAGATCTGAAATACTATATGTATTCCCATTCTAGAATTCCCTGTCCTATTACATATACCGTTTAAACTATACATAAGATGTTTGTGGCAAATGCCGTGACGTCAGTACAGCGTAACTTTATACCAAACAGGAGAACACGCAACGCCAATGTAGTATGCATGCTTTACAAACGTGGCTCTTTGAACAGGCTGATGACCTTGCATGTGATCCAACAATGTTTTCCCTGAACCGTCGGTGATATATTCATTCAGAGAGTGAGTAATAATTGCCAATATGATTTTAAACTGCATACTAAAGTCAAATTGGACTAACGTGGGAAAATTTAAACGAAAGAGAATCGTGTATAGTAATGAGCCCGACTCTTTGGTGGATCAATGGAATCTAGGTCAAATATGGGTTAATACAGAATCTCAAACGAGAACTTTTTTTCAAAAAATACAATACAAAAATATGATCCTTTAGCCTGTATATTATTTAGTGAATCTGTTGATACAATGTTAGAAATCTATTGTGTTTCAATAAAACAATTGTACTTTAGTGTTTTCATGAATGTACTGGTATTGTGATATCATTGTATGCCTAATACATGACACATACATCAGTCATTCACGATGCCGAAATAACGTTTCTGCTTCTTATCAAACTCCTATCGAATCGGTCTTGTATTTATTAGCAGTCATAAATATCCCTTCAGCTTTGGTTGTGGTTAAACTTTTAATGGCCTGATATCCTCCTAACCCTTGTGATATGTTGAAAGTGATACGCGTCGGGGTTTTGGGGGATTGTGATATCAGATACTATATTTTTTCAATATCACATGGTGTGAGAATGTATCTGAGTTAATGAATATTGGCGTCACAATATTCCTATCTGATAAATGGTGACGAAATGCCCTTAAAAATTATGTCAAAAAATGTTAAAAGTAGACAAACATGTGTCTTTGTGTCTGAAACACCCGGAAAATCCCTAATGAAAAAGGATTGTACACGCATGGCAATAAGTAGTGTGCGACATGATGACGAGATGTCGTTTAATCGAAATTTCTCCGAGTACGTGAGATATCGTGTTGACAAGCCCCCTTAGTATGTGTACTGACACCTCTTTGGTTTCATGTGCTAAATTACACAATACTATTCACACAATAAGAGGAACCAACCGACATCGTGAAATGTGTCACCATGCCGTCAAGGTCAAGCGCTGTTTCATCAGCGTTGTTAATCAATTTTCCGAGAGCGACCCAATTCTTTACATTCAATTTCCGAGCTGATTGTCAGCAAACCAGACCAACAAGAACTGGTCTTACATGATCTCACCAGACTACGTCACTGACAAAGAGATTTATATTCCAACCTAGGGGCATTATTTCCGAAGCGGTCGAAAGAAAAAAATAACATTTCCTATGTTTATCAACATAACGAATCCATTATAAGTCAACATAAACATAACCTTATCACAAAACAATACTTTAAGGAATTTTTTATGAAAGGGTTGGTTTTTTCCTACTAATTGATCCATTAGCTTCAAGAAAAAACTATGATTGTTTTTTAAACATTCTTGAGACGGTTATGCTTTTTCAGCGTTTTTTGAGTATAAACTTTAACGATAAGTCGATGCTGAAGAACTTGTCGACAATCATGTAATGAAGAAAGTAAAAGATAACAAGAATAAAAGAAGTAAAAAGAATATGCTTCATCAAATCTTTACACTGATCTTAACTCATTCTGCTTTAAATGCTGTGACGGAAAGGATCAGATGTCCATTTTTAAAACTGAATACTGAGTCAAATATAGCTGTTAAAAACAGTAACACAGAATATTAGTTGTGAGGATAAAGTGTACCTCACAACACAACTGTCATTTCCACCTAATATTAACACAATATTTTTGTGATTGATGACTTGCTGTCAGACCCACGATTGCAAAAACTTACTCACCTGAGACCAAAGATACAGACAAATAAGTTTCGTCTTATGGCATTGGGTCAGACCCCAAGTAGCCAAACGTATCAAGAATCGCACTATACGAAAACAGACGGAATCTAACTCTATTGGTTGACTAATTGCGTTCCCACCCGTGCTGACCTGACACAAAAGGAAGAATTTTAGCCTTAGAGAACTAAGCTGTTGGCTGTCTCCGATTCACCTACACCTGTACTCACCTGATGTCTGAGATCTTCCGTGCCTTCCTATCTCCATGACCAACTTTTGTGTCCTGTCCACCCATGGCCACCCTCTCCAGAAAGGAGTCCGGTCGTTGCGGTAAGGTCCGAGATCGCCATCTTCCTGATGCCCACGACTTTATCACCTAGAATAGAAGGAAAATGTATTGAACTCAACCGTATATACTTTACACGTACAAATTATCAGCATTCAAAATTTAGCACCAACTCAAAAAACTGTAAATTAGTATTTATTAGCGCTTATATATATTGGCGCAATTCGATGGTTTAATACCAGAAATGCCGTTAAAAAAAGCTAAAAAAAAGCTAAGATAAAACCACTTCTAAAATAAGACCGTTTACGGTATACACTTCATTGATAAGGATTATTTAATAATTGAATTCACCATTTTTTTAATTTCATCGGGGTATGAAAGAAATTTTGTTTGCAAACTGTGTGAATCCACTTATGATTCCATTGATTTTTTTTCAATGGATTATTTTTTCCAAATCAATACGCAACGCCAATGTTTCTATTGTGACGTCACGATAACGTCGGGGTTCCGCGCCATTCTCGATTTTTTTTTCATCGTGGAATGAAAAAAATGAATAGGCCAAACAGAAAGCCAGAAACAAAGAGAACATTAATTATATGACTTTAAAAGACCAGTAATAATTAAGGATGAAAAATCCAATAATGTACATTATCTGATGATTTATTCTGTTCGTCAACAAACAATATTTACAAAATGCGTGCGCAATTGCACATTGTTAACGACGTGGTGTCGGACTAAGTATGGTATTTTAAAAGGATCAGTTTTGATAACAACTATTGGATTGTGAAGAGTAGGCCTAGCACGTTCGATACTGATAAGATATGCCATTACCCCAAATATTTGATCTGTAAGAAGCGCGTCAATGCCGAATCTATCAAGTGTATCGTCCTTGATCTATTTGTGGAAGTTCATCGAACTTCGTCCGAAAACCAAAACGCGGAGATATGATCACTTTTCTGATCTTCATCAACATATCAGCGAGAAATGAATAGAGCGCTAAATTTAATTTCGTTATTTGACTAACTGGTGTGGTTTGCAAGTCATCAAAAAGGAAAACCTAAACCTAAATTAATTAATAAATATGAAATGAATATTAAAAAAGGAAAATTCTGTTAACGTTTGCAGACATCTGGGAACCAAATTGTTGAATTGGGAAACGTGACGGTACATATGGTCTACATCATCAGTCATGCAAATCTAAAAACATGCACAAAAACTTGGATGCTGAGGCTGAAAATCACGTAAGATAAACAACAGGAGTGGTAGATAAAGGATCCAGCAACAGTAGCAGATATGCTCGTGTTGCTACCAGAGAGAATTTCAAATGGTAATAGTTTTATATTAATATAATGTGTCTATTGTTAAGTAAATATTACTTTATCTGTGGATATGCTCGTCGCCATGAGTGTTTTTTATCTGCTTATCTCTCCACATAATTCTATTGTCCTTCCATTTTGAAAATAAGGAATATTATCTCGGTTCTGGTTACAACATAAGAACATATCGGAGTTTGTCAATAAAACTTTCTCGTCTATTGATCTTTGCTATTTTGTCTGGAGTCTATGACAAATGGTCCCTTGGGTCGGGACAAATTAGCTTTGGTTGGACGCAAATCAGAACGAACCGTTGACAATGAATGTAGATATGTCCCATGTATAATCTTAGCCCGTCTGGGCTGTGTTGTTTCAAGCCCTGGACACCGACAGCATAAGTGTTTACATTGAAGGCTACACTACTGGTATTGATATTGTGCGGACAAAATGCCATTTGTGTATATATATATTATACAGTCAATATCAAACAAAGAGGGAGAAAAATTCTGATATTGCTGTCGAATATTCACTAATCTTAATATGCCGCTAGCGTTATTTTGAGTCATTTCAATTTAATATTCCTTCGATGTAATGATGCCGAATGTGTAAGTCTCCAATACAGATATCATATTGGATACTGATTTTAGTACCTTTTAGCGTAGTCTTATTTTTGATAAAATTTCAACAGTTTAAAAAAACACATTTTCATTAAATAGAATATTATGCCAAATACTTAGAAAACAGAGGAAAAATCCAACACATGCCATTATCAATTTGACCTGGTGTTTGGGAAGGGTTAGCTTTGAGTACACTTTACATGCATTATGTAGTCTCGAATTGCAGTTTGATTTAAACATACTTTCCGTAATTCTTTTATAAACAAATGCATTGGATCATTTGTAACATTAACCTTTATACCCTTTTCCTAAATATACAACAAATGATTACTGTTGACCAATGGTTATATCACAGTAATGATACTGAATGTAATATTTGAACATTAAAGAAAATAAAATTTATGAGATTTACTTACAACGTTTTATCAACAATTCTCCACTTCTAACACATGTCCCATACACTATTTTTGCTATAGATGGCGTTATACGTTGATAATTAATATTTCTTTGCTTTCATACAAAATATGGCTTTCTGATTGTTCATACAATATGAAAAATAATCCGAGAATAGCTCGACAATCCCACGTTATCATGACATTACATTAAAAACATTGACGTGGCGTATTGATTTGGAAAAATAATCCCTTGCAAAACCAATAGAAAAATGCATTTAAACGTGTTGTATTTTATCAAATTAATATATAAATATATATGAGCATTTATGTCAATGTTTTAAATTTCGTCGATTATGAAAAAATGTTTGCTTCGCGGATTCTCAAAGTATGCAAATATTTTATTTCATACCTTGATTAAATTAAGAAAAACGCTTATAACAATGCTTAGATAAAATAGGACTAAGAAATGGGTGTTAAAATACGAGAACAGACATGCAAATATAACGACGTATTTTGATATTATGATATGCGACAGACAATATAAATGGAACTGAGGAAGTTAGAAGCCAAAACACCATTCACAAATGGCATCTAATAAACATCAATTGAGGGGAACTGATTTCACCTAATTCCTGAAACACGTGCGACAAAACAACTTCCTCGGGATTGATAAATAACCACTTAAGTGCAAACCCGTCAATCCTAGTTCTGGTAAAAGACCGGAATGCTCCACGTTTAATTTTAATGACCAATTATTATGCATCTTTGCAAACAGGAGCCCAATGTAATTAATAACTCAGCTGTATTTCGAAAAACAAAGTCGTAAACTCTAATTTGCTGAAATTCTCGACACCTCAAAATCAGTATTCTGTTCGAATCGGAGATAAACAAACAGTTGGAGCACGTTGATAACTTAGCTGTAATTCAGACACACAGCCGAAATCTCTATCTTGTTGAAATTCACAAAAAAAGTTTACTCAAAAATAGTAACATACACAGTCCAAAAGGCAAAGTCACGTGCGGTAGCTCTGTGATTTGATTGACAGTTGGCGATCAGTCAATTACCAGTCTTCAGGGGAGATGATATGAAAGACATTGATATGCTATTTTGCTTGCTTTTACGTTTTACTAACAGCTATGACTATTTAATGGATTGTTATGTCCTTTGTAACTGTTCTTCGTGGCCTCGAACTCTCAACTCGGATGTCAAAGGTAAAAGGTCAGTGGAAGAAATCAGACACCTTCATCACTCGGCAAAGTGCCCCTCTTCCAGAATACAAATGATGACTGATTAAAGATACTTCTCTTAGCAATTCATGTAAAACCTTTAATTACAAAGTCATTATCAAAGGAAGTAATCCATTTCAGCTCGAGGTCTAGTGTCAAGAACAGAGCAACTTAGGCTTCCTGGAATCTTGGTGCGACCACAATCTGTTAGATCAGGAAAATTAGTAAAACTCTATAAAAACTCTTAAGGTATTATATTCGGAAATCGCATTTGATAAAGTGCCACAATGAAACAATTATTTGTTCCATTTAAAATGATATCAGTACGGAACCGCATTATCAACAGATGTTTGGGATTGAATTAAAACTTGCATAAGGGAATGCGTTGTCAGTTGCTTCACTGCGCGGCTTTCAAACTGCATGATTTGCAGACGACAATCGGAATGAACAGAATAAAGAAGAGATTTGCTGAGTCGTATAACTTGCATCTTAAGTACATTTTAAATCACTGAGAGACCTAATTTATTCTAAATGGACTTCAGAAGGTCGAATTTTCTGCAGATACATTTATTTATTTTGATTTAGGCGTTTATGATTAATATTCTACTTGGATAAACAAAACGGAAATAAAAATACTACGAAAAAGAATTGAAGAATCGAACACGTCTTTATTTTCACAATATTTTCAAGGAAAATGGTTAAGATTTATTTTGTGGTAAACCATTTTACGTGCATTGATATGAAACAATGGTACAGTGTTAATTCACTAGCAACAGATTGGGTCATGAAAGAATATCGGTATCATGACAAATCCAATGAATATCGACCATTTAGCCAATTACAGAAAGCTAATAGAGGAATGTATGCAACTTTTGTTCTTTTCTTGTTCCTTAGTGATTCGTAAGTGTAACACAAAACAAAATCTGTCCATTGTGATATTCTCCTCTAAATCGTACGCTTGGAGAATCTCGGCATGTGCCATAACAGAGTCTGTTGTGAGATTTCGATAAACATTTAAGGATATTTCAAAATCAGACACCAACAGATACTCAAAGTATATTACTAGCTTTATACAACATTCATATTCATACATAAATAGTCCTCAATCACATTTTCGTCAAAAATCTAATGAAAATGTATTTCACTGAACTATAGATGAATCTAATGGCAAGAAACGTTACTAATAAATAAATATTTCTTAATCACAATTATTGTCAATCAGAAAATTTATTTCACTGATCTAATGTTCAGGAAAGTTACTGATATATATACTGAGCAGATTACTCTGAAATCACGTGAGCATCACACATTCTAGATTATAACTATATGTCAACGAGATGAACGACTGCACATCACGATAGCATACGGTAACATGGAACGCTAGCCTACAATACAGTACCACGATAAAATGAATATGTACTAAATTGAATTCTGCTTAATTCATCTTACTGAAACACCGTCAACCATTTCCCCAGATACCACTGTTAGCGTTGCTATTGACGATTGTTATGCAAACCCTTGAAACTCATTACTGAGGACATGTTAGATAATTCCCTGTTCTAACCGTATTTGCAGATGGTAGTTTGCCCCATGGGCTTTTGTTTGGTGTGAATTTCCTAGAAATTGACTTACAACATTGTCATTTAATCATGGAAGATTTCGTGTTTTCCGCTCGTAACTTGTGGTGTTAATATCACAGACAAAAACAACTATTGAGAGTGTTGTGTTAGTACTTTACCTACTTCTAGAGAGCTCGATCGACTTAGCGTTAGACAGAAAACCCAGAGCTTTCGCATTAGATTCTTAGCGGAGGAAGTGAGTTAAATAAAAAATGATCAAGATCTTTGATACAAAAACCAATTATTGAAGGACCTGGACAAAGTTGTATTGTTTAATATCATACTCACAAGTGTTGCAGTTAAAGGATATGCTAGCTAGCTTTAGGAAGGTGGGGGTATTCGACCCGACTATTTGGACCTAATAGCTTCTCCACATGGGTTTCGAACTCGCGACAAAGAGGCGAGAAGGACTTGTGGTAATATGCTTGGGCATACATATAATGTTATATTCGTTTACATTGTGTTATATTGTTATCATGCATTGTCTTCATAAGAGTACACTATCTTCAATAACATCACAGATCCTCAGTGTTTTTGAGCAATGTATATCTCGGTAACGAATTAATAAAGATATCATGAATTTTGGCAAGCTTACGAAGCAAATCTACTGATGAATCTGCTATAACAGCAAAGCATCAACATTTACTTATTAACGGCTCACCATGTACCCAACAGTGTTGGTTACCTGTATTGATGGCCAAATTTAAACACGCTAAAATTTAACCACTCTATTTTGATGCAAAAGCGCAAAAATTTCCCTTCGCCAAAATATCCTTATTTACGGTGATTATGCGGATTAGTGATATGAGGTATACAAATCAGCAATGATATGCCTTCTTGTATATTCCATCAAGAGGGGACAGGGATTTTGCTTCTAATTGCTCATGGAATATTCTTTATATATGTTTATATATACTAAACATGAACATGCATTTTAGTTAACATTTTCTTATTATATATAAAAAAAATCAATGTTTGTGTATCATTTACACATGAGTTTTGTGATTTGAACATTATTCTTTTTTCTTCTTAATCTGAATTGTTTTAAATCAGACTTATCACACATAACTGGCCCGTCCAGCCCAGTCATACGGCCATGTCATAAATATCGTAAGAAACATGTGTAATAACACTATTATGACGTCACCTGTAGTTTTGACGTCATAATCTTGATATGACGCCTCATGATTGTCTCAGTAGACGGAAACATCATATCAGAGTCAGATTTCTACTGTTTTTTAGAGACGAAACTTAAAGTTAAAGTAGTCTTATTTCTATTTATAAAAGTTATGTGATAAATAGAATCTTACACTCGTGCCTATGTGATAAGAAAATTATCAAACTCGTGAAATGATTTGATATGCCACTCGCCTAAAGGTTTGTAGCATATCGAATTATTGAACTCGTTTGACTCGTTTGATGATTTCATATCACATTGCCACTCATGTAAGATCCCCCTGTATAATCCTACGTTTATGTGTATTTTTATCAAAACCTCCCTGTGCATGTGTTGTGTAAGATTATGTAAATGACGAGAGACTAATTAAGAATTAATTATCTCCCTGAGACCCCGTATCATTGATCAGACAAGCAGTAAAAGCGTTCTACCCTTGTTTGAACCTAAGTACATAAACCGTTTGATAGCTTCTAGATCAGTCCATCAAAAATGGCTTCAAAGTCTCTGGAATTAATATCTTTCCAAGACGCAAGACTGTCACGCGATGTCACTCATAACACACTGCTGGTAAACAAACAACGTTAACAATCTCTTGCTCACGTGCACCAGGCATATGGAACAGCATTATTTACGCGAGATACAAACATTCGCGAATGTGTGTGTGTGTGTGTGTGTGTGTGTGTGTGTGTGTGTGAGAGAGTGATAGATAGAAAGAGAGAGATAGGGAGAGAGAGAAAGAGATTTTCGCAAAGAAGCGTTTTAAATGTTTATATGAATGAACGAATGTCTGTCAGACAACTTGATCGCAAATTTATGTATTTGTAAATATAATGAAAATGACTAAAATTCGAAATATTGTTTATGCGAAAATAAAGTGGATTACTGTCCTGTAAACGTCTCCTTTTTGTGGCGGGATTTTTTTTATTTTTCATGTCAAACAACTATTATTCAATTTCTAATTATTTTCACAATTCACAGCCATAAAATTGATAGCTTTGTCTGGAGATTATCGCTCTAATATCAAGTTTTCTAAATATCATTGGGAAAAAAATGTTTTAGAAAATAAGAATTAAAAAAATAAGATAAAAAATACAACGATGTATATAGTAAAGGGACTGTTGTTTGAAACAGTTAATTTGTAGCGTCCTCAAAAAAAAAAAACAAACAAAAAAAACAAGCTTCTACATTGTAGGAGTCATTAACTATCCCCTGGTTTGATGAAAATGTCAAACAACTGCTTTGGTATCGGGAATTGGGAATATTTCAATGATGTCTGGCAACGTTAGCTGAACATCTATAGCCAGACACGGCGAAGAAACTGTCTCTTTATGGTCCTTAAACGGCTTTTTTAGAGCGTTTGATTCGGACAAAACAGAGACAGGCGTAACGAAAATATGGTTTTGTTTTTCACAATCTATAACTTTGTGTCATTGCCTTATTACAGTGTCACGTTTCGGTAGGCTTCGCTCCGAAAATACAATATCTATGAGCGCAGCCTAGCGGAGAGAATTGGTACTAAGGCAGGTAATCCATTCTAAGAACATCAGTTGTTCTAACATACTGCTGACAAATATTTTTTCGGATAACAGAAGAATTATTTCAGAAGCACAAAAGTTTTCAAATGACCAATACGGTTGTTATATATACAAGTAATGCTATATATGGCTTGAAATCATCCATATTGCGTCACAACGCATGTTGTCGAAAATGTTATTATATTGCACAGATACGAAATACAAAAATCTGTAATACATGGACGAAATAAGATTTTACCTGCTTCAAACACAAGAGATGAATAAATCTTAATTTCGAGTTGACCTAGTTTACAGTTCTTTTTACATATCTTTTCCCGACAATTAAAAATAATATACTATACCTATGTATGTAACTTCATATCGGTTATTTAATTTCTTATAACCTAAACTAAAATCCATGGATTTAAGATTATATAGAGTTTGTTCTTTTGCCCTTACATTACAATAAATTGTCATCGCCACAAAACATAAATGCAAAATAAACATTTTTCGTTTTTGTTTTCTTCAACACACGCAAAATATTTATAGTCTGATCGAAATAAGCTACAATAAAAAATGTGTTAATTGAATTAATTTTCTTACTTGTTTTGATAAACAAATTGTCACGTAGAAATACAATGTACAATCAAAATTCAAGTTATGCTATAAATGACCATTTAGGATAAGGAGAGTAATATTGATAAGCATGTGGCCTTTATACAGAGGTGGTCACTAAGGCATGTTTCACTACATATGGAAATTATATATTGTAATAAGCAGCGTGCCTTTCCTCATGAGACATATATCAGGCCTAACGTTAAGGATTGTGTGTACAATACCTCTATTTGTCCGTTACCATAACAATGAATTAGATGGCAAATGGATGACGTCCGGAGTTAATTTGATCAGGAAAAAGCCCGAGGCAGTTTGGTATCGTAATAAGTTGATGTGCACGACAAGGGCTACCGGACATCTGTAATCTGGTCGTGTAGGGCGTGTAATGGGAGGGAGGTCATTAGCTCAATAAGTGTTAGCAGAGGGATAATAGCGCTGTTTACCGGCCAACGAAAAAGTCCCTGCTCATGTATACAGAAAGATTGCACTTATGTGACACAAAGGGTCGTAGGGTGTCAAAGCAATTAATGAACGAATATTGCTGAATAAAAACACAACCGACGCGTACATTAGAAAGGTGCATGGACAAATCATATGTGTTATATACTTTACTGAACTACCATACGTGATCAAATATGAGTCAATGATAAGACAAAAAAATAAATAGTAATAAAAAAATAATTATAATAAAAAGGGAGAAGATCGAATTTTAATTATTAATATCAAGACCCTCATATAACCACGTTCGTTTATCATGCAGTAAATATAGTGAAAAGTATTTCGATTACTATTTTATTTTCAATTTAACCCTTCTTGGTTGGTTCTTTCAACGCACTTTGTTGGCTTTTGATATAATTATCCAATCTCTAAACGAACAAAATATAGATTTGCTCCCTTACGAATTTCAAATATCTATCATATCGGCTGGGTAAAGAATGAATAATTGTCTCTTCGAAGATATTCAAAATATCTACAGAAATAAGAGTTTCTGAACAAGTTATCGCTAATTGCATTCCATTGTCTGGTATTTCCCTATAAATAGATTAAGACAATACAGTAATGTAACGTAACGGATTAGATAGATATTACACCCGTACTACGAGGGAATTGATTTCCTCTATACAGTGGCTAAGGTACTTAAACAAATATTAGACTTTTACACCGTTAAAGGGCATAAGATGAATGTCGATAAAATAGTAAACCCAAACCCTAGCTAAAAACCTTTTCAACAAGAGCAAATCTTACGAGAATACAATAGTTGATATAATAACAGGCACCATTATAAATATCAGAACATTATGTCGAAAAAAAACCCCAAAAAAACCAATAACAACACTGTGTATAAGTATTATTTACAAATCACATTTAGAGTAAATTTATTAATGATTTGGTTTAAAGTATATTTTCTTTAGTAATTTTGCTTATAAATAAGTCTCAGTGATCACTCTTTGAAAAAAAAAAAATCTTTGGAAAAAAAATTAACAAAACATTAATTTTTAAGTAATTTGTTTTTTGTGGGTTTTTTGTGCTTTTTGCGTGGAGATAGATTAAAGTTAAGTAAAACAAAAATATTGAAACATTTTCTCAAGACCATCAATATGGCACAAATGTGTTTCCTTTGGTTTGCTGTGTGTATATATTATAATACCGCAAAATAATACCGTCTGCTTCATCGTCAGCGATACGTATCTGGGTCAAATCCGGATCGTGTAACCATTTCAAATACCGATTTGCTTATTACAATATTTTACATAAAGTCAAGAGGTCACATAGCGGTTTTGTTGTTATGGAACATAAATTCAAGTCAGGCGGGGATAAAAATCACTTCCTCTTTTGCTGCCTTTTGTCAATTGTTTTACTGGTGTAAGAGGTCACATTATGGAACGCCATAGCTGCCTTAAGACTAGATGTTTAATTGCATCACGTCACCATGTTATAGCATCGTGTCACCATGTTATAGCATCGTGTCAACATGTCATAGCATCGTGTCAACATGTCATAGCATCGTGTCACCATGTTATAACATCGTGTCACCATGTTATAACATCGTGTCACCATGTTATAACATCGTGTCACCATGTTATAACATCGTGTCACCATATCATAGCATCGTGTCACCATGTTATAACATCGTGTCACCATGTTATAATATCGTGTCACCATGTTATAACATCGTCTCACCATATAATAGCATCGTGTCACCATGTTATAGCATCGTGACACCATGTTATAGCATGATGTCACCGTGTTATTGCATCGTGTCACCATGTTATAGCATCGTGTCACCATATCATGGCATCGTGTCACCATATAATAGTTGATGTCGCCGTTTTATTGCATCACGTCCCCATGTTATAGCATCGTGTCACCATATTATTGCATCGTGTCACCATGTTATAGCATCGTGTCACCATGTCATAGCATCGTGTCACAGAGTTATTGCATCGTGTCGTCCTGTAATAGCATTATGTCACCGTATTATTGCATCGTGTCACCGTGTCATAGCATCGTGTCGCCAAGTTATTAAGACGTTTTCTATTAAGACTACTCGGAATGCATTTGGATTTTACCTTACAGTCAAGCGAAAAGACGATCCCGATCACCATCTGCTAGCCGGAAATTATCTTCAGTGTTGTTTGGCGGGAGGACGTTTGGTAGGTATGATTAGATCTATGGTTAGATCTACAGCTACAAAATGACAATTTTCAAATGACTTTTTTAATGACTAATGAAATAGGTAGCGAATATATATTCTGTTTCCTAATAGTTTCGTATCTTTGAAAAGGTGTCTCTTTTTTATTATGATACAGTCGCTCTATTTTTGGCGGTGTACAGTCAAACAGAAGTGCTTAGTTTAAAAGGTCCCAGTGAAAAGATTATACACAACGGTTCTGTTTCTATTAAAATCCATGAAACATATTACGGCTTTGTTGTTTATTAATATTTCAACTGTTTACAATGTACGTTGAATAGTTCAAAGTATTGTGGTATGAAAGTACATGTACATGTAAATAAAACAATAGAAAGTAAAACGATCAATTAATGGTTATCGTGTTTTTCATCTTTCTTTTTTTCATATAATTGTCTTAAAATACTTAATTTATCTTAATGTCTAGAATTGATTTTTATTGCTTCTGTAGTAATAATTATAAGCATAAATATATTTATCACATTTTGGCTGATTCGAAGGTATCAAGTGAACAAGTTAGGCCAAAATTTCGCACGTCTCTCTAAAAAATCCTTCCTTGCAGTCAGTAGATAGAGAAAATGTGGAAAATATGGGTCAAATATAAAGTGGGTTTTTTAATTGCGTATCTCTATTATGAAACTGATGTCCGATAGTTGTTGTCTTCAAATTTCTTGTGATACCGCGGCATTTTAGTTCTTCAATCTGTACAGATACAGTCATTAACACTCAGGGGCGTAGGAGGCGGGGGCGACATTGCAAACATGTCCCCCCATTTACGCCAAATGTGATGTTCTAAAAAATGCACATTGAATGCACATTGAAAGAAAAAAAGTGTCATCCTGCACATTTTTCGTACTTCATTTTTAGAAAATTTTCCGCTGCGCGGCGTGTTTCCCAAAACTTTCAAGCATGTAATGTTCAAACCTTGTAATAATGATAACTAGATATACACAAACTAGACTAAAATGTCCATCAAGAGATTATAGTGTTATAAAAATGTTTCTTGAAAGATTCGTTTGTTTATATGTTTTAGCAAGACAATTAATTCATTATTTTTTTTTGAGATACACAACAATGTGCCGATGGTGTGAATTTGGTATACATGTACATGTTCAGATCGAGCAGGGTTGCATAATGGTATGACGACATTCACAATTATCATTTCTAAATGCAGGTACTTTAAATCGAAAAATTACCGTGTTAGGAACGCTTTTAGATCAACAAAATACATTGTAAAACTCATCTCAGTCATTCTAAATCGTAATATTTTTTTCCCGAGGGACACCCTGGACCCCACAAACAACAAAATCTCGAACCTTCGGCGCTCGCAAAATCATCGTAAAACTCATCTCAGCCATTCTAAATCGTAATATTTTTTCGGAGACCCCTCGACCTTCCAAACAACAAAATCTCGCGCCTTCAGCGCTCCAAAATCATCAAAATACATCTTAAAACTCATCTCAGTCATTCTGAATCTTAATATTTTCTCCGGGGGATACCCCCAGACCCCCAAACATTCAAAATCTCGAGACTTTGGCGCTCGCACGCTACTTTGTGTATTCATTAATTTCCTGTTAGCGACGCTACTGTCTATAGATGTGTACAAGGATTATATGTAATGATATATGAAAAAATTTATAAAGTATGCATGTGGGTGCGGGGCGCTTGGGGGGTTACAAAATATTGAGGGCCTTTCCCTACCTTCCCCCATTACGTTTCATCTTCCTACGCCACTGTCACTGTTCTTGCAAAATAAGAAAGGTATATTTGTAAAATCCTTTTAAAAATGCAATTGACCTTGTGCGTCTTTAACACATAAAATAACCTTTTTGCTTGAGGGATGTTTTAAGTTTTTGTTTGTTTCTTTCTTTTTTACAAGTTCGTTCTGCCACACGTCCCGCTCAAGTTTTTGTATTTGTACACAGTGACCGGTTTAGTCTTTTTAGTCACACAAACCTAAGCATTAAGTGGTAACTAATTACATTGTAGCGTCTCTATCATTCTTTAAATTCTAGCAATGCGATACTGTACTTATAGGTATTTTAGACAGCGATAATGGACCGTATGTTTTAACAAGGATTTATAAATATACGTCCTTGGTTTTAATGACATCAACAATTTTGTTGAAAGTGAACGTTTTATAACATGAATCTTATATCTTCACTCTTCTCTCTGTGAACTGCCCACAGACAAAGGAAAGTTCTTCAAAGATAGAATTTTGGAGTGAAAGTTTGACCAATAAAAATGCATATTATTATATCTATAAGCCAATTAAATCAATAAAAATTCAATCTATCAGTCCGGTAAGTCACCTAACTGGTACCTACCCTCACCTATAATTAGAAGAGGCGTTTGTAATATTTACGATAATGTTTCCTTAATTGTATATATTTATGTATATATACATTGTATTTATAAATTATTTTCTGTAGAATACATTTCCTATGATATATTGATTGAACTGATGATGCCGCGCAACCAAAATCACGGACTGAAGCCAAATTAGATATAAACGTCTATATAGTTTTCTTACTATATAAACAAAAACTTACCGGTGTATACACAACGACATGTATCATATGTATCCGGCCTTAACTAATTCTTAAAAGGTTATCGTTGGATGAATTTCTCTGAAAAAAATCACAGCTAAAAAAAAAAATCTTCTGATGATTCTTGTTCAAGCATTCGTGTTGCTTTAAATAAATATATCACATACACACCTTCTAAAACACAAATTTAGATAGTATAACAGGGAAGTTGTTCTTGTCATTAATTTACTTACATGTAGATCTACAATGCACATGTAGAAAAAATGTAGAGCTATGAAATGGACAAGAATAAGGCTTTTTGTTTTACAAGGGAGGTAACCCCCTGTGATACATGTATACATGTAGTCCTACAGGTAGTAGGTAATTTGGCCGTTGTCCTGCGGATCTCAAAACAGTTTGTCAAAAAATAGGCGAGGTGTTCCGATTGGGCCTAGCAGGTGATCTGGATCGTCTTTGTGCTTGACTGTAAGGTAAAATCCAAATGCATTCCGAGTAGTCTTAATAGAAAACGTCTTAATAACTTGGCGACACGATGCAATAACGCGGTGACACGATGCTATAACTTGGTGACACGATGCAATAATATGGTGACACGATGCTATAACATGGTGACACGATGCAATAATATGGTGACACGATGCTATAACATGGTGACACGATGCTATAACATCGTGACATGATGCAATAACACGGTGACATCATGCTATAACATGGTGACACGATGCAATAATATGGTGACACGATGCTATAACATCGTGACATGATGCAATAACACGGTGACATCATGCTATAATATGGTGACACGATGCTATAACGCGGTGACACGATGCTATACCATGGTGACATGATGCAATAATACGATGACATCATGCTATAACATGGTGACACGATGCTATGATATGGTGACACGATGCTATAACATGGTGACACGATGCTATAACATGGTGACATGATGCAATAATACGGTGACATCATGCTATAACATGGTGACACGATGCTATGATATGGTGACACGATGCTATAACATGGGGACGTGATGCAATAACACGGTGACATCATGCTATAACATGGTGACACGATGCCGTGATATGGTGACACGATGCTATAACATGGTGACACGATGCTATGATATGGTGACACGATGCTATAACATGGTGACGTGATGCAATAAAACATCTAGTCTTAAGGCAGCTATGGCGTTCCATACCCTAGAGTGTAGAATGGTATGGCATGCCTGTCGTAAAAGCTCTACAAACCTTATGTTGCTTGCATTTTACGGTACATTTCAAAGTCGAAACTATGTTCCGCGTTGTGTTATAGCACTATAAAAGAATAAGAGTTGTCTCGTAAATTCTTGAGGATAATGAAAACGTTTCAGTGACGTTTCCTTTCGAAATAAATATTTCGTTCCCGAAATGCAGTAAATGAGGTCATCCAGTTAGGAAAGAGTGGCGGTAAAACTTTATTAAAGCACTTTAAAGATGCTCAACCGCCGACAGAGCATAAATGAAACTCATCATTTGAACAATAATTGGTGTTTAATCGTGTATATATATGTCTAATTGACACAAACAACAATATTACATAATTTCTTTCGCTTTGGTGCATGCGCAATCAGTACTTCATTCCATATAGGATATAGTGCCACGGATTTTTTTCGGGATGCAATTAATTATTTTTCATATTTTTAACTTGAAGTAAAATTAGAAGCTCAAACTTTTCAATGATGGTAATGGTGTAAAGTAAGTAACTTTTGTAACTGAAGAAAAATACTAAATCGTCTGCTCCTGTTTTTGAAAGTGAAAAAATACCATTTGTCAGCGGTGGAGCACCTTTAAATTGCTGTCACCAGAGAAAAATAGTATAGATATTCATCATCGATCTGCTTAACGTTCAGTGAAACGCCGCTTAAAAGAGTTTTTATCATATGGAGTTCAATGAAAGATTTATACCATATTCAAATTCAGTGAAACGCTTGAAAAGCTTATACCATTTAACGTTGAATGCCATGCTTAAAAAGTTTGTACCATACAGGGTTCAATGAAACGCTTGGAAGGTGTATACCATGTGTAACGTTCAAAGAAACGCCTGGACGGTTTATGCCATATAACGTTCAATGAAACGCTTAAAAGTTTATACCATACAACGTTCAATGAATTCAATGATACGCTTGAAAGGTTTATACCATATACCTAACTTGACACAGCATTCAATCACGGAGCAAAATAAATAGAAATTCCTAGGTGTAAGCCTGTATTGAGTGTAACGTTCTCCATTGAACTTTGAATCACTTTACATGGCGAGCGTATTTACCAGAAATGAATTAGTTGTTGACTTTATACATGAGACTGAGTATTTAATGGCTGCGTTTAATGGCAGCGCTAATGTCACTTCACTGTCGCGCCACTTCTTGGAAGTCTTCCGTAACAAGCGTGCAATAAAACGTCCATCTGTCATCTACTTAGACAGACGTAGGTCGGCCACACATCACCACCACAGCTAGTGCCTAATCTTCAGACGGCGTCTCTAACAGTTTTCAAGTACATGTTGCCTTTGGAAGTTTAAAGCAGGGACGGCTTTATACGACGACATTTGAGACTCGCCGTCTCGAATTAAATCACATTACGACCGTTAAAATTAACCGTTGATCGTTAAACCAAAAGCAAAAACACCAATTTAGCTCGAGTTCAAATGAGTAGGTCTCCTAGGTGTAACGGTATCAACACATATATTTAAGAATAATGATTTGTTAAAACGTTACTAAGAATTTACCTGAACTTTATCGCGATTATCGTATTATATGAGGCCATGCAATGACAGAGAGCTTAAAGTATATCACGCTCTACCGCTAGCATTAAGCTTCTAGCCGAACACATTTTATACAGAGCCCCGTAAATCATGACACAATTGCAAAGTTTTATACTTTGAACCCAGAAAATAATGCAACAGGACTTACACTATAAAAACGTACTGCATTTGAAAATTTCATGCTTGCAATAAAAACAGCTGAACAAAAAATATCTGCAATAATTTTTCATAAAATAGTCACACTTTGGTCAAAAAGACACTATTCTTAACATTTGATACAAAAGAGTTCCAAACTAATAATATAATACTAAATGCGACATTGGACAAAGGGGAAAGCCAAACAGCGACAAGAACCAAACTTTATATCTTCTTCATACATTTTATATCCACAATACGTTAGTACCACGAGAGTTGATACCATTCCTGATTTATCCGGATGGTACGGTTTAACACAATGCACATACTTACCAATGATTTCCCCTTCCACGTGTAGTACGAACAGGGACGTTTTAATTAGCTGTGATACTGACAAAAATCAATTGTGACGTCATAGTATATACGAAACCGTGAAGTCAGAAATTGACGGATAATCAACAAAGTACTGCATGAAATCATTGTTGGGTTGATTTTTCCTCGTTGTTATGACCAGGGCATCCAGTAAGCCCCTGAGAGTATGGTTTTGACTCCCCAAAACAAGATTTGATTCTTTGATTTGGAGCTTTTTTGTCTTATGGTTTGACTTCAGATTTCTGAGAAATGGCTATTTGACTTCTGAAACTGCTAAAAGTCAAGGGTCAGCCGGATGTTCTGCATGAAATCACAGATTTAGATCAATGGAATTAATTTTATGTATTACTGTTACAAATACTAACCGTAAAAAATTCTATCCCTGAAATAGTTTAGTGTTAGAAAAGTACCCACCAATATTTCATGACATACAGTAACTATTTCATTTGAGATTTTTCGCAACCTAACACTGCTTTGTATATATCAAAACGAGGGATGTTTGGACATTGCTACATTTATAGATCAACGTGACGATTTATTCGCACCGGCCTACGTGACAGAACAAAAGCGATATTAGTAAAGTATCAATACTTATACCATTACCAAAAAAATTAGGTCGTTTATGAAAAATAGAGAATCTTGTCAAAGAACTTAACTGTATTCTCTATTTACATGACCTCGTTTCTATTGGATGGCCTTTATTTGACCTTTATTGCACTCACGTAATCTCCATTTGTAGTGCTTGTCCATCAGCAATATTTATTCCACAATTTTGCCACAGTACTTTCACGTGATCTGAAGTGCCCATTAATCTCGCGGATAAACCTCTGACGCTTGTTTCGTATCCTAGCGAGTATAGGTCTAAAGTCTGTCCCTTTACTTGTCTGGCGAGTGTACAATAAATGACCAGACTTTTCTCAGAGGAACAATCTATGGACTCTATGTATCATTTATCAACTTAATGTGATAAGTATAGTCAACTTGCAACCAGGAAATGTCTACAACGACCCTGGGTAGGAAAATGGTGTGCCATGCCGAACTCTGTTGAATTATACCAAACTACATAGCAAGTAGTAGTAAAAATATATAAGTCTTCAAAATAGACCTAATAACACGAGGACTTGGTCTGGATATTGGAGAAAACGTTTGGTATAAGAAAACAGCAATACAAAAATTTCAGTATATATACGGATTCTTCAACCTAAACATAAGCATTGTTATAAGATTTAAGAATTGCGAATAAAACTGCATGAATATTTTTGTGTGCTTTATATAATTAACATAGACCACACCATTGTGCTAGATAATACAATTGGAGCGAAGAGCTAAATCTAGAAATTTGTGAAAATTGTGTTGAGAGAATTTCTCTCAAAAAAGTTATATTGAATGAGAAGGTACAACAGATACATAAGCCTTAAAATAGTCCAGTGTAGTATAATGTAAAAGGGAAACTTGTATAGGGGGTGCACGAAAGAACATAGATAATCATAATCCATAAGGAGATTTATGTGTCTGTTCTTTGGTAAACTGTTGCGGATGTTGATTCAGCTGTATGTACGTTAAATAGACTGTACATCGATCTGTAAGAAGTTCTATTGCATTTTCATAGCGAAAAAAAAAAATAGTTATTTAGTTGTCGTTAGAGGGAAATTTATACATTGTAAATTAAAAAAAACGAACTTGTTCGAATGATTCATAACTTACAACTTAAGTTCAACCTTTGACATATCAAAATGAAATATATTATTTTTCCATATCGTTTGATATTTACTACAGAGAGTACTTATTCACTTTGATTATCGAGACACAATATTTTTTGTTTCTCTCTCGCTGAATTTGACCTTTAATATTCTCTCATGGCCCCAATCTGTATCTTGACGAAACAAGCCCAGTAAGAGCACACTAAATGGAAAGCTACAACCATAATCTGACACTCTATCACATCCAACACTATAGAGTTTCTCTACAGCGTACATATATCTGCATCCCTCCCGACTCTAACGACCACCAGCACCAGAACTCCTGGAATCGTTTCCATAGCTTATTGATGTACTGTACTGGACAATTTATCAGGTCTGCCTATCAGATAGGATAGGGCCAATTACGTGGTGCTCCAGGGAGGGTTAAATGATAATTCCTTACATTGTAAATGGCTTCTTTCAGAATTAACCGCGCTTTCACTCCGTAATCGTTCTGGCAACAGACGCCCGTATGTTGTAATGGCTTGCGCCAGTGTTTACTTAACCCGTGGTACCAGAGATAGGCTTGACCTTATTTAGTGCAGAGCCATTTCATGAATTTTGTCTAAAGAGAACTAAGCAACTCCTAAAGACATTGTCATTATCTTACTTACTGTAAACGGACTTATTTACGCGAGAAGGAATTTTAGCGGCGTGAACCACGGCGTGAAAAGTGCGTCTATGCGGTACTGTCCGATTAATGCTTATGTCATAATATATGGAGTCCAATTTTCTTTCGTGTCCGATTTACTTTTCCGCAAATTTCGTGATTCATGTGGATTTCGCGAATGCTTATCTCTGCGAATTAATGTCAACATCACTTATATTGATATTAAATCCCATTCAAATTTTTAAGTCAACGAATAGTTATCGTCGCGAACTTATTTTGAAATATGATATCGCAAAGTTTGGAGGTCAAGAAAAAAAACCTGGTTTACGTTTTTTGTTTAAACTAAAAGGCTACCTAACGAAAACTCAAAGTAATTCATAATGAAAAAAAAAAAAAAAAAAAAACCCACATAATGTGTTAAATGATCGAGTTCCACTTTTTTTTGTAAATAATACTTGTCGAAACCTTGACTTGCTTAGTAGACTTCTATGACGTTGACGAATACAGTAGATAGAGAAAAACGCTTATTCCTCCGGAGCGCAGATGATCTTTTCTTATTTTTTGTATTGATATCCATTGTGAAATATTGATTTTGTCAGTCCTAAGTGGCATATTTCGATTAAATTAACTACACCCAATGTTCGCATTAACTTGTGTCTGTACCAGTGCCTTTCCAAGTGGTGTTTTTTCATAACACATTTCTTCATTCCAACGTAAGCTACAAGCATTATTGAGACCATTTTAAAGTAACGTACAAAGCATATTCTTAAAAAAAATTGAAAATTAATTCTGGATTACAGCTTGTAATTTGCATTTCTTTGTAGGTACTTATTGCCATTTTGTAGTTGTGAATTTTTCCCCAATCCTCATCTTACGCAAACGCATGTTATTATAGAGACTATTTTGAGAGTAACCTTCAATAGAGATGATATAGGAACATTTTAAAATTAAACTCGTATACGGAACAGACAAAATCAATAACGAAGTCAGTGACAAACAGCTGTTCCGCTTTTCGCGGAGCTATCATTACCGCTACAGATCGTTTTAAAGGAAGGAAATTGGAAAAATCAAAATTTGAAATAAAGCCAAAGTCTCTCGTCCATTTACTGTGATTTAAATAAATAAAAAGTAGATATTGCATATATCATTCTTTCATTTGCTTGAGCAAGCAGATGTGGTTGTGTAAATTGATTGAAAATTTTCTGACAGTAAAACATCTTTAAAATCACAGTTATAGGTTTCCTGACCCGGGAGTGTCTTCAAACAAAACATTTGTTGCCCTGTCTCATATTTAAGACAAAGGAAACTGGTTATCTTTACCAAAAACAGGACTTTGTGCAAGTTTAATGGGCGTAGGTGGCATGATATGCAATACGATATATTGACATATGCTTCGCTTTTTGGAATTAAATGGAATCATAATAGAAATCTACCTGGTTTTTCTCTGTCTACATTTTCCTTCATGGAACCAGATTTGGTATTCACATATAAGATATGCTTCTTTTCTTATTCTCAAGCTAAAATGTCCCATAGAGACAAAAACAATGACCTATGACCAGAAGCAGGTAACTAATCGCAGAGGACCGCAAATCATGTCAAATATTTGGAAAGGTGATATCAACTTGCTTAACTCACTTCTCATTTTAAGATGCAACAGATATTTACATGGTGCACAAGGTTTTAGAAAACAAACATTTTTTTCATTTTGTTGCCATTTTGTCGTTTACTGATAAAGTTTCATGTTTTGTCCCTTCCTCTTTTAAGCTTATCTCGAAAACTCAATATATCAAATGTCGAATTTAGCCGCAGACCGAAAACGTAGAACTGGGGAATCAATATTATCACAAGTGTCGTCTGTATCAGGTTAGCATAGACTGCTATGTAGGCAAACTGGTATTTTACTAAACTGATATGTAAAAAGTACAATATATATATCTCCACTCACGCACACAGAGGTGGTCAAAAAGAAATCGAAGTGTCCCATAGCAATAAAAACAATCAAAACTTAGCATGCAGCCAACTCTAATGGATAATAAAAATGTTTACGATTCAGTGTCTCTTTTGAGATTGTAGGTTTATTCGGATTTGACCTTGGTTTGTACGACAAGGGTCGTAGATAAACTTGTGAACGTTTGCTCTTCCGGAACACATGGGCACTATTCCCTATAATATTAATGGTTGCCCTTTGTAATCATAATATTAAGCATAGAGATTTCAGTGATGAAATTTTCGCTGACAATTCACTGACAAAATTAACCTTTGATTTTTCTCACGAGAGTATCGACACTAGCCATTTGGATGCCAAGATCAAAAATAACTGTTGCGCCTTTTCCTTAAAAGAACGTTCTTTCCTTATTTATTCCAACTTAACTCGACGCTCAACAATTTATGCGTCAAATGTAAGACCTGTGACTTCCTCTGATTCCTACGAACAGTGATGTTAGGTATACAAAATATCAATAAATTAAACGGGGACTAATACTTCTGAAAAAACTGTGTCCATTGCTTCCAAACCCCTTTTTTTCCTTTTCGTTTTTTTGTATTTTCATGACCATATATCATTGTCCTAGAAATCAGAAAAACACGGCGAAGTCAGTAAATTTCGAATTATTCTATAGTTGAAAAGGCATTAAAGTGAATAGTCGGGCAAAGAAAACCAGGCTAAATGCGTTCATTGGCCTTCCAAAAGTTCTCACATAATCATACAACGGTCAAGTTCTGCTTACGTTTCCCAGTTCTGACCATTGAAAAGTTGAAAGCATTGAAAGCGAGGCTGCGTGGAAATGTAACCACGGACATAGTCAGCCGGGAGGACGTTTTAGCATTCGTATACTTTAAATTAATTTCTACGTACGCAGACAGATTATACTGATACATTCACACCATTTTTACCGACTTTAGTCATCCTTGCCCGACTGTTCACTTAAAATGGGTAAACCCAATTTCAGACATGGAATAAGCCGAAGCGAAAAGTAACTTCTAAAGTCAGAGTCCGGAAAAGCCAACATTAGTACTGATATCGAACTGTTGAAGTTAGGATCCTAACAGGTCGGCAGACACACAGATCAAATGTCGCAAGCAGATTTGTCAGAATCAAGGAAATGAGATCCTAACACGCTTCAGGCTACCGGCCATTAGCCGGATGGTATCGATCGGTTGTTTTTTGTTTTGTTTGTATATCAGGTTGTAATTGAGCGGTATTTCCCTCGGCAGTATCGGCTGTCGTCTTTTACTGCGGCCAATATTGTATGATTGTTGCAAACCCCTCCTGCTGTTCTCTGCTAGAGTGTCCGGAGGGAGATTGGCTTAATAGGATACAAATTGTGATCGGAAGTTGGTGTGTAACTGAGCGCATTGATGAGTGAAATCATTGTGTTTATGCACCAAACCTGTCTTAATAGGCAGAAATAACAGTTGATTGTAAATCTGTCGAGATTGAATAAACATCGCTGGCGCCATCAGGGGATGTCGGGATGTGATATGGGACTGCCCTGTCGATAGCGTCCATACGGCACTTTTCGTTATACATTTTATTGTAGCTCCCATTTATTCATATTGTCCAATATGGTTACACGTACTCCTAAAGTACACATTCATAGTCCAGACACATCAAACTAAGACAATTAAAGTACATACCAATATTTATGGTTTTATAAAGTATACTGCATATGCAATTGTAAAAAGACTTTAATTTTCACTCGTTGTCGGTTGGTGAAAATAATATCCTTTAAAATTTGCTTTAATAAATTTGTCAAGATTATGGAAAAAACAGAATTAAAAATTGTATTGGTTTGTATTTACTTTAGAGTAGAAGTTGATAAAATGAATTGTTTACCTGTTTCGTGACCGAGTGAAAAAGAGAATACATCATGCAGCAATTTATTTTTTCTGTCAAGGCCGGTTGATTTAAAATGTTGAGATACTATTTAAACATGAGATAAAGACGAGTAATCAATGCGAACCCCAACGCCGTGAGTGCTACAACACTTGCATCGGAAATATTTATAAATCACTTAATAAAACCCCCCATGGAAGTAGAATACATGTCATAACTGTGTAACAAGTAGAAAAAAAAACCAACAAACTTAAAACGAACATAAACACATAACGCTATATACTTCAATGATATACATCTTTCCATGTTCTACGCCGTCACGTGATTTTGGCGATCAAGGGCAAGCAGCTTACGGTTTGATAAATATCCAATGGGGATACCGTCTACAGGAAAACAACCACTTTCTTGTGGAAGGAAATCTCTAGATTCTAACGATTTCCATAGGAAAGCTATTCGTTTCTATCAGAAATTTGCTGGTAAATTAGGAAATCTTGTCGTATAATCCAATTGGCTTAGCTGGCGTGGCGCCGACGTCTTTGGAAGACATGCAGTTTACATTGGTAAGTTGTACAGACGACGGTTACTTACAGTATACTGCCTGCTGTAAACAAGTCGATAGTTATACATACAGATATACTTCTTATAAAGTAAAGCACTATGAAAGTGTAATTTCAGATGTAACTTAATCAACAGAGGTGATTTTTTCATGATGAATTTCGCTGGTAATTATGGAACAGATGTATAGTAAATATCAAAAGTATTATGCCAGAATTTGCTTGTATACATTAGTCCCAATGTCGTCGTTATTACTTTGTTTTTTCCTGAGTCGAAGTTGTAAGCGATGGACGTCATAGAATAGCTAGTATGATGTATGATAGTTGATTTTCTGGGATTACTACATAGCTTGACCTTTACCCTCCAGAACTACAATTACATTAATACTAAATACGATTTTTTTTAAAAATATTTTTTTTAATAGCCTTTTGACGATTGAAAGCTAAACGACAAAATAATAACAGAAAAAAATGAATATAAAGCTTACATAAATACATTTCGAAGCATGTAATCGAATTCCTCAATAGACAAAGCGAATAGGAAATATATCGCATCAGTGTACAATTTAATAACACATGGATGGTGAATTTATTCTATTACGTAAATTGCCTAGCTATTGAATGTCAACATATCTCTTCCATGAAGAATATGGTTATTCATAATAAAATTAAATAAGGCAAAATAATGACCAATAATCACATTATTGTCCCTCAGTCCATGACGTAGGACTGAACAAATATAGAAAATCGTTTTAAGTTGATTATCCATGCGTTTGAGGAATTTGTGTGCTTTTTACGTGATTACAGTATAATGGTGTCTCTCTGAAATAGGAAGACATCAATGCTGAATTTATAGTGCAATCTCACTGGAATGTACAAATATACTAATTTATTCTGTCTATACAGACCACTCAAGACCACTCAAAAATACACTCTATTGTTCATTAGTCTTCAAAAAAGGTCAAATGCCGTTACAAATGTGACCATTAGAAAGTACTCTTATTGTGCAGGCTGTCGTTATACAAAGGTATTCGCTAAGACAAGTTTTACCGATTTATAATTCGACAACATCTAAATATTTTGTAAATATTTGTTTTAGCAGTGATCTGGTATTAAAGATTTTCGTATTAATTTCATTTTTATTCAGCTAAAACATTCAGATTTTTACTTTCCGTGCTTGAATTGGTGTCTACAAAGATTACTTTTAATTCTAATTTTTTTTTAATCGAGATATCTAGATTCTCGATAAAAGTTTATTGTTAAAAGTAATCTTTATAGACAATGTTAATGCAACAATCTCAGTCACCAATCTAGCCTATTCACTAAGAAATACACGAGATCTTGCCCCGATTTCTCTAAACAAACTTAAGTCAAAAACTAACTTAAGTCAAAAATATTCATATAAGTTATAAAAGGTAAAAAATTAAGTTTTGACTTAAGTAAGAACTTTTTTTTGAGATATCGGAGTCTGTTCACTCTGATATACCAAGTCACGTTGCCTTATTTTTATATTAGCAATTTTGTTCAATTTTGTCTCCGCCATTCAATACTACAGTATCGATTGTTCATCACGATTTTACAAGATATCGATATTAGTGATTTTAACAAACCTCCCATAGGCATTTATGTTTAAAAATGTGGCAAAATTAAATTAAAAAAAAACTCTTTTAAACATTTTAGCCTGATATGTAAATACATCTTTCTTCAGTAATACCGTCTGCATATCAAACACTGTTAACACGCAAAATCCGTTGACAGGTTAACTCAAGCAGCAATATTAGAAAACAACATGTTGCCAATTTTATTACCCCAAATAGTCGCTTTCATCACATAACTAGTGGTATTATCGATTTCCACTTCACCATAATCTAAAATACTACAATTCAAATGTGCACACCTGCAAACTATAAGGCGCCCTGTGTGTTTGCTAACTCCTATTGCACAGAAGGTTTCTCCATAAAATGATGTTTGATATCGAGTGACTGAACTAGAAACGTGTTTAATGTTATGATGTGTCAATACTTAGGTAATATTATTATCGTGCCAGCGGTATTAGAACATCACGTGTGAGAATTAAAAGTACAAGTTTTTTTATTTACATTGCTGCACCAGATGTCTGTTGTTTGTACCGTTAGCGAAAAATTACAATGGTTGATATAAGTGCTTGATATTCAAACAAGTGCTCAAATAGGGAGAACTCGGTTCAATAAGACTATGCCAGGCCCCGACCACTAGTCAGTATTCAAATTATCCTATACTACTAAAAGTTAGCTTTTTATTAAACGATAAAGCTTTGGACAAATATCAGCCGGATTAGCAAGCTTACAAATATGAAAAAATATCATATGGATTCCATGTGAATGGTGCTGTTAGAATAAGAAGTATCATCAAAATATTTCATTTTTACAAAGTTCTAAATATCGGTATATCATCGTATACTAAAAGGTCGAATGTCAAATTTTGCATTCCTAGAACATCCCGACATACAAATCTGAGAATGAAAGGGGTCTATGATCACTCGACCACTATAACCCAGAGAGTAAAAACTCATAGTAGAATCTCATGATATACATAACTGAGAATGAGAGGGAGCAAAAATCACTCGGCCCCCGGGACATAGAGGGAGGGGAAGGGCTCATTGTAAAAGCTCATACATTTGTAATATACACTTATGAGAATGTGAGGGAACCAATAATTACCGTGACCCATATTGTTAGACGCAAACCGTTGGAGCTGATGACATAACTTTGTTAGAAACAGGCAACTTAGTAAAAGATCAAACATTCAAAATGAAATTGAAAGCGTACAAAGTCGCTGATAATTTGATTGCTAGCTTCATTTCTGTTCTGAGGGAGTGGTTATTAGTGAGGCAAACCACTACTCATCTCTTTTCCTTTTGAGAATAAATAGCCAACAAAATTAATCATCTTCTTGGTCCATGGTTTTCTGAAAATCGATGGAGTTATCAATACAAAACAGCAGACGAGAGGTTGTGTAACAGTATACATGTTGCGCCAAAGAGTTTTGCAATCTTGAGATTAATCTCTCTGTTCTAAATCGAAATATGATGTAAACAAAAACCAACTGGTCATTCACAGTAGTATGGCCCAGACTTCTGACACCAGTGGTTCACTGTTATTTAATAACACGCACGCGCTGGTCACGTGATATAATAGCGTGACTTGCTAGCACATGATAATGTTTTGTGCTGAATTTGCAAAAGAAGCATTAAAAACCTTTATACTATATAAACCTCGTTCTGGTTTCAACTAATTGTCGACAATATACAGATATATATCTTACTCGAAGCTCTTAAGATGCTTTATGATACCTGTGCAAACAATTGCATAGTGTAAACAATTCAACATTTCAAATATATAGACCAATTTAATATTGCAACACTTTTGAGCATTTTAAGTCAGTTTTCAAATAAATATACTTTAGTGCATTTAAGGAAATGCGCTTGAAATCTAACAACAAGATATCACATAATCAAAGGCTGTCACTATTGAGACTTTACAAAAAGAAAAACATAACAAAAGAATTAGGGGCAAAATTCGCAAGTTGAATAATTTCAATTACGTGATGAGATATTTTCAAGAAATCTTTCCTTTAAAAACAAAAAAATCAAATTACAACCGAATTAATTACCAATTAATTATGCGAAAAATAAACATGAAGAACTATGTTTCCTGACTCGGGTAAAATGAATATTAATTTGTTATTTAAAAGTAGATTTACTGACTCCCAAGCCCCCCTCCCCTCATTAAAGTTAGAAATAGCGAAGAGAGGTCCTTAAGTGTAGAATCTAATTAATCGAGATTAAGACACAGAAAAATATCCGATGCGGATCAATATAGCACAATCAAATCAGGCACAGTAATTAAATTAGTTCCTTGTCGGACAAGGATAGTTTCGACTTAATTCCTAGGTGTTTAAATGACAACTATCAAGTGGGAATGGGTGGGTACAATTTTTTGTCCTTAAAGTATGCATGTTCTTTGACGGTCTCACAAAAAAAGAGAAAAAATAACACAAAAAACCCACACACAAAAAACTAACCCCCCCCCAAAAAAAAAAAAAAAAAAAAAAAAAAAAAAAACCTTCGACTACAAACAAACAACAACAAAAATCCTTCGGCTTGCACTACGTTCCTGATAACAATATTACTGATATTAAAAATGGCCGAAAGTTAACAGATCAGAGGAAAAATAGACACCATAACCATTCACTTAACTTGGCTCATCCTGGGTGGGTAGTGATCAAAAGAACTTTATACTTGGGTACAATAACTCACGATAGGCAATTTCGTCAGGTCTTCGACACATGGTTAAAAAAATTTTGATCACCGAAACAGTAAAATTTGGTTGTATTATATATATACTCTTCAAGTCAAATCGGAAAATTTTGATTATCTTCAATTGCATTTTCGAATTTTTAAAGTCAAAATCGCGTAAATTTTGACTCGTGAAAATAGCCGGCTATGCAGTATGACATAATCTGAGATGTGATTACAACTACAGGAACAATATTGCAGCTTTGAAACGTGATCTGAGATGCATGTGATTATCCCTTTAACTAATTCCTCACGTCATGTTTTCCCGGCGAAAGTGACAATTGAATATTCACCAAGGAGAAGGAATTGATTTTTATGTTAGATGTGATTTATTATGGGAAAATACGTTTTGATAGAGGAAGCTAGCTAGCGAGTTCCTTTGAGAACATTACGTTCAGGTTTTTTCGAAATTGATTATATTTGTTACATTACTGTTGTCAGTAATTGACAAGTAAATAGTCGAGATATCAGAATCCCAATGGTATTCCTTCCTCATCATCCGTGCTAGACTTCCGTTAACTTATCATCAGATTTGTTGCTTCGCCTTAAAATTTGTTTAAAACAGTACAAAGCATAGTGATGGTCTAGCGTTTATGTTTAAAAAAATTGGTCGGTCGCATGTCCTTCGAATTCACGTGCTTTTCAGTTTAGGCACGTGATCTTTATATGAAACACTCCACAAGGAGATTTTTTTGTTGGAAATTGCATTTGTCAAATTAAATATAGCCTCAGTATATTTGAAATAATATGCAAATAAAAGAATATCCTGGTGGAGTTTTGAGCATCAAAATACTCTACATTTTTATGTGAAAACAGTAACATAAAGCGGTGAAAGGAGATTCTAAAAAAAACCCAAGCAGATCGAATACGTAACGTAATATAGCCGAGAGAACGGTTGTTTCGAAAGAGCATCTGCTACGTCAAGCAATCCCTTGTCAGTTCTTGCTTATCTTCTGAAAATACTAATACATCATATTTGGTTGCTATGGAGATGAAAACGGAAAACGACAAGATGGAGTTTGCAATGCTGTTTCGTACCAGAAAAATTGGTTCGGTATAAAACTTGAAATTCTATTGAAATTGATGAGGTTGTTCCTGACTGAAATCGATTTAAATATGAAAGATTTTTTTTTTTACTTTTTCTTATACTTAGTATTGTCATTGTCACAATGGCCTATTCTAAACCGCCTTGTATTTCTCGGAATGTTCGATGCTCAAAACTATAAATCTAAATCTACTGCCTTCCTGCATATACATAATGAATAGTGTTTATGTTGAGTTACAGTTATCACTAACAGTGTAACACTAGAATTTTACTGATAATCCTCTAGACAGCTATGGCTACAGAGTTCTGATATACTGCCTTTAAGCAGAGTAGCTAATCTCAAGCTTACTACATCTGAAAAGGCAATACAGCCCCGCCTATATTTGCGTAATCAACATCAATGGTAATTTATGTTGTAACCTATTTACCCATGGATACGCATGAACTCTGCCTATTCAATGGCATGAATGGTTCATGGGTGATTGCAATATAATTGAGGTATAAAGGCTCTTGACAAGGTTCCCTTGTTACTTCGTGCTTTTTGATATCTTTATTTGAATATACAATGTGATATTTGCACGATTTCTATATTAATCATGTATCCAAAATTAAACTTGATCAAATTAAAATTATGCTTTCATATTTATTTTATTTGATACACATGGGAAATTAGCTACCGGAAATTTTGACTTGAACTTGAGAAGAATTTGATCATGAGTTAAGTTACATGTTAAGCCCTTGGTCATTTGATCACTTTCAGGTAATATTGTTTTGGTGTAGTTTATATAGTTTATCAAATTGTTTCAGATTATATTTCAATTGGAAATTCATGAGATTGTTTCCAAATCAATGTCAGGACTGGAAATTACCAAACCCTTCGACGTTTGTTTTCTTCATTACCTTCCAAACATTATTGTCATTTACGTAACTCACGCGTATGTATATTACAAAAGAAAAGAAGATTGTTTTTTACTGTTTGAAAAGAATTTTATTTTAGCCACAGAACTTATGAAACATATAGGGCAAAAGCAATGTTCTTTTAAGCGAG
This sequence comes from Argopecten irradians, assembly GCF_041381155.1. Lineage (NCBI taxonomy): Eukaryota > Metazoa > Mollusca > Bivalvia > Pectinida > Pectinidae > Argopecten > Argopecten irradians. The sequence goes on along the minus strand of NC_091140.1, from coordinate 43,415,024 downwards.
AGCGATAGCTTTCGTTAAAATTACAACTAAGGGTTTTGGATTTATTACGACCAAATGACCCCCAATGCACTTAGACACCAAAATCCTATCCATTTTCGCAAAGCAATGGGCGAACCAGTCAACAAATGATATACGTAACATAATCACATAACTCTACATGGGGATCCATGTCTAATACATTGCAGCAGACAGTGACCACTCGTAGAGTGCACCATACCCATCTCACATTCCGATGTGGTGACAATAGACAACCTTCTCCACAAATGGGTTCAGTTCCGAGAGACCGACACGTCCCATTGGGGGTAACATGATTTAGTAAATGTACATTCTATCAATCGCAGACAAATGAAAAGACCCCCGTTTTGGTAATCTAACTCCAAAATCAATCATTTTATATAAAGACCCTTCTGGCAGCGGTATTAAATGCGTTTTATACATAGCGTCTGCATTTTATGTTCGGTTAACATTTGGTTTTATGATTGGATGGATCAAGAAATAAACATATAATATAATGCATTAGATAACAGAGTTGTGTCATACTGGTGTCACGTTAATCTGCGTTATTCAAACGCTTTGCAATTGATGCAATTTCATAAGTACCTCAAAGAGCATTTTAAGTGCGGTTAAATTAATATTTAAATCCTTATTCCCAATGAAAATTAAATGAAAATTAAATAAATATTGCCATTAGCATTTTAGTGTTTAATACAACACAAGCCATGTTGTTCATTCCCAATAAGCACTTTACTATATTGTAATAGTGTATTGGTGTGCTTTCAGTAGTATATATGTAATCCTGTTAAATAAAAGGCACAGAGAGAACTTCTCTTTAGCTTGATCGGGTGAGCGTCAGACTAGTAACTCAGAGGTCTCAAGTTCGACTCCTTGATGTTTATATAAAATTCTGCACTCTATTACATAAATGACAAATGTCAATACTTTAGACTTAAATATAAAACGTTAATTCAAAGATCATATCAAGTGTAAATATGCCTGTATAATAGGTTTTTAATAACATTGTTATAAAACAGAACTGCGTGTTATCATATAGAGAGACCGTATATAGTTTTTGCCTACTACTTCAACTATGTAAATTTTTTGAATTTAGTAAAATAATATTGTTTTGAAATAAAAAAAACCACCGCGCATTTGAGCATTCGTAGCCATTTACGTGAAGATGCTCAGAATGACATTGTATTTGGTGATGTGATTATGAATTCAATTTATTTGACATTTATCATAACAAAAACAACAATACCCATTATCGTGTGAACAAATTATTGGAAGCAATTCAGTAGACTCTCTCATCTGTACCAAGGCTATTCTATCCCTGATAAATGAGGCGATATCACTCTGACCTTTCAAGTTGCAATCGGCTCGTGGGAGGCAGCTCAAGAATATAACATTACGGTTTATTTGACGTCAAAATACTGTGTTTTATTCCAATACACATCTTTATAGAAAATATAACGTTTATATATATAGTTTGTTATTTATACTTCTGTAGTCTCGATAATATTCTCTTTAAATAATCCATCGAATTTTATATTGTTTTCGGAGACAAGTACAGCTCGTGTGACGATTTAAGCATCGCGTTTATCAGCTTATATTAGGGTTTGGACTAAAGACCCGTCCATTGAGAATACGTCAAAGTTTAAAATTGGTAAAAAAACTTTGAAAACATACTAGTATTATAAGAGAAAACATATGAAATCTACTGCATCTGGGAATATTATTGTTATCATGCAGTTTAAAAATTCCTCGTTTTAACCTATGAAATTTCAATTATAAATTAATTGTAGAGATTCAATTGGAATGCTGCATTTGCCTGCAATTCGAAATAGAATATTGCTATTGAATATTATGCACCTATATTTGCAGTTCTACAAGATACAAAAAAAGGACTTTGACGAAAAGCTACCATGGATCCCTTCCTGAACATGGAAACAATATGTTTCAAGATGACGTCACGTGTAAAGCACGTGACATGCACGTGTTTTCTGTGTTTATATTGAGGTAATATAAATTATCACTTACTTGTAATGTGCGAGCTATCCGCTCTAGTGCTGACACTTGTTGTGGTTCGTCATAACTTTGTTGTTCGATTCGTATGATTTCCGAACATGTATCATCGTCAGTTCTAAGTGACAACTGCGGACTTAGTCCGCCATTTTCTATAACCTCAACCTCATCGTCAAATGACTTAGAGTGGTTTACTTTATCTGGGGGTTTACTAGTTGTTGGTGACGTCGCCATGCCTACGTACACTCTTTAGTTTTCATCTGCAAAAAAGAAGAAAAACAATTTAGATTGGACACGAAAGACATAATTCAAAAGTCTAAAAAATAACGGATTTAAAGGGAATAGTTGAAAATTACGTAAAGCAATTCAATAGAAATAAGAAGTAACCGAACAAATAAACATATATGGAATCAAAATCGACTACACTCAATATAACTCATCCTCATTTTCATAATCACTCATTATTATAAAAAATCTCATAGGTCCTTTCAAAATTTCCTAAGTAATATTAGTGATCATAATTAATCAATAAACATAATTGAGCTGTTGGTATAAATAAAGGCAGCACACAGCATTCATACCACTTACACCACATACACGCTCCTACTCGCACATACATGTACTCACATACATATATTCTGGTTTTCTTACAAACAAGAATAGTCAGAAGGCCTCGCTTACATAAACTACATATAATCAACATACGTTGCATTTCTTGGTATTGGAAATTCTGTTTGTAATACTGTTTGTTTCATCGACGATATTTGCCATATCTCATGTAGGCTAATATAGGTAAAATCCAAGTTAATTTTGAATTATACCTAGCAAACGACATTGGACGTAAAGAAATACTGAACAACTATGATTTTAGTTCGAGAAACAAAATGCTTGCATGTCTTCAACTTCACACTTTTCCAAGTTGGTATCTACTGCATTTTTCTGAAGCCTGGCTATATAAAATTTCGCTGGATAGAAAACGACGCAATGTTCGGCAACAGTTCGCCGGAGAGTAAATCAAACTGGTACGAGTAAAACCTTTCCTTGCAAAGGAACAGGTCAACATCCATTGAAACAAGACACCTGTTTGATATTAAAGGATGAATCCTCACACACCCGATAAAGATCTGTCATTAAAGGAAAAGGAATGTCATTTATTGGTACTAGGGAAAATTTAATGACACTCGAGTTGTTATTCCAAATCTGAAGTCTACAGAAATAACCAAAACCTTATATAATGTAATATGGAATAGGAATACAAAACCACACTTCACAAAAACTTTAAACATGCTCTTGATAAACCAGTCTTTATTTAAATACTATAACTTAACTTTCAATCGCATGCGATTAACTTTTGCAAATTTCGCGATCCAAATAAATTCTCGAAAGTTTATCGCGGTGAATCAATATCTACATTATTTATAATGATAAAATATTTCATTCAATTTTTGAATCAGTGAATGTTCTTCTTGTTGAACTTATTTTGAAATAGAAATTGTGAAATTCAATAACCAAGAAGAATGGTTGGTTTAAAGTACAAATGCATCTAAATACTGTGAGACTTCGATAAATAAAGTTTGTGACGATATCATTGTCCTTTGTTATAAAAACATATAGGACTGGCCTTTCTAAATGTTGCGACACAAACACGTGTATTGCGGTAGTGAATTGATTGTGCCCTTTGAAGAAGTTCTTTGTCAGAACAAACAGCATTTTAACGAACGCTGACATTTTATTTTGTTGTAAACAAAATGAAGCATTGCTACGTCAACCTTTCTACGGTTTCAATTCTAATTGAAAAAAAGGAAAGAAAAGAACAAAAATAATTTGTATATCGTTGTTCTATACAAGATACTTTCATCAACCAAGGCAAATGAAAAAAAATATTAGAAAAGGGTGTCTATTTACTTCGTCTTTATCGGAAGACTTACTTTCTAATTGTATATTGCGCGCAATTTCCAGTCGTCATTATCAAATTCTTTATTAGATAAAGGACAAACTGAAAATGAAAGTGATAACATTTTGTCTGTTGTACGCACGAGAGAGTATATTATACTAGATTTGAAAAATTTGTTCAGAGCCTCGCATTGAAATTGAATCCTAATAAATTCCGCTAGCATGACATGTAAACAAAACTACATCATTGCAAATGCAGTTCACGTAGATAGAATTCCTTCTGACAGTCCAGACAATGCAAAAGTTCGCCAACCTCTTATTGTTTCCATCACCACCATAGTAACGGTTCGATAGCTTCGAACGGAACCGGAATCGAATCTCCCGAGGGAGCAGTGATTTTTCGCGATTGAGTAGCCGTGTTTTGTCGAAGAAGCGTAGTCTAAGGACCCTAGAGACTGTTTGGATAACAAATTCTCCCCGATAACCAGAGACGTGTGTTTATAGACAAGATACCTTCGACTTGCTCGCATAGCCTTCTGATACAGTTGTTATTAGAGGTTAATAGACGGGTTTTAATTATTGATGTCAATCATTGTATCATCCTGTCGCCGGCGACAGTAAAGTAAAATTTTTACACGGTATATCCATATATGCTCTTATTTTTACTTTGGCAACATTAAAGAGGAAAAATCAATATCGGGTCAATTTATCTTCAGTTGTCTGATAATTAACGATATATTCTTGGGTCGAGAGAGCAAAGCGTCGACTGGCTGCGCGGTAGTCAGTGCTTACCAGGCTAAACCAGTGCTCTCAGCACTGCAATAGACATGATTTATCTATGGTATATATTATGGTATCTATGAAATCTGACATAAGAAGATGGTTTTGTATTTTCAATGTCAGGCTCAATCAAACCGTGATGATTTCAGCATCAAACAAAACTTAATGATCTTAATCTTGACTACCAAACATTTGTGTTCAAATATAAAAAGACAGTGACAAAATAAAAACTTCAAACTCTCGAACTTAACATTGTTTTTAAATATAGCACGTCAATGAGAATTAAAGTTTTATAATCACGCACTTCACATTCTGTTATTATCTCGATAGACGCTGCCCAACAAAACTTTACAATTCTAAACTTAATTCGAATGTTAATTTTAAAATTTAATTTGTCGCAATCATTACCATTATCACAATCGATTTCATCATTGTTTTATTTGGTGTTTTTATTGCTACCTTAATACAGATAGAGTTAGTGCAGTTGAATATAGCCAGTGTACTTGTCTTACGTTTTGTACCTCAACCCAACCAATATCGACAACGTTAAAGAGTATCAGATATTTTTTATATAACACCACTTTTCTCGTCATGCATGTTAAAAAAGGGTACAATAGTTTCAAAGAATTTTTGAAATGCGCTCTTGAGACTGTCTGCTACAAGTCGATTACAACGCTGAAAACTAATTTGAGAAATGACATTAGGTTTTTTTGAATGTGACTTTTACTGCAAAGAATTGATATATACATTTCTTACAAATGGAAGTTTCCCTGAAATGCCAGAAAGTGGTGTTTGGTTGATTAAATTATATAAATTATATAAACTATTTATATTGATATTTCAATTGAAGGTGAATGATTCGCAAAAACAAATATTCGTGAATAAGGACAATAACATATACACATAATAATATATGTTTCTGATGGGGGTTCTTACTAACAATCGTGCATTCATATATACAATTCATACAAGTATTCGGAATAAAAAAATCACACTTGAGGTCTAACGCAAATTTACTCCAAAAATTGTGCTCGTGAAATTAAGTAATTTACCGTATGTCATTAGCTCCATATTTGGTAGTTTTCTAGTTTATCATGTTCTCTCGCATTACATCTTTGTCCATTCAAACACAAGCCAGGTTATGGTGATGAAGAAAAATCGGGTATTCCAAAACTAACAAAAGTCGCAAAACCTAATCGAAATACACTGTAATACTGTGAATTGTAGCGCTATTGCGCAATACAATTTGCGCTAAAATGTAATGCGCTTATAGCATTTTCTGTATCATGTTAATTTCGCAAATCTTGTGAATGAGCGAGTTCATCATTGTGTTCTACTATTGCTAAATTGTTTTTCGCAAAAATACGTTCCTTGACGGCAAATAGCAGCATGATAGGTCTATAGTACGTGTTTTGCTTTTTGAAAATGGTATCAATAATTTTTCTGGTCTTTGGAGTTCTTTAGAAGCTATATTGGGCGCCAACGGTTAAAACGTATGATTGGATGGCGCCCTGATAGTCCAGAATGGCGAAGCAGATGTCTGATGCTGATGTTTGATCTTGATTCGCCATTTTTAGACGTTAAAGTCCTAAAACCACATCTTTTGATATCATCTTGTGTATGAGGACATCAAGAGGTCTGGTTCCAGTTTATTGGCTATTGTCCAACCGATGATACGATCATATCAGAATTTCGTTGACGTTGTTTACAAATATAAACTCTACGTTCACTTCACGTTCATACGTGCAAAAACAAAAGCGTAGCACATTTCAGATATTTCCTTTCAGTGAAAAAGTGTTGTTAGTCGACTAACAATAATAATATCAAAACTAAAATAAAATAATAAAACAATTGGATTCCCTTTCTCATTTTTCTGTATATAACTTTTAGAAAATATGCATTACATGATTATGTCTGCACCATAAGTGAGTTTGCCGCATCCTCTAAATGAGGGAAGATGATAAACCGTATTTTCATCATTTTTAATAGTTACATGCAAGTCCTCTCTGGAATTATAAGTTTTTGCCCTATTTATTTTCAGATTATAGCATTTTATTTAAGAAATTCAGTTTATTTGTGCTAACTTCTTGCCATTTGCACTATAAAACCCTTTACAGCTATTCCCAATAGTCATTGCACGATAAAACAATAGTGTATTGCGGTTTAATTGAATCGGTTTCAATTACGTAACCATTATATTGTTATTGGATTCGCTTTTCTTGTATATCTTATGCATAATTCCTACATGACTTACAAGGTGACAAACTGAGATTTGTAGTTCGAAAACATAGGCAAAACGTTTTCTTCTCGATAATTTTAAAGTCCAACGAAGCAATTAAAGATTAAAATTGTCTTTAAACCGTTCAAACAAGAAAATATTTTGTCAGCTCGAATGACCAATTAAAGTTTTCAAAAATATTACTAGTTACATATACATATAGCCTTATAGATATTTGTTCATAGATAAAACTTATTTAAAATCAGTAAATGGAATTATTTTTATAACTAAATGCATCCGTTCTATATAGACAACCAGACAAAACAAAAATTCCTCTTTTTGAGAAACCGATAAACACGATATCCTATTAGAGTTTAGTTATAAGTTATGAAATGGTTTTGGATTTCGCCATGTTAATGATTTATGGAGAAATCGGTTACTTGGCATTTTTAACCGACAAACAGCTGCCATATTGTCATATTGACAAGCCCGTTACTTGTTATATATTGCCGAATATGTAGTCAGCTATTGTACGGTGTCGTAGGATTCGTCATAGGCAAAATAATGTTTCCAGTTTAAGCCCACACCCATTTTTATTATTATTTCCATTCAAAGTGGTTTTATATCTTACAAAATACATTTTCTGAATTGGAAGAAACATAAATGTCATTTTCATTTGGGCCTCAAGAAAATCGAAAGTTTATTGACAAATAGTTTGCTCAGAAATCTCGGTCACGTGCCTACATGTATGACGTGCTGCACTTTCCGCACGCGCTGGAGATCATTAGTAAATGACATATATAGAGCACTGATTCAAGTGTTACGTTTGATTGACTGGTAGCAAAGCGCAATATTATGATTTGTCACAGTAACGGTCTCTTGTACTACTGCAATGACGTTATCAGATAATGCTGTATATGGATTTACTTGATTAGATATGTTATGTTATGGTATCGTCGGTTACCGACGTAATCAGCCTACACTATGTTAAACGGAGGGTAGTGGAGTTTAGACACGCGGTTTCCAAGAGTGTGTTATGAAGACATAACAAAAACTTTTGAGCATATTCTAATTAAACCAAGATGGTGAGAGCATACTCAGATTTCTGTGTTATATGTCCATGACTTACAAACTTCTATTTAAAATAATTCATATTGTTCAATTTACTAAAAATCATCTCTTCATTATTCCAAATTTATTGAGTGACTTCTTTACCTATGAATTCATCACGCCAACAAACGACAACGTCATTTTGTTCTTCATGGGCGAAATGTTTAATCGAATGAAAATGTGTGTTCTGTCGCACGAGAAATGTGGAAAGCGACAACGGAGATGTGTCTCTTTATTTGGAATATAAAACAAGATCATTTAAAAAACAGCATAACAAGATCTGTTGGTGACTTATTACGCTTGTTCATGAATCTAGATTTCATCAGACAAGTCTCTGACAGACTTTTGCATAAAATCTGTAAATTCAGGAAGAACCCTAAAATGATTTTCCAACAGTTGAACGTTCTACTAAAACCATATGGAAGTAGAACGAACTTAAGGCTAGTCACGTTTTGCGACAATGTTATATGGACATCCGGTTCCATTTTTTTCCAATTTTGCAAGACAAATCGCCAATGAATATTTGGAACTTAAGTCAGAGATCTAAATTACCATGGTTTATTTCTGTCTCTTCTTTAGCCAAAACAAAAAAAAAATGTTTTCGTTGAAATAAGAATGCTAATATGTCCCTCGCGAAGAAGAGTTGGAAAAGAGTTCGTGTTCGGTAAAATAAACAAAATGTATAGATAAAGGGGAAGCTGTGTGTATGATTTGTGAACGCTCAGCTTTAATTCCTAAAGCAGAATCAAGCTGGCGACACCATGCTTGTAAGACGACGGTACACTCCTCCCACACAGCGTAATAGATTACACAACGAGACAATTAACGTTAGAAGAAACACTAACATTCGAAAGGTTCGTGACATTCTCAATACGTGATTATACGTAATTACATATACGGAATCCATGTACCAACCAACTCGTTTGTGAATATAATAATATTGACAACTCTTATAGGTATTACTGAGGAATTCTCGGCGACATTCAATTTTTTTTTTTTTCATTTTTGGATTTTTGTATATATTTCCTGTCATTTTTGTCATGCTTTTAGTCAAAGGTCAGTCAAAATACATATTAACTCAAATCAAAATAAAAAGTTTATTTTTTTTCTAGTTAGGTCACTAGTTGCACTCAATGAAACATGGTCACCAGCTTCCCCAGGATGGATGTCCAATATACATGTGGCATAGATCTGCAATCCGTTTGAAAGAAACCCTTTTTTTAACTTGAACACAAATGTTATACCGTTTTTTAAATCTCATTTAAAATTGCAATATAAAACGATCAATGATAAGTGTTTGAACATATGTATTTTAGTAAAATTCTTACAATAATATAACAATTAAAAAATGAGACACAGATTATAACTAACAGAAACTAAGAGAAATGGTCAACATATCTAACGTTAGATAACAAAAAAATATAGAAACATTTAGACTAGTTCGTCAGCCTTAATTATCGAAGACGTCATTAAAAAAATATTCACTAATTATAGATATATTGTAAGTAAATAATTATTGGACGTGGATGTTCTAATCTAGACATGGAAATAATAACAATCGTTCATGGAAAGATAATTTCTGCGAATGCTGGTGGAGCTATGGAGCGGATTCAACAAAGAACTGATAAAGGTCTCTCGCATTACTTCTCTGTTTCATCAACATAGAATTAGGAACAAGGATTTCAGAGATCGCGTGTAATGACTAAATTAACGACATCTCAATTGGATAATTAATCTGGCTCCCGATGACCCCCGGAAACAAGGAGCAGCGAACAGCGTCACCAATTAGCAGGTTGGACCATTTCGGTCGTATATTAGTCGTGTCACGCGTAGGACATAGGCGTTGTTAGCAAGGTGACCGTTCGTATCGATCCGGCTAGCGATAATGTAAGTGAACGTGATCATAATGGTAAATACGTATATGTTAATTCACACTTTACTTTAAAGAGTATATGTGTCCCTCATAATATATCGACCAATGGTAACACCCACTATCTGAGTGTAACAACTATTGACCTCATCGAATTTGGATGACGTCACTTATTTATCAGGAAGAATGGTATTATATATTTTCATTTACTTTTACATCATTTCTGTACTATATTTTGAAGTAATATTTGATATATTGTTCAAAAATCAAAGGAAAAGTATAAAAACACATCAGGTCAAAGAAATTGAAACCCCCATTCAAGCCAAAATAAATATGTAACAGTTGCGTCTTAGAACGGTATGAGCCTAAACATATCAGTGTACTTGGGATCGAACAAATTTGAAAGTAAGTGCCACGATATATCAGATAGTTAAGCTGAATTAATTCGAATGATTTCAAAATCATCAACAACTTGAAATACACTCAAAAAATTATTAAAAAGGGAAAAAGAGAGGGGGATTTTGTTAAGAAAACAATAAAACTGATAGATGATATGATTTTTTGCTTCATATTCCTTACCTAGTCTTAATCATGTGAAGTTTTTTTCTCAGTTATTCACTTCAATTTAGTTTTTAAGAACTATACCTTTCAATTCAGACAATAAAATGCAAGGTATAAACGTAAAATAGTGCGAGAAGTTATCACTAGACAGGTTTTTGCCGATTCATCATTTTCAATAACAATATAAGTTTGAATACTATGTACAGTACCACAAATATATCATTGTTTTTATTTTTGTTCGTTTGTTTGTTTTAGTTTTTTTTTTTTTTTTGAAGTTTGGAAGATATTTGATTACTGAAAAAACACGTCTTACTAAACCGGTTTAAAATACCCACTAACATGATACTCACCCATTTATAGCCGCAGATTGTGTTGTTTTACTGTTACATCCCAAAGTACACACCATATAACATAAGAACTAGCATCACCTGTTTCATTCAATACTCTCACAAACATCCGATTGTAAACACTATCTTAGGCTTACTAACTCTTTCCATGTAAACCATAGATTAGCGTTAATCCATTTTATACTTTTTTGCTATATTTTCTTTTCTAGGATTTTTTTTCCAGATTAAATATTATTTTAGTTAGTGTTGTAATCCTCCTGTTCAAAGATAAAGCTAACGATTAGATCCACGGTGACACGTACTAAACAGTTCTCTCTGAAGACTTTCCTAGGACACATGTTGCTATGGCGACTCAGAATATGGCGACGTTGGAGCTCAAGTTTACTACTAAAAACACAATATCACCATGGAAATAACTCGTGATATTAATCAGCTCGTGATAAATCTGATGTCAAGAGAAATGAATTCATCAGCAACAATTATACGATTTTGTGTGCTGTCCAAGATTGGGAAATATCCAACGACTAATGAATATTCATGAAACCATTCTTCGAGAATCAAATGTTATATCGACAGGGCAAGTTATTCATCTGTGGAGCTCAGAAGACTGTGGACCCATGGCTTTAGTGTTTTCGTCTCGCCGCGTTAGTACTCTACTACAGACCATCCATCAGGTCTTAGCGACACTAGTAGACTGACAATCTACTGTGACAGATTCTTGGACATGTCATATCTCCCGATCAATTCAATATTAAACTCAGTTGGCTTATGTCACCTGTCACGTGATCCGCGGTACGCACAAGTATATAGATTAAATGGATGTATTTACCTTGACGAGCTTCTGTCTGATAGTGTAGATAATTATAACACACACACGAAGCTGAGAGCAACGCTCGCGAGCGCGTGGCGACGCCATCCGCTTTACGAGTACATTTGATATGTTCAAGTACGTTAAAACTCGAATGTTTAACGACACAACGCTAATTGAATATCTGGAAAATTTTATCTCCGCGTTTTATTTCGGGTGTCTTTATAAAAGGAATAAAACGCATAACAACGTGTGTTAATACGATGTCTTTGAGTTGCATTACAGCCCGTTAATTGCTATACTAGGTAACTGAATATCATTGTCACACTTTAAGCACGCGTGGATAGTCATCTACACAGATGCTACAATAAGGATCAATAGCATTAATCGTTAATGTTAAGTTTAAGAGCGCAGTGACACAAGGAGAAACAGATGTTCTTATTGGAAGCGTCAAACACCACTACAGATAAACAGAAACCTGTTAAAGTCTTGTGTATGTATGTTAATGTAGTAAGATATAACTTATATCATGCAGATAATTATTGATTTATATAACAACATGTTATATGTAACTGCAAATATAGAAATTCATGTGAGTGGAGGATTTAAGCTTAATACTGAAAGTCTGTATGGGCTCTGATAATGTTCTGCACGTTTATTGTTTGTTTGTTTTTTCTTCGTTTTTTTTTTTTTTTTGTTTTGCTTTTTATTGTAATGTATTTGTTTTGAGTGCGTGGTGTTTTGAGGATCTGCAGACCTAGCTATATGGAATAAAACCCTACTAATAATGATCATGAAAACGCGAAATTATCCCTCATAAAAATCATCCCAATAACTAATTAAAAATAAAGAAAAACAACATCAACAAATCAATAAAAACAGAAATCGTCCAACAACAAGACGACAACAAATTCATCAAGTATAAAACATATCAGAAGTATTTTTGATTTGATCTCCTGAGCTATTTCAACACAGTGGAGACGTCATACTGTGGTCAACGATCATGGTGATTGAATTGGTGTGTTCGTCTTCAATTTAACCAACGCTATCGAATGGGATAGCTCAGAAGCTATTAAAGAACATCTCAAACTAATGAAGATGGATAACTGATGAAGTCGTGAAACACACGGTAATTTGTTATGCAAGCAAACCGAAATCTGTTGATATTTCCTTATTGATTATCAAGGAATCTGAAGGCGCGAGGCGTGTAATATGTCTCCAGAATTATTTTCGGGATTAAACCGACAGCATTTTAACGAAACAAAAAGTGATGAAGCATGCAGCTGGTTTTTTCACATTCTATGTTAGTGGATGTAGCTTTATAGAAAAAAAAAATCGATGATTGAAGTCCTTTTCGGATGATGGTAATTAATAATCTAGAAGTTTGCTTCTTCAGTAAAATCGGCCTTAATACAGTGGACATGTTACCGCTATTTAATATCCAGATGAAATGATTTTTATTAGTTCTACATTGAGAAAAAATGTTATGTGAACGCACAAACAGCCATCGTACCTACCGATGTCAATGAAGTATTATTGATATACACAACAATGGAAGAAGGAAATCAATAATAATAATAATAATGATAAAAATAATAAAAATGAAATGGCTATGGACTATTTCTAAACTGTAAAATATAACAGTGTAGAGGAAACCCACTTTTCCTTGTGCTCTATGACTATGCAAAGAACCTTTACGCACCGAAATCGTTCAATCTGGTGTCACGGATATATGGGGGAGTATTGAGTGAGAAAGAGATGCTTTTCGCGGCCTGTCCGGTTTTGATGTTATTAGTTATTATTTGATGTGTCGCTGTATGAATATAGTCCTTCTTGATATCGCGCCAGTATTGACAGACTTGTTGACATTCACCGACAAGCAGGGCCTAAGATGTCGGTGGTGTTGAAATAGTAGCGGTGGTCTGTGATTGCTTACAGTACACAAACCAAGTACGATCTGACCGCGCTCAAAATCGTATTTCCATTATCCAACCTGTCCATCAATTTTATTGTCTTCGATCAGAACGAGAAAACATGTGACTGGGATGCTAACGAAATGTAATTGGCATTTAGAGAGGAAAAATATGACAGAAGTACAATGGCTTTGAATGAAGAAAATGATTGAAACTGTAATAGATAGATGAAAAACAATAACAATATACGCCTCACATATATCTTGACCAAATTTTATCTTAGTCGTAATAAGTTAAATAAATTTGAAAATAAATTTTTTTTGCTCGGATTTCTAACGAATTTTTGTACTTTTCATAAATGTTTTACAATAATATTCTAACATGAAACCACCTTTTGCATCCGTTCGGTTACCATGGTAACCGAATGGATATTTTCTCTGATTGGTCAAAAATTAGATATCATCTGATCAGGTTTGCTATATAGGTGTATATTTATGGTCAAACACAAATCTGACTTCCGTTTCTAATAAATACCGTGAGAGTTTCCTAAATCGTTTTACAAGATATCAAGTTTCGGTCAATCAAAATTCACAGTTGCGGCTTGATGGAAGCGTTGTCGCCACTTCCGTTGATAGAAATCATCAAACGACAAAATATCGGTGGAAAAAACCGTGTTGCACTTGAAGTTACATGTTTACATTTTTCAAGCGCTTAAGGGACCTCATTTTCACTCCGATTTCATTCAAAATCGAAATTAATCAACTAAAAGCGCTCTTGCATGCGCCAGCCACGGTCAGGGGCAAGGTCGTTATTAATATCGATTGAAAATGGTATACTCTAGTGAATTTACTTCGGTAAAACATGCATATCCATTACCATGAACTAGTCTATGCTATAGTGGGCAGAAGTCAAGGACAAAATCAATGCCGTTATTGAAAGTAAAGAGATCATATGTCACATCGCTATCACGATATGATAACCATATCTCAGTAAATATAATTAATCAATATTTTGACAAAAGAATGTTTTGCTGTAGGATGGCAAGATTAACAATAATGAAAGAAAAGAAAGAAAGAAAGAATGAACATTTCATAACAATTAGTTCCCGTAAGCAAGATTTGGAATAAAATATGTCAAAGTGGAGAAACCTAAAGCGGAGATCAATTCCAAAGTCGCTGTGAGACTATCTATATTCAGTTTATTTTATGAACGCTTGAAATGCGTGTACTTCCTTAAAAACAATCACAAGCATGTCATGTTGCGGTACCTAAGGCTTTGGTTTATTTTATTTTTACGTCCTATTAACAGCCAGGGTCATGTAAGGACGTGCCAGGTTTGTTGGTGGAGGAAAGCCGGAGTACCCGGAGAAAAACCACCGACCAGCGGTCAGTACCTGGCAACTGCCCCACATGGGATTCGAACCCGCATCCCAGAGGTGGAGGGCTTGTGGTAATATGTCGGGACATCTTAACCACTCGGCCACCGCGGCCCCAATACCTAAGGCAAGCAAATATTAAATCAAAATAAGAAGCACCAAATACTCTTGCAACAAGATTTTCGTGGGTTCAAATGAATTTCATAAATTTCTTTCACAAAATTTTGACACCAAAAGTAATTGTGACCACATACCTAAAAGACATTGATTATTGTTGAAAAAGCAATATCGGCTTTATAGGTATTTTTGAATTTTATTTGTTGTCTTTATCTGTCAGGGAAAGCGCAGTAATACATACCGTTAAGCCGGTTGGGATGTTATTTTCACGTTTTTGCGGGACATTGGTAAGATCACGAAAAATATATCCGCGAAAGATAAAAAAAATAATGATTTAATCATAACTATACACCAAATAACCAGTTCAGCCAGATTGCGAAGCAGCTGTGTTTTCATCCGCGAATAAGTTCTCGATACTCCAGGGGTACCGATCACCTTCGATGTCTACACTCTTGGACTATCTCATAGTAAAACTGGAGACAACAGAACGGGTATTTTTAGTCATTTGATGCACATCAAAAGAGGCGTATATAACCGCACACTTACTGTGGCTGGCTGCGTGGCTGTATTTGGCGTCACTCTAAATGGAGTATTCAAATGTCTTTTTTGCTGGCCAGAAATTGGTTAAGTTAAGACTTTTTCTCTGAGCTGCCTTCCTGCAGTTTTAATATGATATAGTCCGTAGGCGTAAAGATAGTGAGTGATCGGAACTTTGAAATTTACATCCAGTAGCAGAAAAGTAAACTTGAGTTACATCTAGTAGGGTTTGAACGTTCCCTCGGAAATCATAGTGTCAAAACTCCACTACATTTGGGTTCTCTGTTCGAAGAGAGAGGGCGAATTGAATTGGTGTACTCTTCATTAACGCTTATCAAAGGTCACAACCCGTACAATCCGGCTATTCCTTTTCTGATTGGATGTGTGAAAAAAAATAGAACGGCGGGATTTAAGAAACGTTGGCTACAGCACCATGACAAAAGTATTTACGATTTCTCAAAATGTCGGCTTGGTCGCTGTGGATATCGGCCAATGGCGAGGAGAAGTAAGCTGATTGTAAGCCTTGGTTGGTGAAAACACACAATCTTCAAGCGCTAATTAACAACTTATTTATTCGAAACATGATAGTTAACAGTTTGGATTACATGATTGGGGAAAGACCCTAGTCGCCCAAACGTTATAAATATATAGTACAATGCATCATATTTACATTATTACATTATCGGCAATTAGCACATCGTTTGGTTTGCGAAAGCACACCAGATACAGTTCGAAAGGACCTTTTTGACTTTATGGCATTTGAGAGTATCGGGAAGGTCGAAAATAAAGGTACAAACATCTTTATAAGAACATACGATTGCATTTCAAGATATGCTCTATAACCTTTACAAAATATATTCAACTGAATAAGCAACCATATCGCCTCTCATTTTCTTTCTTCTATGAAAATTTCCAGAAACCATGACATGATTTTGCTAGATGCTTTCAAACAAGCCCTAGTATTGCTTTCGGGAACCGAAATGAATTGTTTGTAGAACAAAAAAAGCAAAAATGCAACTCTTTGCTCAGCAAAATGGGGAAGTGTGACTGAAAATGGAGCTGGAATAGTTACTGCCTTGGAATCAGTTTGGAGAAAATATTAAATTGGTAGGACTACTGAACTGCATATGAATTGTGTGTAGAACCGATCGCGACTGCTCAAAGACTTTCACAATAATTACATGTATTAAATAAGCTTAGAGTGTATTTTCATGGACTGAAGTTGCTTAGTGATGGGTTAAAAATAGACGTGCTATCTTGATTGTCCTGGGGTCAGTATGAGGGATGGCTCAATCGTGAAGGACATCAGATTGACCAATCAATGACAGGGTTAATTCGAATGTCAGGAATCTGTATAGAGTAAGCAGCCTTGGTGAACGTTGTCTAATGATGGGCTGTCATTGCAGATAAAGTATTGATACAGTATTCTAATAACTATGTATATATTCATATACACTTGCTAATTCACAATACTGGTAACGCGAACATACCACATAAGTGGTTTCGTTCCTGTCTATCAAGACCAGATACATATCATCCTTCCCATTACAGGTTTGTTCGATGTATGGACCACTTGGTATTAAGGTAGAATCTGGATTTACTAGTTGATCGGTAAAAAGCTAATGGTATTCATTGCATTACGCATAATAGATAAAATTTATTTGAGTGGTATTTATTAGAAATGGCTTTTGTTATTTAAGGACGTACCATGTAACGAGTAAAACTGGATTTTCCGGAGAAAAATCATCGCCCTTCGGTCTTTTCAGACAGTTACCCCAAAACATGCATTAAACTCGATACCCGAGATGGGTAAGATGTAAAAAAATTAGACGCAATAACAGCTAGCTTTATCGCTGTTCCGCATTAATCATGCCATGACATCATTTCATTATCACTGTTGCTATGGAAATTTTCCGATTACATCAAATGAACAAAAAAAACTGTTGTTTATTTTACATCAATAATTAATCTACCTGTTTTTGCTGCGGGGCACCGGAAGGATTCCTCTACTTAGCTAATAGCCCGAGCCAGTACCCGGTCGATTCCATGGAAACTGTCGATTGAATCAGGCTACGTTAATTCACCGCAATAATTTACCGTTACTTCTCTTAATCAAATCCATCGATTTCTTGTCGACTTGAAAAAAAAAAATCTTTTCCAGAAATAGTAGATAAAATGTCGGATTTTTTCGACCGGAACTTATTCAAAGAGGACCGGATCAATGGGATGATACGGGGCTGTCTCCACACGTAATTGTTTTGGGGATTGTCCATTCTACGTTGGCCAAATACAAAAACAAATCTTTAATGCGTGTCTCTGGTTGATTACCAACTTAAATTACTAATGTTTTATCCGATAATTATAACAGAATGATATTTTTATATTGAACAAGCATTTTATTGTATATTATAAGACTGACAAAGAAGAGTTTGATGCCAAGTAAACTGAATCTTCTAAATATATTTATTTGAAGGCGGGAACACGGCATCATATTTCACTGATACATTTCCTTAATTCTGTTTCATATATAGTATAATATCCCCTAGTTTGACAATTTGACAAAATTAATAGTATAGATCCAAATAAGAAAGCCCTATTGTATTAATAATCAAAGTAGTTTTGACTGGTCTAGTTTTTTTCTCTTTTTTCCAAAAGAAAAAAGTAAAACTTGGTGGCGAGTGGCTAATGTGTCTGAAAAACTCATTTTTCAACGTCTTCCTAAAGCAACCATGCGAAATACTGAAGGCAGGTTGATGTTTTTCCTCTGATACTCCGACTTACTCTTAGAATTACACTTACAAATAAAATCATAGCTGCTGAAAAAAACGTTTGATGCAATAAACACGAAACGTAAAAGAAGACACTGTAGTTGCTTTCAGCTCTGTAAATACAAACCAAATGAAACACAAAACCAATAACCATGCCACTATTGGAGTTGAAACAAACTACAACTGTTGAGAACAATGTGTGAAATTTGTAACCGAGAAAATTGAAAATTTTATCCTACAATTGTACGATGTGTTTACAAATTAGATAACTCAGTATTACATACTATTCAAACCCCAGATATTTCATATCCGTGTAAATTGTATTTGCGGCCGTTTCACCCCGACTTGTGCCATTCTATAGATAATGCTTACGGCGACTACAGTCTACAGTTGTTGGTAAAAATATTCCATTTGTACAAAACTCTAGTTTGTAGAGCAAAGCAAGATTACAAATCAAACGTTTTATTTGAGTGGGAGTAGAATTATTTCGGAGCGGTATCATTTGTTAGATATTTGAAATGAAATATTTCATATATAAAAATGATGCTGGATTAACCTATATTAAGCTCGCACTATTACAAGTTAGGATTGATTTTTCGGAAAATGTAGGTCAAGTTTTCGTAGATACTGCAACCGTAATCTGGGGTGATATAGGACAGACACCACTCTGGTCTTGAATCTAATGTTAAAAGTGACAGATCACCCATCCAAGTGTCCGAGGTCTATAATTAGATAATTATAAGCACCTGCTCTCGTAAATGATTTCATTCCGTTGCTTGATATGTCTGGGAATATTTTTTAATTCCAAAAAATAAATGAGTCTGAGTACTGGTTTTGTAGATGTATGACTAAACAGTTAAATAAACATGTTCCGTGGTTCTGAACATGAACCCAGGCATGATGTGTAAAAACTAAAAACATCAACTTAAATTTGAAAAATAATGACTTGAACTGGTTTTTGCCCCGAATTTTTATCGAGAAATCGGGGTCTGTTTTTGAAATGGTTCTGTTCTGCTTATGTGAGGAAGGAGGTTCTGAAATTAAAAAAT
Source organism: Argopecten irradians (assembly GCF_041381155.1). Taxonomy (NCBI): domain Eukaryota; kingdom Metazoa; phylum Mollusca; class Bivalvia; order Pectinida; family Pectinidae; genus Argopecten; species Argopecten irradians. Next base: position 43,395,656 of record NC_091140.1, on the reverse strand, counting down.
ATAGCCGTGTTTTTGTGAAGATTTTACAACACTAAATATAGACGTACATTTACACGTCTAAGCTAAAGCTTAGTGTAAGCAGCACCACGGCCCTCGATATAATGAAACAGGGCCAACTGGATTAGCTAATCTATGTTTGCTTACTTACGTATATGGTGGTTCAATCAAACATAAGATCAGGGGTTGTTAAGCGTGAGTTTGATTTTCAGCTGTCGTTATAAATAATCTAAGGAAATAACTGTCTAAAGTAAATTCATATTTATTTAAGGATATTATTTAGTGTGAATGACAACAGATGAAGTATTCGTGAGTACTGTAAAACATTGAATTCAGTTTACACAGTTTCCATTTCTTGAAATGAATAAGAAGAACGGACACTTATTTAACAACGTATTAAAAAACAAAAACAAAATCAAAAACATAAAACAAAACACCACACACAAATAAAAAAAATGAGAACATTATTTTTTGGGGTTTATTTTTAAGAACAACGATGTTACAAAAATCAATGTTCCCTAGGCAAACGGGTATTTCTACCAAGTAGTTGTACTCGAAACTTCCAAATCAGAAAAGAATGCCCCTCGCACATTTCTTGTGAAACACTACATGTGTATTGGCCTTGTTAGTCTGTGTAAATTCTCACAAACTTATTTGGTTAAAAAAAAGCACTGTATTGAAGATATAGTGTATAGTCAATCAATATTGACAACATTTGGATGTGGTCCAGTAAGTAAGAGGTCATTCAAAGTACTGAATTATATATCAAATATCATATTTTCAGACATTGAACGAAATCTACTTAATCAAGAGACAATGTATATCCAGCAATGACACGATAGATCTATAACTCTCTTTATGTAATGAGTACCAAGGTATGATTTGACAGACTCCTTCGGGCAACTGTCATATTCTTAATTAATTTGTCTTGTGAATTATTGATGAATCCAATCTTCTTAAAGGGACACGTTATATTTAAAATAAATATAAATAAACCATAAATACATACAAAGATAATTAGTCGAAGGAAAATTTTGTGATCGATGTCATGTACAATGGGATTTGAAATATGGACGAGTTTCTGGACAAAATAGATAAGCACCTCAAAGGTCAATATACAATCTGTCTGAATGATAATAATTTTTACAATATCCTGGATTCCAATTTAATTTCTTGATTCGGGTAAAAGAACTTGCGTCATGTGAACACATTTGGTCGTAACTGATATATCGCAGCATTAACCGGAGACGTTTAATGCATATCTCTCGGTCAGTACGAAGACAACAGGGTAATAATATTCGTATTAACTTGGTCGTGATGCAAACCGATTGGATGATAAGATACCCCACCCACTGCTCAAATAGTCATTAGTCGACCAGAATAGCGATACCAGTATTATGATACTAATTGTGATATCTCGTCCAGTAAATTATGTTTTAGTGAGAACCTAATGCCCAAGATTTTATACAAAACACATAAAGTGTGGATTATGTTTGACAATTTTCAGTAATAATGAAATTAGAAAATTATTTTATTTTTAAACTTTACCTAATATACCTGATATTCAGTCTATAAAAAGGTCGTTGGTTTCTAGACCACGTTATAGTTAGGCTTCTTCCGTTGATAAAATCCCATCGGATTGACCCAGTACGATAAAAAAGTTTTTCGAAAATATATTTTAACATGTTCATAAAAAATACATATCCAACATTATTTGATTACAGAAGTCTACAGTTCGAATCCATACACAATTAAATGTAGGTTCTGAAAGCATTTAGACATTTAACTTGTTATCAGATCCATAAGCTCCAGATGATCAAACGTCTACTCCATATGCCGATACTGACACTCTAAGCAAATTGTTTTAAAGAATTTTAAGCATAATGCCCAGAGTTGGCAATTTTGATATATTTTTTCTTTAAATAATCTTAGGTAAAGCGTGTAAATAAAATCCCTGAAAAAAACCCAACACTTTTTGTCAAGCCTAAAATGATCATGCGTGACAGATCTTGCTAACTCGACCGATAAAAGCATATTTAGCCCTGATATATAACGCAGAAATAGCCACCATTAACAAAAAATTGGTCAAGAAAACGACAACCATAACAACACTCATCACTCCGGCCAAATCCCTGACCGCCACTTCTGATAACCGTATTCATTGACCATACAAATCACCCTATTGTATCGCTGGGACTCCCACTTGACCCTTTACGTAAATATAAATTGACCACTATATCCTACAGTCATTTTTCATTTACAGGCATCGATCCCTATCCATTACACTTGATCAAAACATGAACACGCATATATATGACCAATACGTTCAATAGGCAGTCCGAGGTGTTAAGTTCAACGTGTGTTGGCGAGGTGCTCACAACATTTATTCAACAATGGAGCATTCGAAACATTTTTCGCGATATACAATTTTCGCGTAATTTCGAAACATACAATTCAAACGCTAATTCAAACGTTAAATCAAACGCTAATTCAAACGTTTCTTTAATAATTTTTTACATGGATGCACATTTGTCTGTTAGAGGCATTTATGGCGAATTTATTTATTCGCAGATGTGTTTGAAATAACAATAACGTGAAATATTGTATCCGCGAATTTTTAGTCCACATTTTACTTATCGAGTTTATCATTAAAAACCAAGAGACAATTTCGCAATCTCCTGTATCATTCGAGATGAGAAATGTTCGGACATTTGTTGATTTCTAAAAGAAATTGATTTCTAAAAGAAATAAGGTATACTATTTATCTTACATTTTATTATTTCAAGTTAATTAACGGGTTCGGAAATTAACTTTATCCCGAATATGGCGAAAATCTTCCGCGAACAAGATCAACTCTACAGTATTTCATTAAAAACCTTACGAACTTTTCTTTGATTTTTGATATTGCTTTTTACTACTGTAAAAATTACCCACTAAATAATTCAATAAAATAACAAGTTCATCACATTTTGTGTAAATAACTCATTCTGAAGGTGTAAACAGTCTATTATACACAATGCCACAGTAAAACCATGGAGCTTTGATTGAACATTTTACCAATCATTATAATAGCTTTGTGTGGTCCGCGCCCACGTTTTCAAATAGCAGGTGTTTGTGACAAGAAATAGCTTTCTCGAAATCATACATACTGATGAATGATATAGGAAAACCGCTAAACGATTATGGAGACAGGAACTCAAAAACACTCTTAGTGTTTAGTTACTATTGTTTCAGATCGGGATACATGTATATCGTCAGCGTCCTGATTGAAGATGTCTCTTCATGTTTGTGTTGTTTTTGTTGTTGTTTTTTTATTGCATGTGCGAAGCAAAGTAGAAACCATCAAGAAATGCCATGAAATGTACCTATAATCTTTATTTACATATTCTTTTTACCATAGTAGTGCAATTAATTTCTTTTTATTCATTATGAATAGAAGACTTAGTGAAGTTCCTTTTACGGTTTTAACATAATACAGAGTGATCTCCCTTGCGACTATGCACCAATTATGACGTCATTGTTTTGTCAGCGAAACTCAAGTCGTTTTCTCACATGACTTCACAATCAATATCTACTCCAAGGGCAGGTAACTCTGTGATATGCAAAGACGGAAATCACCTTGATAAAGTTGCCATTTAACATACAACTGAGCTTGAAAGGTGTAAATGGGGAAATCAAATCGCGGTGATAATGCAAGTATCCACGAAAACGCGAGAATAGATTGTCTCAAAAATGAGTTGGTTGTATGACAGCTTTGTTGACTTGTCAATCATCACGTTCCTATTTGTGAGAGTTACTTCCCTTTACTGACGGAGTGACAGTCGGAACTCCTTGTATAATTTATGTATATTGTCATAGTCTACATCCGAGGAGTTCCGATTGACGGATGTCCATAATGTAATAAAATAAAAGAACGAATGCTTTCAAGAGAATAAAAATCCTACATTTAGCACTGTACACAAATACAAGCAACTCAAATTACTGAAATGAGACATTTCGTGATAATGGTGTAGTCAAGAATGGCTTGCAAAGATATTTTTAACGACAAAACCTACTTTTATTAATAGCTACTAAAGCTGTCTTTGATATCCAAACATTGATAACATATTTTGTCCACGCACGCCAAGCTGTCATTAATGTAATATTATTTGACTATATTAGTTACCGTTTTCACTTAACTATCAGGAAGATGGGAGACATAAAAGACACAAAAGATAATTAGGACCACAACAGCGAAATTTTAGTGGTATATTGATCGCACGTCCAAAATAGTATCTGTTAATTCAATTTCAGCATTCTAAGATTTGCATTTATATAATAAACAACCCAACAATTTAGGACATTTTTACGAAATCATCCTCATTTTAGAATATAATGTCATTTAAATGTTAAACTATCTTTCCTGTCGAGAAACTATTGTTTTCTGTAAAATGTTATTGATCGTCAAATATGACGTCATGAAAGTTCTTGAAAGAACTTTTAACTGAACAAAACATTTCTTCGCAATTTAGAAGGCGTTAATTTGTTAAGTTGAAGCTTTCCAGCCAATATTTAAGGAATGGAATGGTGAAGGAAACCGCAAATACGTGAACAAAAAACACCGACTTCCGTCAATGTTTTGCACCTGCATCAAGCAGGATTAATCTTGCGAGCAAAAGGTGATGACTATCTGTAGAATGTCAGACACCTTGGCAGCTCCACCACCGCTGTTTTGTGTTGGCTGTGGTTAAGTGTCTATGATGATTTATACTGTAAACAAACTTGATTATGCCTTCGATCACATTTAGCGTATTTCGTGGGTAGTTAGAAACCGCATAAATGAATCCTTGCGAAAATTTTGTAAGTACAGGTAAAGTAGAAGCATAGAAGTATAGATCACGAAATTAATTCACCGTGAAATTTCTCTTATGAAAACGCGAAGATATGTCGGTTTATAGTACAACTTGAACATTCTGAGGTATTTTTATTGTCGTGTAATTGACTAAAACTTTATTCTTACTCTTATTAGATTTCGAAACCCATTAGAGGTGATGTTTTATTTCGCTGGCTATTCCGTTTTCCAAATTCATGTACCTTCTACACTAGGCAAATATCCAAACAAACAAAACACTTTCCGTATTTTATGTATTGAACTACTGTTTAGCGCTTGGATTTCGCGAGGTCGGTATTTTGCTGTTTTATATACTTGGCATATCCGCGGGGGTCAAATTTCGCGGCACATCGATTCCTATAATTTATGAATATCTAAGATACCGTTGTTCCTGGGAACCGCAATAAATATTTCTGAATATCTCTCACTTGTTTAGAGTTCATGGAATTCAGTGAAATCGCGAATATAATGAAAATAAACAATCCATGAACTTCAACCTTTTTGCACTTAGTTAGCCACGCCCACCACAGACATCCGTGAAATGTCCCTGTCTGTCTAACGGACATATACTATACATAAAACTCTATTAAAAGACAGCTATGACAGGGTAAGGACAACGCTTATATAGTGTGTTTGTAAGACTTCAGGTGGCATCTGACTATCTGTGAGGCTTCGAGAAGTAGTCGTTACAGACTGGCGGGATGAAACTCCTAGCGTTACAGACATGCTGAAAGAAACTTCTCGCAATCAATAGAAACAGTAACCGCCATAGACGTGCCATAAAAAAATTTTTCTCGAACATTTTAAAAAATACGGCCGACTACTGACTGGCCGAATGATTGTTTCCATTCACATCAAGTATTAACCGAATTTTGCTTAAAGAAGAATGTTACATTCAAATATTTTTATTCGATTTGTCCGTTTTATTCCACAATAGTAACATAGAGCCAAAATATAAATTCTGTGCAGAGGCAGACCTGCACGAAAGTCTATAGATGAAATGCTGAAGTTTTGCTAGACTCCAAAATGCGATCCGAATGTTAGTATACTCCCATGATGACAAACAGAGATGCAATCTATTTCAAAACAACGGATAGGTATTAAATTTAATCACCATGTATACAGTTTAAAACAATCAATAGCCTAACGCGATCCTAATCAACATGAGCTCGAATATTACTTTCCATTTCATTGCGTTTACAATGTTAAAGCACGTTATAAGCCCATATCAATATTGCAGCTGTGCTTCAAAGTAAATTTGATATACATGTATAATTACATTGTAATGTAAACATAGTATTTATATGAGCAAACCATTTAAAATTTCTCTAAAGCATATATTTTCCTTGTCTTTTTATTCTAACTGATGGTGCCGTACTGGCGTATAAAAAACTAATTTAATTAATTAATTAATAAAGAGCGTACATTAATAGGTGTTATTTCAAATTTAACATTTATTTTTTGTTGCTACATTCTCAATAATTAAATCAATGTAAGGCATTGAGTTACATTCCTTGAGTTTGGGTTGATCCTAAATAGATTGAGTATACGTAACCGGAATACCCGGCCTATCAATGACGACAAATTATCTGCCTGGCAGTCTTTTTAGCTACAATAATGAGATAAGTATTAGTCCTAAAGTCCTGTTAACGGCTAACAGCCGGAGTTTTCAGTGGAAAACCAGCAAAGATACGTTCATTATTAGGCAACTCCCCCAAGCAGTGCTCGACTTTGCTACTCATACGGAATCGGGTACTTTATAATATAGTACATATACCAATAAATGGAGGCTTAGTCGGTTGATCGTCATCAAATCTCTTGTTGAAGGTCAAAATGCACTGTCTCATAATATATAAAATAATATCATTGATATCTACCAGTCACCTTTGATTTGAATATGTACCGTATAGCCGGGTATTTTTCGGTGATCATATTTTCGCAAATGTTCGCAAAAATTTCAGTTATGAAATATTAAGTTATGGCTTAATCATATATGTTCGAATAGCCAGAATGGAAAAAAAATCTACTTTTTAGACAAACCACGATTTTTTTTCATTCGAAAATAATAAGATATTCGGTTTTATGCATCAAACATATATAGTTACAGTATTTGAATTTTAACTAAAAACTTTTCTTTGTCCAGTTAATGAGTATGTATAATGTACATACTGTTTCTATAACCTATTAGCATAGTAATTAAATCGAAGAGCCTTTTGTCAATGCTAATACGTGAGCGGCCATGCCATTGACGTAGATCCATTGAAGTCCCACCAGCGACAGCGTTAGTGGGAAGCTTAGACAATTTCATGCTTGTACATATGTAACAGGACAAGGGAACAAGTCGTTCCCACAGCTTTGCCGTATCAAAGTGCCTGCCATTGAACAAATTGACAGAGAAACGTGTTGTAAGATAGTGGTGATAAGTTGGTACACGGCTCACAGGACTAAAAACTCGCTATTGGCTCATTGAAAGACTATGCCAATTGATTAGCTGATGTTAGCGTTGTAAGAAAAATTGTCGACAATTTCATTAGCAACCGACGTAAAGAGAACAAGACCCGAAAAGACGTTCTGTCTATGGGTATAAAAAGTGGGTCGCCTTTGAATTAAATCACTGGAAATCGTTAGTATGTAAATTTAATTATGGAACACCAGTAAATCACGTGATATATACGTGAGAAGAAATAAACAATCGTGGACAGTGAAAGTGTCAAACGTCTATTGAAAAAATACATCGTTTTGTCGATTTCGAAAAAGAAGTTGACTTACTAGATCGTGAATTTCATTGATAAAGTATGCAAGTGTAGTTTTGAATCTGGCTGGTAAAACGATTACAAAAGGAGATATATGACTAATGAAGAGTTTCGAATGGAAATAAACATTTGAAATTTTGAATTAAAAATAAGAATATATAAAAAATCAGAATAGTTTAAGAAGATGTTAATCCATACATTATAGTTACTTGTTGCAGTGAGGCAGTGGTTATGGTGTCCAATACTGTATCTTACTGTTATTGCGTGTTATTTAAATTAGAATGATCGCCGCTAGATATCTCCTATAGCTTTCATTTTTCAGACTTTTATCTAAACATACTTCATTTGTATCACATATGTACAATGGGATCGGGCACAAGTTGTCCAACTTATTGAAGTCATCTTCTAATGCAATGTGATATATGCATACACCTCGAGCGAGATAGACCTCGAATGTAGCGAGAAATCATTCAGAAAATCAGTTCCCTCTTTTCATCCACATCCAACCTTCTTTTCGTATCATGCTAACAATAGAAACGTCATCTATTGGATATATGAACCAGGACATTTGGACTTCTATGAGCATTCATATATAAAACGGAGTCAACTCATAACAGACTTTGCTGTGACTTATGATGAAATGTATTTGTTTGCGTTGTGGTTTTCTTCTTCGACATGAAATATCGTTTAATAAATTTGGCAAATATTGCAATTTCAGTATGTATTGATTTTATTGGCGAACAATTTTCACCTTTAAAATAAGTCTGCTATTGTTTCAACCAATCATAGACCGAGTTATAAATAATGTCTTTTTAAAGTTATGTGCGGTAATAAAAAGTAATTTATGCTTGTAACACTGAACAGTAAAAATGTCTAAGGCAAACCGGATCACATTGTATGAAATAAAGAATTAGATTTTTTTGTTATAATTTTTCATTTCAATGCTGCCAAGAAACGCAATTCAAAGTTATAAACAATATATATATATATATATATCGCATTGTATGAGATAAAACGCCACTTTATCATTATCATTTTTTATTTAAATACTACCCGAAAACGCAATTCAACCATGACACATGAGATCGATTAACACTGTAACCCAAAACCCTTTGATACTGGTTGGCATCATGTGGGTGTTTTCATTAATGAGCAAATATGGCTCCACCTTCGCCTAAACTGGTGCTGGTCAGTTTGGCTATCTGATATGTCTGATAAACGATTCGCGGTATTACATTCTCACGGCGTCCTTTTATCGCGCGCTATAGAGAGGAAGATAGATTGCCATAGAAACGTTTCCACGAATGACAGGTCCTAATTTGTAGGGATGCTTGTAAATGACGGTAGGAGTCAGGAAAAAAACTAATTCAACACTGGTCCGAAATCATGTAAGTATTGAAGATATCAAATAGCCTCTTGTATGTAGAGGATTGACTATTCGCGTTATCGAAGGCTGTCTACATTTCCACCGTCAACAAACATAGCGCCCAAAAGACTGACAGGCATAATACAATAATGGAACGTATTACATTGTAGTTTTTTTCCGGAAATGAAAAAAAGTACAGTTAGGCAAAAAGGTTAGACGTTTGAAATCAAACATATAGCGTAGAAATTTAGGCAAGAAATCAAATCTACAGTTTGGCAAGAAAGTGAATAGATCAAAACAGCGGTACAATTATACAAGACAACATATCCCGTTAAGCAAGAAAGTGAAAAAAGAAATCAAACAGAATGTACATTTAGGCAAGAATTAAATTTGGAGTGCTGCCAGAATCTGATTAGATTAAACAAAACATAACAAAAAAAAACAATAAAAAACAAAAAACAAAATCCTGTTGTGCAAGACAGTAAAACAAGAATTCAAACACAATGTTCAGTGGTACATTTGTACAGAAATCAATTATAAAGTTAGGCAGACAAAGAATTGAGTAAAGAAAAGTAGGAGGTACAATTATGCTAGAAAACAAATTTACGGTAATTAGTAAAGAAAGTCGGACAAGAAAACAGATACCATAGAGTTACAATAGGGCAAGAAATAAAATACGAGAGGAGTACAGTTAAACGATAAACCAAACAGGCCAAAAATAGGTTAGGTAAGGTCGACAAGAGATATAGGCCATACAGCGGCCGCACAGCAAAGTACAATGGAGCAGAGAAATGTGAAATTTCGTAAGAATCAAATACTACAATGATAAAATGTAAAACACTTGAAAAGGATGTCACGCTTATGAAACAGGACATTCACATCATAAGGAAGCAGAGTTCCGTACATAAGTGAAATAAGATAAGTTATCAAATTTATTACACAATCGTTATACACGGTAAACTAATATAGCTACATTTGTACGTGTACGCTGATAATAGCATCAACTTTATAACAAAATCTTGAAAAATACAATAGCAATGAGAATGTAACATAAATTTTGGATTTTGATAAAGAGTTGCTTCTATCTTTTGGTATGAACAAGGTCAGCAAAATTTAAAATAGAAATACACTTCCCTAACAGTGTCTCTTTTTCTGCTTCATTGACAACTCAAGTCGTGTTAATCCAGAGACAAAATACAGCAGAACGTCAACACCGTTACAAATAAAAACACAGCGATAGCGCTTCTACACCACGACATGATAAAGCGTTCTGCTAATGTACAGCACTGTCAATATGCTGGGATAATACTATGAACACAACGAGAAGCAGATAAGGGCTTTAGATCCAATTGTAAACAGAAGCCAAGGGCTTGGATATGTATGCACACATATTTGTTTAACACGAGATATCACAATCAGTCGTTTCAAGCGTTATGGCGATTATGATAATGAACTATACCGGCTGCAATAGACATCAGATCGACATTTCAGCGCAGTGCAATGATAATGCAATAGCTTGGTATATGGAAATGTATTACTGTACAATTTTTAAATTTCTTGGGTGTACAATTTCGCGATTTATTGTTAGGAGATTATTCGCGGAAAACATTTGCGAGTGATTCTGTAGGCTTTGGAAAGGTCACTTACTGACAGTGTTAGAGAGAATGAACCATAATTTGTGAAAAGTTTTGCGAGGCACTCAATTCCGCGAAATTTAATGAATCCGCGAATTTTGCGAAATTTAAAACCCCGCAAATATAAGCAACTCTACAGTAAGTTATTATAGCTAACAACGCCGTTTTAAACGGCCTTTAGCAATTTGCTTGATGATACGAGCGCAGAAAATATCATTTCAAAGTTTCAAAACCATATTATTGCTAGGGAATTAAATATAAATGGTCGACACTAATACCAACAAAAAGCACCGCTTTTTACATGTAGTTGCCTATGGCATGTATAGTACAACGAAGAGTGGTATGAGAGACGGCCTGCCGAGGTCTAAGTTTGAAAATGTCATGATACTATAGTGGACATTGTATCAAATTTAATCACATATCCATAACTAATGCAGTGAACACTAAACCGAGACACCCACCATCTCAACGTCTAAGTCTTCAAGTGTCATGATATTGTAGTGGAACAGATATCACAAATACAGCACTAGTCACGGTCCGTTTCGTGCAACGTATGATGAAGCAAGCAAGAGAGGCGATATGTTTTTGTGTAATTTTCTTGCAACCGCTTTTCGAACGTATTTTAAAAGGTAATTTATATAAGCCTACAATCCAACACTAGGAATGTTAATTATTATGCATCAACCGCTTATTGAACGACAAACTGAGCGGAAGAGGACTTGGTCAGTCTTTGCGTAATGTAATGACATTTTGTAAAAATCTTTTTTGTTTTTTGTTTTTGGAAATTGAAACAAAAATGACAATTGTGCAATAATTTTGGGATTAAATTGTGCATTGTTGGATAAAGCTGCATTTAAAAATTTAATCTTAATCCAAAAATATATAATATAATTCCATGAAACATTAATGTCAATTTTTCACCACATGATATTCTGATAGGGTGATACATTTGTATATGGAATTTAACCTAAATACCAATACAAGACCTGTTTCAACAGGCTAATCAGGTTTATAATTTCGTAAACCGAAAAACACACTATCTCGATTTAAAGCGCCATGAAATGCTAACTTCGAATGGCATGAGACTAGACATGTCTTTGACAGTTCCAGTAAGGTAAACGTGTCCTCAAATGACCTAGATTTGCTGATAGGTATAATACCATTGACGATGATCTAGCGATACAATTCTCCTCTGTGTTTCTTTTGTCACAGCCGTTACCCATCAACGATGGATTGCATCGAGGCTTTCAAAAATCAATAAGCAAAATAGATCTCTTAAAGATTTTAATTCTTTTTCTGGGGTATTAAGCTCAGATTAAAAGGATTTATCTATTTGACACAAACTCAATGTAGCAGAATCTATTTTAATCTATAAAAAAGTTATCGATTTTGCAAACCTTTTAATCATGCGCAAGGTGAACGTTCCACTTATTGATTTCGATTTCAAAGTTTTATTTTGTCAGTGAAATTACAGATGATTTGTTTTCACCAGTTACTAGCCCATTTAGTGAAAGTGCCACTTCTTTATTTCAATTTCCACAATTTCCTAATTTTATTTTGTCAGTGAAGACATTTGTTGTTTTAGACTGTAAGGGTCACTGAATGACACACCAGGTATTGAAGGTGGAAAGAAAGCCAAAGTAACCGGAGAAAATTCGAACGAGATTGCATCACACGGTCACCGTTCTCCAATCGCGGATATTTGAATTGGTAGAAATTAACTTTATCACGGAAATCGCGAAATTCAATACTTCGCGAATAAAAACGCATATACAGTAATTTATTGGAGTTATGTGTTGGCATTCAGATATGTCAGTTACTTCCCTTTGCTTACTCCCTCAGTGAGGGAGGTAACTCTTGATAGATCACAACGTGTGTTGGAGGATAACTCGTGACGCCCATTAAGTGATTACGACTACGAGACACAAATTATGCTATCACGATGTTTGAACTCCTAATCAATATAGTATATGAAGAGTGACGTGATAGAATTATGTGTAAACAACTAATGACCTGATTAATAGTTGTTAGCAAGGTCTGAGTATTGACCGATCGTCAGGTGTAATACGTGTACTGTCACGCCTTGTGCCTAAAAGCGTACGTATACCTATTCAATGTCGGAGCAAACATCGTAGCATTCACAATACAAAATGCAAAGTCAAGGGCGGTTTGATTTACAGCTGGCGATCCGTCAATTCGATATTTGATGTTTCCGTCGAGCATACAAAAATTTTTGGATGATAAACTCTAAATATATATATTCAAAATACATTTTCATGTAACAGAAAGGTTTGTATTTTTCATGCTAACGATAATTTCATAAATTTCTTATTGCCTTATGTTTCTTTACTTTAAATCAGCTCATTTTCGCGGCACTATTTCGCGCTTTCACTATAATATTTTTTTGATGCCAATTAAATTACTTATATATGTTTGAAACGCTTTCGCGATATATATATAGATATATATGCACCTTTCTCCCAATTATCCGAAATAATCGCACGCGAAAGTAAGGGTTTGTAGTATACTTGAATTAACAATTTGAATGTTGAGAGCAACATTGATTTAAACTGATAAGACCTGTAAATATGGCCACACGAGGATACACGACCAGTGTAGCGATACAGTGATGACTGATCAATATACTATAACATGTATCATAAAATGTAAAGATTGTTCCATTTAGAGACCCCTGTTGTGATATCCAATCAGCACCCCGCACATTATCAAACAATTCCATTAGAGCCCCCTTTGGTGATAACTGATCAACATCCCGCACGATATATGACAACTGTTGTATCTATAATCCCCTGTTATGATAACTAATCAGCACCCTGCACAATATCCAACTGTTCCATTTAGATCCCCCGGTTGCGATTACTAATATGCACCCCGCACAATATACAACTATTCTATTTAGAGCCCCCTGTTGTGATAACCAATCAGCATCCGGCACAATATATAACTATTCCATTTAGAGCCCCCTGTTGTGATATCCATTCAGCACCGCACACAATATCCAGCTACATAAAATGTATTCCATTTAGAGCCCCTTGTTGTGATATCCAATCAGCACCCCGCACAATATCCAACTGTTCAATTTAGAGCCCCCTGTTGTGATATCGAATCACACCGTGCACAATATCCAGCTACTCCATTTAGAGCCCCCTGTTGTGATATCCAATCAGCACCCCGCACAATATCCAACTGTGCTATTTAGAGCCCCCTGTTTTGATATCCAATCAGCATCCCGCACAATATACAACTATTCTATTTAGAGCCCCCTGTTGTGATAACTAATCTGCACCCCGCACAATATCCAACTATTCCATTTAGAACCCCCTGTTGTGATATCAATCAGCATCCCGCACAATATACAACTATTTTATTTAGAGCCCCCTGTTGTGATAACTAATCTGCACCCCGCACAATATCCAACTATTCCATTTAGAACCCCCTGTTGTGATATCAATCAGCATCCCGCACAATATACAACTATTTTATTGAGAGCCCCCTGTTATGATAACTAATTAGCATCCCGCACAACATACAACTATTTTATTGAGAGCCCCCTGCTGTGATAACCAATCAGCACCCCGCACAATACACAACTGTTCCATTCATCATAACTAATCTGTCCCCCATACAGTATCAAGCTGTTCTTTTTAGAGTCCCCTGTTGTGAAAGCTAATCAGCAAACCGCAAAATATTACAACAAAACTTTTAGCGGCGACCACTAAATCATCATATGGCATAGACGTCTTGGTTGTTTGGTATGATTAAGATGTCTTGTTTGGTATGATTAAGATGTCTGACTTTCTAGCCATCCTCTCTTGGCACCATGGTTAAAAGGTTGATGTTTCTAATAATTGACCAGTAGCACTCCTTTCTAGATCATTTGGACGAATCTCGTTTAGGTTTTTGAGATTTGATCGATAGAACCTCTTTTTGGGACCACCAAGGTCAAGAGGTTAAGGTTTCTGATATTTGACCAATAGCCCTCCCAACACGGCACCGCGTCCGGGAGCTTAATGTTTTTGACCAGTTGCCGCACCTGAGGACCACGTACCGAGGTCATGAGTTTAAGATAGGCCACCCTGGAACTATTATGCAACTGCATATCCCATACATTTTAAATAAGCACAACCAATATCGTGTTTTCTCTGAAATATCTGTTAACACGTAATGACAACAACATCCACTTTTATTTACTTCTTTATTTCACAGCTTTCAAAAAGAAAGCTTTGCGCGATTCTTATTTCATGGTTTCTTGAAATTGAAAATCAATTTGAGAAAAACAAACACATTATGAAATAGACATTGCCTAGATGGTGATATTGACAGATATTCTACACAGAGGTCTAAGAGTAGACGTAAACGAATGTCATTTAATCACCTCCATGCGTTAAGTGGGGAATTCATACTTTTAGTAGCAGACGCTAGATTTGTCTACAGAAGCCGCTACCGCTTACTAGAAGTTAGGTATACAGTGCACCGCAGTCGATCCCGTCTCCATAAGATTAGCCTCAATCTTGTCCTATTTTTTCAGTCGCCATTGCCGCTTATTTGTCGAACACGGTACGTCTCATATAAAAAATATGAAGTATATGCTAATATGATCGAGAAAATTGACAGAAGTTTATAAGTTTAAAGAAGAAAACTAAATATAATCATATCAAAATTCATTATATCGTTGAAAATATAACGAGTTTGTAAATTATATAACATGAAAAACTTAGATCAACAGTTTCTTGGGTTTTTGTGGGTGTTTTCTTCTCGTTTTTTTTCAATCATAAAATGTGTGGATAAATTAAACTGTATTAGACTGAAAATATAAGAACCACCCACACGCGTCATTCGTTATGGAGTCATGTTACGGTACTGATTTATTGTTATTTCTAATCTGGAAAATATTGAATATAAAAGACAACTTGAAAAGAAATAGAGACCCCTCTCTATTAAGAGACCAGTCTCTATAAAGAGACCACTCTCTATTAAGATACCACTCTCTACGAAGATACCACTCTCTATTAAGAGACCACTCTCTATTAAGAGACCACTCTCTATTAAGAGACCACTCTCTATTAAGAGACCACTCTCTATTAAGAGACCACTCTCTATTAAGAGACCACTCTCTACGAAGATACCACTCTCTATTAAGAGACCACTCTCTACGAAGATACCACTCTCTATTAAGAGACCACTCTCTATTAAGAGACCACTCTCTATTAAGATACCACTCTCTATTAAGAGACCACTCTCAACGAAGATACCACTCTCTATTAAGAGACCTCTTTTCAATTTCCATTGAATGGTCGCGCTTAAAAAGACAGGTGACTGTTAGTGTGTTGAGTACTCGCTCCTCCAATTCAATGAGAGATTCAATACCATTAACCGTTATGTGATCAAAATATTAATCTCCTATGAAGTGAAATAACAATCATGAACAGATGTCTGAAGTATCAGTTCCTCACATTCTAGGACAGTTGCATATGCATTGGTGAGGAAATATTCTATCCACATAACAGACATATTGTGGCGGAATTTTACAATTCCACTAGGGCTGATTGTCATAATTTTAGTTTATGTTGTTTCCAAATAAATTTTTAGTGTAGTGAAAAACGATTCGATTTGATGTCGTAATGTTGGTTTTTTTTTTAATTTCTTCATGGTTATCAATAAATGTCACCTATGGTGCTTATTTCGTTGTTATTTTCAAGTTAAATGAAAATGAAAGGATTTGTCCTGAACCAGCATTTGCATTTTCGGAATACACCTACTGCATATAATTTTGGTGTATTCGGCACTGACAAAATAAACTGTATTTTTTCACATGCGCCGATTTCATTGACCTTCTAATGGTTTATCCCCTATTTGAAAGTCGGACATGTTTGTTGAACAGATTAATAAATGTAACACTGCTAAATATAAAAAAAAATCACATGTATATTTTTGCTGATGTTGCAGGATAAAAAGAATACATGGTCAATGTCTTAAAATATAAGCTGTATTTTGGTTCGGAACAGAAAGACAAAAGTGACTCGCCAAAGGCTCGCTACGTTGGAAATACAGCTTAAATTTAAGACACTGAACATGTATTCTCTATTTATCAGCATAGACACTATGAAATAAAACATGAAACAGAAATAGAATATAAATATATTACATTTACAATTTATGACCATATTCATGTCAAGAATCGAGACATTAATCAGGTATCGCTAGTATTAAAATAGATATCAGAGAGCCTCAATGGATTAAGTTCTTGCTAGAATAATAACATAACCTTTGAAAGAGATATTGTTTCTGTAACTTTTTACTCATTGTAAAGCTGAAATAGATTCGAGTTTAAGTTCAACTAAAACCTAAGTCTATTTTTAACCAAAATAAATTGTCAAAAAAGGAATTTCAATTTCCCTGTGTAAAGCGTTCAGTGCAATACAGAGAAAAATGATAGAGGCGACAATTACATATATAGCATTGTTTCACAACAGCTATTCTGCCCCACTTACCTTTTAATATCCAGAGAATCATGTTTCGTTTTTGGACGAAGAATTCAATAACCAAATGTATTACTAATTCCATCTACTGAATCACATAGAGATATAATCATACTTGAGAAATTTCAAATCTGTAACGTTTCGCTCATGCTTGTTGAGCCATAACTCCGCGTTTGCTGAGAGAATAACAATATTCCGATTGCCTCAATACAGCTAGAAACGTTACCATAACAACAGAGAAACAACCTGCTTAAAACCAAGCAGTAACGATGGCAGATCACCAATACCACGTGATCGGTACGTGGATTAATTAGATTTTATTGAACAGGATATCGACAGAGGTCACTCCTTTACAAAACCGCAGAAATCCATAGCAATCATACAATACATTTCTATGTAGATTGGTGTGACCATAGACCAGTCGCCATACGTACGAGGCCAGCGATTGGTATGATAAGCTGTCCGTCGGTCAGAAGTCATATACACACATTTGTTTGCATGCTGACAACCATAATTGAATCATTATACTTGAATCAAGTTTGAACAAATGTAATTTGGATGACCCTAATTGCGTGAGACAGCCAAGAAAGTTGTTCACTGTGCGATTGATGGAAAAATGACAAGTAATCAAATTTATTGACTGTTTATCTGAATTCCGTCATTTTAAAAGAAAGTACGTCTGACCTAGTTCTGTCAATCACAAGTGGAACAAACGTTCTTTTGACTGGGTCACTTGATTGATTTTTATTCTGTGTTGTCGATCCTCAAACATTTCGTAATATCATCGCTCACAGATCATCAATCATCACTACATTGGGAAAGCAGGCGTGTGAAAGTGGAACAAAGTTTTATCATGACTGACAAAAGCGGAGTGTGTTTAAACGAAAATTGGTTTGATAATTCCGTAGACAAACTTCAAAATATGTCTTGAAAGTAAAACACATTATCAAAAGTATATCTGGAATAATTTATTTGGTTTTTAAATAATTATACAAACGATTTATCAAAGCTTTGAAGCCTTTGATATATAATGCACATTTCTTCATGTTCCGTGTGTGCTTAACTTTTGCGTATTTTTTTTGGAACCACATATAATTTTAACATGCAATCATTTTCGTTTTATTTTTTAATTTATTATTTGATGTAAACAAATTTGAGAAGGCACTTTAGAATCAGTTATCTCACAGTTAAGATATAAAATGAGATGGGAGGCCAATACTTCATAAAACATATCTCAACATTAAATTCTTAACATTTTTATACATTTTGCTGTTTAATGACATGAAAAAGTTTACTAAATGTGTTTGTAAAATCTGTTTATCACTACAGTGTAATATAAAAATATGCCGATCCCATTATTGCGAAGGTTCGTCAACATTTTGACGTGTTTGGTCCCAAATCACCTTATAAAATGTATATCATAGATAAAGTGATGGGTATTTTGTATACTAGATGAACAGATAAAATCGTATACGGGCTAGGTTTGTCAGTATTATTAAGTAACACGTAACAATAGGATTTTTTACAGTGAATTTAGAGGATTGGGGAACAAACTAAAAGCGGATATTGGTTAAAGCACGCCAAACATGCTATGACACCTACACGCTTTTGGGATCGCCGTGTTTTACGTTTATTTTCTGGCGTATATGCATGAAGAGTAACCGATATGTACAAATGTAATGTAAAATGCATTTTGTAGCGACTTCGCGTTTTTCGAGATTATTTTGTTCGTTATTTCGTCTTTGCATATTACATATTTACTTCCTTTGAGGGTAGGTATTTATTGTGAAGTCATTATGCTGTTCCACAGTCTCAAAATGTATTACGTGGTACGTATTACTGATGACGTCACAATCAATGCCTACCATCAAGGGCATATAACTCTGTAAAATGCAAATTAAGAACCAACATCTGATGAAATCACCGAAACAGATTTGTTAGCTTACATGTACGTATTTATACAGGGCACAAGAAGTTTCGAAATTAACGTAGACCGTCCCTTCTGTGACGTCATAAGTTTGCTACGTCGCTATCCGAATCCCGGCAAACGTATTTTATTTCTCCGTACCCATCTATTACAACTCGGTCCTGAAATCGGCATTCGAGCAAATATTTCGTTTAGAACCTTTTCGAGTGTTTACTTGAAGTGTATCAATCTAAAGGTGTGCCAATCGGTAAAAACTAACAAGGGTAAATGAATAACATAAAACGTTAAAAAGTGCTACGGATTCGCCTATTTTCAGGTCAAAATCAGGTCAAAATCTAGGGGGTATTAGGAAGCAAATCGTGGTCATAATTTGAAAAATAATGCGGTGAGGTATACTTTTTATTGGCTTTTCGTATTTCAAATAAGCCAATCTTCATGGAAATTCTAAAAAATCGATTTTTTCAGAAAAAAAGAAAACATGACTATTTTGATGCAATTTTTCACTAAAATTGGGTCCGGACTTAATTTTTAAAATAACGATATTTCGTTTTATTGTGGGAAACCCAGCTTATTTGATATAGTTATGAATTCTATAACACTACTGAAGGTATGAACATATTATTTATATGTTAAGGGATGCTACAGGGAGGAAATATTATTTATTTAAAAATCCTTAAAATCCGGATTGTTAAGTCATTTGTACATATTTTAAGCAACCCTGGAAGAAAAATTAACGCGATGACATATGATTTTTATGCGGTTTTTGTGATCAGGGTATACCTAAAATCCATCAGAGGAAACCAGAAGGGACGGTCTACCTTAACTTTTATCAAAAGTATTTTCTCTATTTAAGACATTATGAAAACGACACGGTCGCCTGTTTATGCCTTTATACTCGAAAGTCTACCTCTTTAGATCCTGTCCAGCAGGTAGCGTGTTAGAATTGTACCATTTGTACCTGCTGTCCCATCGCACAATTGTAAAAGGCGACTGAATTTGGGATCGTACCATCCGTCTTCCTAACTGAAGTTTTTCTTCCTCTCGCCTCCCTTGATATCGCCATACGTTTGGTCGTGAACCAAGCAATTGCCCCTGGTTGGCACACACTATAGTCTATAAAATTGGGAGTTTCTGCTCCAGCATAAAAGTAATAGGCAACTAGTTTATTTGTGGTCAGTAAAATATGATCGGGTGGGGTGTGCTAGCTCTGTGTCTTGTGTGACATGCTTCAGTGAGGTATCACTATAACAAGGACAGGATTTCCAATATTACAAGAAGTTACAACACAAAAATACCGTATCCTCCTGAATCACGCACTCACTTAACACGTATAACACACCGCATACATGGGAGACTGTCCTTAAGTTACCTGGCTGTTACATGTAATGGACGTAAATAAAATCAGCAAACAAACCAAATCCTTAACTTTACCCTTTCATCCCTAATAGGACAGTTGACAGGTTTTAACCCAAAATAGAGTTTATACCTTAGTGACCCCAGTTTACCTCTTATATACCCTAGATAATCACCGAGCGGAAATTTTTTATCCTCGTTAGTCGCTAAATTACCCTATCTACAATTATGAAAATATTGACGTTTAATGAAGAGAACATTGATTTTGATTAACCCTTCATGCCGGTTTAATCTTCCTTGATTGGCGGTCAAACACAACTCACAATCCCAGGAACTCGTTTCTATGGTTACATTACCTTGTCAGCAAAATGTTGATTTTTACACTCTATTTTTTCATTTATTATCGTAACGACTTATATTATTGTGTCGGCAGCTAGGATATATGTTCATCAAATATGTTCCCCTCGCGTTTAGATTTCTGAACGACCATTCTAGAGAGAGAGGAAATTATTTATAACTTACATACACGAACCCGATATTATCGAAAACCGGAACGTTAGTGATGTATACTTAATGTCAGTTGTGTGTTGCAAGCCAACCTAATGGTCCGCCAAGGAGTTGTCCGACTCCGTAAGTTACACACAACCTTATCCTAGTCTCAAATACGCTTTACACATATACAGTCATTATTCCATAGATTTTGCGACAAGATTTCGTGGAACGTTTTCCTGAAAATCAATGGAAATTACTCAGAAGATGAAAATCTGCACGCTAATCGTGTTCACAAGCAGTAAAGTTATCCGACCTTTGTTTACATTCCTTTAGCAAATACCCGAAGCCGAGAACCATGATTAGTTCGGCGAGAGGAATTAGGAATTAAAAAAAATGTGTCAAAGAGCAAAATAATATAAAGCTCCTCCATTAGGCTATTCTATGTAAGCAACACAAGTGAAATAATGACTGAACGTGTTAATCAACATAAACGCAAATGCATGCTGCAAACATATTTCCCGTTTCGATCTAATGTTGAGTTTTCGTGCTTACAGCTTTCTACGACAATTTAATTTTATCGTTAAAACTCATTCTACTTGCCTCATTCTCAATACTCCAGTGGTAACTGTAAACAAGTTTTCTTTCGCGTGTGATTTAATTTCGGAATTTCGCTATCAAGGTAAATTTGCGGAAAAAATTATCCCCGCGAATTGATTTCTTAGAGAAATCTTTCACAATTCATTTTAATTCCGGGAAACTTAATTTCTGCGAAAATATTTTGAAAAGAAAATCGCAAAATTTAAAAAAATCGCAAAATTTATTTAAATTACAAAAATTATCTAAATCGCAAAAATTACTTAAATCGCGAAATTTATTTAAATTGCAAAATGTATTAAAATCATGAAATTTAGTATCCGCGAAAGACATTTAGTCTACAGAATACTTTCACTATCGCTATAGCCAGTGTAAACAATGGCACATCGATGATATTTGTACCGATATTGGAAAGATATACGTGGTGACATTTTTTACGCCTTACAACCATTCCCAAAATTCGCAAAATTCAAAATTGAATTTAGTAAAATCCTGGGTTCCTCATGGACTTAATCAACAACAGCAAACAAACAAGAATGTGAGAGAAACAAAAATTTGGAATACACCTAAGCCCACCTAGGCTGTGCAAATTATCAGAGCAAAGTGAAGTAATCCAACTGTTCACTATACTGCTTAGTGGGGATTCATTCGTCATTGAGTTTGCATCTATTTCTCTTAATTGACATCAAATAGACAGATCGCATTAGTGTTGGCTTTGTGAATTTGTTGTTATCATTTACTCCGGTAACCGCACACATAGATAAAAGTTATCGTAGCTATATTAGTATAGGGCTTTACGTCCTTGTTCCGGTTATAGTCGAGTATGGGACATACTATTCTGATATACCAGAGTTACTCCCCTTTGTTGTGAAACAAAGGGAGATAACTCTGACCAAAATGAGAACACAATCATCGGTAGAATTATTCACGACACAATATAAACCGTTGCACCCGCGCAGTTGATCGTAAGTGGTTTGTTTTCTGAATGATCTTGGGCTAAACATGACGGGTTTTTTGTATATAAAAAACATCACGTGTCACAGAGCAGAAAAAATAGGTTATGAATACGACATAAAAGCATATACAAACAATAAATAAAATGATTTCTTATCTAAAACTCACAAGCAGTAGCTGCAGACTTGAACTTGGATAATTAATCCATAATGAAAGCAGATACAATGGAAGATTTTTATTTAATTTTTAATTGACGTATTTTCCATTGCTTTTTATATATGGTTTAATTCACCAACACGTGTTAATGTATAGACAGAAATGTCGAACAAAATTAATCATCCGGAAATGTTGATGAACTTAACAACCATTAAAAGATACTTCATAAGATAATAATCTTATCATTTGTCATTCGATACATACATGTACACGTTGCAAACTGTAAGTAATTTTTGAAAGTTTTGTAAAACTAGTTTGAATTATGTATACAGTGGTCATATGAAATGTGTGCTTCAAATGAAACTACGGAGATACAAAACGTATTGAGATGAATACAAGAAATGAGAAAAATACAAAAAAAGTACATCTACCGATTCTATGTCTACAAACATGGACGACTGGCTTGGCTTTTCTCAGTAAAATATGACCATGTAGTTCTCATTGTCCGATGTCCTCGGCGACATGCTTCATTGAGATAGCACTTTGACATGCTCATGAGTTTCACTATTACAAAAATCACAACATGAACAAACTGCTGTCTTCCAAAACATACAGACATTCAGGACCGGCACTTCTCAGACGTAGCGAGGTTTTCATAAATTTACATAAGACGTTGATGCAGCCAACTAACCACATTTAGAAGTTATTTTGACCAACTAGTACTTTAGTGACAGTATAAGCATCACTTCCCTCCCAAGGTAAAGTAAAAACAAAACAAAAAAATATATTGACTTAGAAGTGCGGGTAGGATGCTTTTCTCTTTTGTTGTATATCATTACACGCATTCTTTTAATTTCGTTCATTTTCTTCCGCAGCTTTTCTCAAAAGTAATCAGTTATTACCGACATTAGTACGTTTCTTTGATGTAACATTTGCTCTTTAGGTTTTTCTAATTGACAGCAAAGCCCCGGGAATCGTGACTGTACATAATGTTAAATCATTGGTGGTCTCTAAAGAAACAATAGATATAAACCATACGAAGAAATATTATATAATTCGTGCAAAGACGTCACGAAAATCAGTAAATATCTAACGGGTTTGAAGTAGGTACAAGATTATATTTCTAACGACATGGCCTTTGTGAGCTAACAAATTGATATGGCTTATCTCTCTCTAACTTTGAAAATTTGTTTTGCAAAATATTTTGAAATAACTACAAAAGATAACTGGCTTGTTCTAAAGTCATAGATATCGCTTTATATTATTCAAAGACGAAACATAATAGCGTTTTCCAATGCAATTTGTATAGCCTCCGGGCGGTCTTGAGCTCTGCATATTTGGCGATAAAGGAAGAACAAGGCTCTTCGGAGACCAAAGGATTCAGAATCAAGCAACACTGAATTGGGTTTGATATTTATGCTGCATTTGTTTTCTGAAAAAGATACGAGCAATGACTACTAAAAGTCAACATTGAAATATTTTTCTGGTGTGGTGAAATATAAAATGATATCAGAATGTCCTCTGAATAAACTACAAAGCAGTTTGTAATGAGAGATCACCATGATGTTTGTGTGAAAACTTCATTATATTAAGTTTATTGAAGGTAATCCTTATAATTGAATCTTATCTTGAAATTCATTCAGAGAATCATTTCCCCAAGATATCGCTATTTCGGGCATTGTTTTGCGTATCAGCCAATCACAAACGATGTTAGATAACATATTTTAAGCATTTAATTTAGTGAGTTTTTGATTATCTGATGTTCAAAGTGAATATCCATGCTAAACAAAAACTGAAAAATAAATTACATGATTACAAAGTGATAATTCAAATTAAAATCGATTAACACTAAATTGAAGTATTACAAACCGATGATTCAATTTTTTTAAAAGTAATAACTTGAATCATATTTTCAAAACGAACAGATTAGATAGAGCAGTTTTGGGTAGTACATTTTTGTGTGTAATCCGCTAAGTTTGCTTACGTACGTTGTATATTAGGGGAAAGCCAAATGATACAGACAGGTCTAGCAGACTCTGTAGTATGTTATTCGTTTAGAATAAATTAACCAAGTTTCGTTTTCGCCCAGTTTGCTGTATTACGTCTAAGGCTATCCTGTATTTTTCACCTGTGAGGCAAGAACCTCATTGAATATTGACCATGTGATATCTGTTGATCTACCAATATTGATTTGACATCGACATCGTTAAGGATAAAGAAACTCTGGAGGAAATCCTTAATAATGAACAAGTTAATAGATTGAGTGGAAAGTAATTGATGCATAAACCAGGACATGCCTTGATGTACAAATGAACGTTTTAACAGTCGGCAACATGTTCTTGTTAAAGGGTGTTGATGTTTACACCGATCCAATCTGATTAAAATACAGGTCCCTATTATAACTGCGTTAACGAAAAGAAGTTGAAAAACTTACATAACTTATACTAATAAAACTTGTAATTACGTGAGCGACTAATTTCGAGTTTTTCACGGAAAATCCCATTCGGATGACACTGTATATTTTTTCTCTACCTATTTAAAGCTACTGAAATCGACAATTCGTCACATTGTGCATATACATTTATATATGTTTTTCAGCCAAATGGCTATTTTAAAGATTCCAAAAAGGTCTTGCATACTATGACATGAAATGTGAAAGTAGTAATTTTTGATTGGTCTATTTAAAATTCCATCCGAACCTGAACTGATATGGGATATTAACAGATCCAAAATATTAACCTAAAAGTATTTCAGGCAGCCTAATGATGACTAATACAACCGATGAAACAGCCTATCTCTTAAAAATATGAGATAAACTCGATATGCAATTGAGAGAGCATTATACCTTTAAGAGGGCTAAAGGTCCACTAGTACAAGACACTATACGAATATACGCCGCCTCCCAAAACATAAGATATTCATTCACCGCTACACTTTCCACACATGGAAGATCGCCCTCAAAAGTTCCTGACTATAAATGGGGCGTTAAACCTAATAAAACATACAAACAAAACAATCTAAAGCTCGAACACTTTGAGGTTTTGTCATTACAAATACTTTCCTTGGAATAAAAGCGAAATACAAAAACCGATTTTTGTGATCAAAGTCTAATATACGATTGTTAGATTTGCTTGGTTTACATACTATAAATTCAAATGATCTTATAGGAATTTTCTTTTTATATTTGTAAGCATGTGTGATTAAATTGATATATCATGTGTACATAGCATTTATATATACTGCTTTCTTCATTACATCTCTGCAACACAACAAATCTTGGCATTTTGCAAATCGAATATATAAAGATACAAATAAAAAAAAGTATTCGAAAATGAACCTCGTTTCTATCTTTGACAATCGCTAATGTTTAAATCACTCTTAGATGAACAAAATTTGTCTTTGCCCTTGTCCAAAAATAGATCCAAAAAGGCCGATCAATAGATGTCCAACTCTTTGAAATTTAAAAAATTCACAAGGCAAGGTCGATTCTTCACAAGATGGATAAATTGTTAATACGTATTCTTGATCTGTTTTTGAATGTAGGTTTCTGTTTATGACCCGCTTTCAAAGAGTGCATAGTGGTTCTCAATTCAGGGCTTCGCTTCTACTGAATGTTGCATAGTGTTCTGACTTGCTTAGTTTAAATTCCTGTAGACAGCTAGGGTAATAAGGTAGGGGAAGTCATAGAACCTTAAGTAAACCCACCGACCAGCGGCCAGTACCAAGTGACAATTGCCCAACATTGGATTGAAACTCGCAACTCTCGCCTAATACACGGATTGCCCAAAACGCCTATGACATGTTAGGCTTTTTTTCAAACGTTTTAGAGTTTCAGTTCTATTTTCCATAGATTTCATAATCTTAACTACTGATGTATATCACTTCCCAGACGAAATAACTAAAATATAGTCTTTGCAGATACACTATAACAATTCTCCTACTGCTGAAACTCGGACAACACATAATTTACATTATATTATTCATAGAAAAAAACCCAGAGCAATTGTCTAAAGACAGTAAAAAGCAAAAAAAAAAAAAAAAAAAAAAAAAAAAAACACCTATCGATGTTGATATTCTTACTGTAATATGCATATTTTATATTTATTTTGGAGATCGGAAACGGTACTAGTATTTAAAGTGGAGCTGCTTTGAATTCGGTCATAAAGGTCACCAATGAATTGCAAGTTTGCAACCCTTGGATCAAGCTCATAATGAAAGTATTGACTATCTTCCATATTCATGTCCTTATTATAATCCGCCATGGATTATTCCGCTCTCCCACACACATCTCTCTCACTGTTAATTATCTTCTGTCGAACGCCTGGATTAACGAGTACATTTTCCAGGAACAAGAGATACTTTACTTTATAAGTACCATTCTGCCTCGGAATCCTATGTTGGTCGAATCATTGCGTGTCATAGATTCCAGGCATGTAGCAGATTTCTGACATTTCACACATTCATGACATGGCACAGATTTGTGACATTTCAAAGATTTCCGACATTTCACAGATGCATGATACTTCACATAGTCATGAATTTTCACATTTTCATGATAATTGATATACTTATGACATGACACAGACATTTCAAAGAATTATTGATTTTATATGATATATATTGCTTTTTCCTTTGAAACGAGAATCTATAGTTAAAAATTTAAAATGACATCAATATAAAACGAGAGCAAATCTTGTGAGGAATAGATGCAACTGTAAAGATGATTTCTAATCAACAAAATTTTCAATGAATTCGTTCCAAGATCATATGAATTTAATTTATATAAAGATTTTAGAAGAGACACCAAGAACATTGCAAATTCTTTCAATCTGAACACAGTGTCTTTTATAATCTTTTGGTCAGACAAAAGTCAAATTTGCTTTAACTTCCTACATATTAAAATATATACGAACCAATGGTATCAAGGTTCTCTGAAAAGTTAAATGATGTTCATTACTAGAGCGTTCGAACACCCTTTGCCGCAGTGATAGCACATTCAATTTTTAGGTTATCTGACCTGAAGGGTCAGGATGACCTATAAGTGATCATGCTTCGTCCGTCGTCGCGCGCTGTCGCCGTGAGTAAACTTTTCACATTTTGAACTAACAGTGCGATTTAGCTGAAACGTACATGAGTAAATCTTGACATGATTCTTCACAAGATGGATAAATTGTTAATGCCATGTTCTTGATCTGTTTTTGAATCTTGGTTCCTGTTTATGACCCGCTTTCAAAGAGTGTATAGTGATTCTCAATTCAGGGCTTCGCTTCTACTGAATGTCGCATAGTGTTCTGACTTGCTTAATTTAAATTCCTATAGACCGCTAGGGTAATTTAAGGTAGGGGAAGTCATAGAACCTTAAGTAAACCCACCGACCAGCGGCCAGTACCAAGTGACAATTGCCCAACATTTGATTCAAACTCGCAACTCTCGCCTAATACACGGATTGCCCAAAACGCCTATGACATGTTATTTTTTTTCAGACGTTTTAGAGTTTCAGTTCTATTTTCCATAGATTTCATAATCTTAACTACTGATGTATATCACTTCCCAGACGCAAAAACTAAAATATAGTCTTTGCAGATACACTATAAAAATTCTCCTACTGCTGAAATTCGGACAACACATAACTTACATTATATTATTCATAGAAAAAAAACCCAGAGCAATTGTCAAAAGACAGTAAAAAGCAAGAAAAAAACCCATCGATGTTGATATTCTTACTGTAATATGCATATTTTATATTTATGTTGGAGATCGGAAACAGTACTAGTATTTAAAGTGGAGCTGCTTTGAAATCGGTCATAAAGGTCACCAAGTGCAGGTTTGCAGCCCTTGGATCAGGCTCATATTGAAAACATTGACTATCTTCCATATTCATGTCCTTATTATAATCCGCCATGGATTATTCCGCTCTCCCACGCACATCTCTCTCACTGTTAATTATCTTCTGTCGAACGCCTGGATTAACGAGTACATTTTCCAGGAACAAGAGATACTTTACTTTATAAGTACCATTCTGCCTCGGAATCCTATGTTGGTCGAATCATTGCGTGTCACAGATTCCAGGCATGTAGCAGATTTCTGACATTTCACATATTCATGACATGGCACAGATTTGTGACATTTCAAAGATTTCTGACATTTCACAGATGCATGATATTTCACATAGTCATGAATTTTCACATTTTCATGATAATTGATATACTTATGACATGACACAGACATTTCAAAGAATTATTGATTTTATATGATATATATTGCTTTTTCCTTTGAAACGAGAATCTATAGTTAAAAATTTAAAATGACATCAATATAAAACGAGAGCAAATCTTGCAATTTGTGAGGAATAGATGCAACTGTCAAGATGATTTCAAATCAACAAAATTTTCAATGAATTCGTTCCAAGATCATATGAATTTAATTTATATAAAGATTTTAGAAGAGACACCAAGAACATTGCAAATTCTTTCAATCTGAACACAGTGTCTTTTATAATCTTTTGGTCAGACAAAAGTCAAATTTGCTTTAACTTCCTACATATTTAAATATGTACGAACCAATGGTAACAAGGTTGTCTGAAAAGTTAAATGATGTTCATTACTAGAGCGTTCGAACACCCTCTGCCGCAGTGATTGCACATTCAATTTTTAGGTTATCTGACCTGAAGGGTCAGGATGACCTTTAAGTCATCATGCTTTGTCCGTCTACGCGCGCCGTTCGCCATGAGAAAACTTTTCACATTTTGAACTACCAGTGCGATTTAGCTGAAACTTACAAGAGTTGATCTTGAAATGGTCCCGACGAGGTGTTGCTATTTTTCGGGTCAATCCGAAATTCGAGATGGCCGCCACAGCCGTCATCTTGAAAACACATTTTAAACTTTTTCTGAAGTTCTAACAGTGCGATTTGGCTGAAACCTGCATGAAATGATCTTGATACAGTCCCAATCAAATGATTTTATTTTTATTTTTCGGGTCGATCCGAAATCCTAGATGGCCGTCAGAGTCGCCAACTCGAAAACACATTTTGAACTTCTTCTCAAGCTCTACCTGTCCAATTTGGCTGAAACTTGCCTGAAATGATCAAAGTGTTATTACATCTCTGGTTGATCCCGAATCGAAGATGGCTACCATATGACACCCTATCTAATCAATATCCTATACGACTATTGCTAAGATGACCATCAAGGCTATTGGGACTCTTGTTATACCAAAGGACGTTTTTTACTGTGTTAAAGATTGATTTTTAAAAGAGAAATTGAGAAATACAAAAAATGTACATATTTAGGAATGCAACTTTATGGAATTTATTACGATGGACCTAACGAGTTCGGCTAAAATTGTTGTTTTAGATGTGTAGTACGGCGTCTTTTGTGTCTTTTAAATTGAACATGCGATTCCAGTATAAACCCAGGACAAGATTTGACCTAAGATTTATATATTTACATCTAAACCTGTTCTCCTCCAAATTACTTAGTCTTTTTGCAGAAACATTGGCGGATAAGCAGTCAATTTGGCCGAGCAACCACAGCGACCGTTACCATCCTTATTCTGTCTGAAACCAGAACAGGGATGTAAATACAAATTTATAAGGATTGCTTTTCGTTCAAACTATCATATATGCAGACAATCACTTCACGTTGATGTCGAAGACGCCTGCTCTTGTGAAGCATGTGTCACCGGAAGAGTCGGGAAAAATTTGGATCATCGCAACACTCATAGATTTCATTTTTGGCGTTTTACTTTTAAACTACCTTATTTTGCAAGTCTCATTTTCTATGCCTGCATAATTGACGATTAATCGGAATAATGTTTGGTGCACGAGATTGAAAAGCGCATATATTTCCTTTATTATAAATAGTTTGAGAGAAAGTATAATTATAAAAAAAAATAATAAAAAAAATGGAAAAATACCATTTTAAAACATAGAAATGACAGCAATTAAATATTGACTCTTATTCCGTGTGTCTCATTTCAAGATACAACATATGAATGTACTGGTTCCTTATTGATTTCAAGTGCATTTTATACGTTGATTACTGTAGATATTTGGCCAACTCATTAACTTGAAGAAAAACAAATATTTTATCTAGGTATTATCGTTTTACCTCGTGTTATACGTGTATATAATCAATAAACGTGAGCGTGCCTGGCAACCGCTGCAAATAACGGCTGTTTGTCGCGTCATCTGTCTGGCTAATTAACCTATCAAAGAACCTCACGACTTGCGGCTAGTCCGTCACTTACCGGTAATTCACGTTAGTATGACGTCATCGATACCAAGATGGATCCAAACAATGTATAAATATAAACAAATATCTAAATATATGTCGATATACACGTATCTTAATTTTGATAGATTCTTTTGCGTCATTAAAGAGATTGGGGCACGAAACCTATTTGTAATGAACATTTGATCAATCACTGAACCATCGCTGGGCTATACCGTTTGAATGTGACAATTTGCGAAAATTTTAGCTCACCAAAATAAAAAAAAAACAATTCCGGTATATGATGGTTTGTGTTATACCTAGGAGAGCCTATCAAGGTATTTTAAATTTTACATTACTTAACACGGTGATTGGAAAACACATTCAAATACTGAGAATATTTTCTTTCAGCAGCCAAAACAATAATAAAACAACTTGGTTGTATCAGATTGTCGTGTACGATACATGCTCTTGCTGTACTGATGAAATGGACACATTTTACCTGTGGCTTTATGTTACCATGGCAACCGTCCATCCACAGGTGATTGCAAATCAGGCTATAGTAATATTGGATTTCCTACACGAAGCATTGAAGTGAGTTTACTGTCGACAACAACATTGCTTTATGAGTTAAATGTTGTAGGGTTTAGTCATGACGTCATCATCATATATTATTAAGTGTCGAGGGATTCTTTTTAGATATTTCAGCACGTGTTACTGCACGTGAAACTGTCAGATATGCTGCACGTGAAACTGTCAGATAATGCATTGCATGGGAGAGGTTTTTGAATATTGAAACATTTTATGTGACCAGGTGTAGAAGTTTTAGTTGGCATGTATTTATGTGCGGTAGTAGTTGTGAGCTAATATATACAATGTACATTGTACAAGGACATGCTCTCATTTTCAATTATTTTCATTGGCTAATACACGACCACGTGACGTTCAATAGATACCATATTAACTCGGGTTTTCCATTTTTAGAAACACCGAGTTAATCTTTCTTTGTGGCCTTCATTGAACAAACAATGCATTCTTCAGAGTGCCGTTCTTTAACCAACGCCTTATTTGAAGAAATTACATATTTATATAAAAATTAAGGACCTTTGCTTCGGTTCATATGGTGTTATATTGTAAAAATAATACAATAAATCGCCCTTGTAGAATTTAAAATAATAATCGTACCACTTTGGTTAACAAAGGTCAATAATTGATATATATGGTACATTTTTCATAGTTTCGATATAATCATTACATGTAAGTGATGATAGTTGCTAATCAGACGTAACGCCCTTTCAAACAGCTAGAGTCATTGAAGGATAACCAGACCTAAATGCAATATGTCGCAGGTGTGTATTGGGAGACTGCAGTATGTTCGTGTTGTGTCTTCTTGTGATAGTGGAATTCTTACCGTTTTTATAGTGCTATCACACTGAAGCATACTGTCAGGGACACCGAACAAAACACCTTAACATTACACCGAACGCGAACAAATCAAATAGGTTAGGAAGACATTTATTAACAAATTAATCAACCATTTTATATCGATCAGGAGTTTAAATGGTTCAGAAAAACATATAAATAATTCAATTACTCTAACTTCAGATCACTTGATAAAGGTATTAAAGCAAAGTTCACAGAAAAAAAAAAAAATATTGCGGAAAATAAAAATGAGGCGCAAATGAGCTTGCAGTCATCTTATGAGAATTTTTTTTTTAATTTCAACTTATCTGATATGCGATCTCTTGAACGTGGGTTACTCTACTTAGGAGAGTTTGTTCAATGTATATTGAATATATTGTGATGTTTAAAAAGGAGCATGTTTCATTTAAAAAAATCTTTCTGTTAATAATAAATGTGAAAAGAGGTACATTTTTATGAAACATAGGTCTGTTTCCAAATTCATACATGTGAATATTCATTTCATTGTAAGAACATTTAAATAGGTCTGTTACCATTAATAGGACTAGTTTTATGCCTATAGTCGATAGATGTCAATCCCCCGTTAACTTAACACACGGCAACTGGACATTATATATAGCGACCAGTGGTCAACGGAATTAACGTACATCGACCGGACACATGTCAAAATGTAAATTTCTCTTGTTTGTCAATACAAACCAATATTCGTGTAGATAATACCATTTAACAAACATCCCACGCGGATCTTTTATGGTCTTTACGGCATCAAATGCTAAGCTTCCGGCGGACTATCGCTGACCTCCCAGACTTGAATACTTATTTCCAGTTTTAGCTTACTGACAATGGGACCGATTTCCAATCATTTAGATAGTAAATGGACATGCAAACTAGACTAATATAGACCGACAACGATATACATAATAGTTAAATGGCAGAGCCGCGTGCTCGCAGTATGATTATGTTAATTTTTAGAATGACGATCAATTCACAGAATGTCTTTATGAGCTTCAGGCGAATAGTCACAATTTGACTTTGGTATATTTTCAGTT
Source organism: Argopecten irradians (assembly GCF_041381155.1). Lineage (NCBI taxonomy): Eukaryota > Metazoa > Mollusca > Bivalvia > Pectinida > Pectinidae > Argopecten > Argopecten irradians. The sequence continues at coordinate 43,362,377 of NC_091140.1, read as the reverse complement.
GAAAGTTTCTGAAAATGTTAACTTTCTCTACTCTTCCGTGACGCTGTCCTTTTGGTTACAAAATTAATTATCATTGTCCCTTTGTGAAGGTCTAAAATTCAAGCGTTTGCTTCTTGGCCTTAAGAGTTACATTTTATATACTAATATATTTTCCCCGTTGTGTAAATTATTAGTTTTTTTTTATTCAAGTGTTGATTCATTTAACTTTTTTTGTGTGTTCTGAGTTCTGAGATATGTGTTTGTTCCTTAAAAGAAGGTCTAACTTCTGAATTCAGCTGAAGTCTCTTCAATGAAAGTTACAAGTTTAAGCGTGTTATTTTCTTTTGCGAACTTTTCTGGGTGTGCTTTGAGTACTTTGCCCTTTTGTAGACTTTGCGTTTCCGACGGTTCTGAGCTGAAGACTTGCTCCTTTGCCGAAGATTCAGAGTTCTAAATTAAGCGTTTACTTTTGCGATGGTTTTCTTCTGTGACGTTATTGTGACATATCATGGTCTTTATAAGAGCAGTATTTGATAAAAACACGTACTAATGATCAACGCCAACAATAGTCGTCTTTCAGACCTGCAATCCAATGACATTTTTTACTGTTCATGGCTTCTATTCTTCCTTTCTAGCAATATTCAAGTCCAGACGGTTTTGATCAGAATAACAGGACATGTTGTTCCTAGATCAACTCAAAATTCAACAAGAGAAAAAGATGACCAGTGTTAACCAATGTCTAAACTTTGAGAACAAAGAAATTACGACCACAGAAATCGTTTATGTGCGGCCTACAGACCGAGAGGAAATGTGATATAAAACTTTTACTCTCCGAACAGCAAACAAATCAACAAGAATAAGTAACAAAAATGCCGAATACCTAATTTAAACTTAAAAGAAAATAAAACGATCAATTGCATACATACAATGCTCGTATCTAATACTAATTTTAAATTCATTTCCGAAAATAGCTTAAATGAAAATAAATACAACAGATAAAAAACCCAATAAAACTCACCTAATGGTGGTCTGTTCTCAAATGACACGCTTTCTGTAACAAGAGTACACATGCACTTCAAATGCAACTAATCAAATCATCCAGGTTCAAAATTGACCAAATCCGTAATTTTTTTTGCTACCCGCATCAGTTACGGTAGGCGATCTCATAAAATGGCGCCAATTTGTTTCTTAAATCATCCACAACAAGCATTTAGCTGTACGCTCCACTTCGCTTTGTATACCGGGGTAAATAGAAGCATACCGTTTGCGAAGGTTTTTAAGTGATAGACAATGTATATTTTTGTCTTAGTAATGAATTTGTGTACAACCCGTATATCAAAATTTCTTACGATGGCGTGGTGTAATATTTGAAGACATTTTATTTCCGGAAGTTGGATTGATTCTGTTTATTGGGTGTAACGTACTATTAATAGTCAGGGTAATTTAAAAACGGCCTCCCATGTGTGCAATATGTTGCGAACTGTGAATGACTGTATAGTTTTTTTGGATTTTTGGATGTTTCAGTATTCCTTTGTTCTGCATAAAGAATTCGATGAAATTAAAATCGTAATACATATAACCAGATTTTGTAATTGCGTTATATTTAAGCGTCATTACAATAAATTTATGTTTATGTGAACGATTTGAAATAAATATCACTGTTCTAAAAGAAACAAGCAGCAAAAAACAAGAATCAAACAAACAAACAAAAAAATGAGAAAAAAAAACATAATAAAAACGAATGCTTGCTCAGAAAACCTCAATTTTCAAATTGATTTTTAAAAGTGTAAGATTCTTTCTTGTAAACAAAACAGTATATATCTCCTTTTGAAAACGTCAAAAAGAGAGGACCACATGACGTCACCTTAGCGCACACCTAAGAATTACTGAAAAAGACGCTTACGCACACGACCTTTTGGCCGAGACAAGAATGATGTGGGCTACCCTTTGTACTGTGGGTAAATTATTTTCATAAGATTATCTCAGACTTTATAAAAAGTTTTCGTCAGTATACGAAAGAATCTTAAATAACTACGTTTTTGTTGTCTGTTAACTCATTACTTTAGAATTCCGTCATGATCACACGCTAAGATAGGCTCTCGGATGAATATAAAGCTTCATCTTAAACACAGCATAACTTATTCCTTTTTGCAGTTCATATTTAAATTGTTTTACAAGTGGTGTTTTTTCTCTATTTAAAATAGTAACAGATGAATAAGTATGTTTCTACACTATTTGACACTAATGCATTATCATTAATGGAAAGACTGCGTTTTTAATTTTACTTCAAAATAAAAATATTAGAAATAATAAGTTTCACCAGGAAAAAAAATGACACTAAGCCCTATATGGAACGAAGTACTTATTGCGCATGCACCAACACAAAAGATATTATTAGATATGTATTTTTGTGTTAATTAGACACAGATGTACACATGATTGAACATCGATTACTGTTAAAAGTTGAGTATCGCCATGCTCTGTCGGCGCTAGAGCATCTTCAACCCTGATAGCTGACTGAGTTTTTATTGTCCTAGATTTGTGCCAGTTCTATTTGAATGAAACTTAATCATTCCAATTTAAATCTCACGTGAATATCTCATCGTTTTAATCATATATCACCGTGAACTGTATCCCGGCTCCCGAGCTTCCTGTACTCATTTGTGACCAAAAAAGATCGATCGTTCCAGAATCTACAGAAATTTGAACTTTTAATTTATTTAAAAAAAAATAAGTCAAGCAAGGAGAGACAATTGCTGACATTTGAATCCGAGCAAACAAGAGAAGCGCTGCAGGTAAATTGGTATTTGAAGTGTTTCTACTAGAGTTTCAGTCACTATGTGACAATGGTCTTGTTGGCTTCGGGTTCAGAAAAAACAGTCACAGGGACCTGAGAATTAGTTACTCTAGTCACAGGGATATGAAAATTGGTTATTTTAGTGTTTAACTGTATATATTTTGATGTGTATTTGTTTTATTTCAATATTTTTGTAAAAGGTTTGTTTATTTTACGTCTGATAACAGAAATAAGAGGTGAAAGATGAATTGAGAAAAAAGATTGACGAATAACCATAACTCTTTTTGTTTTGTTTAAGACAATTTTATTGATATCTTTTAAAACATTCAAACAAAATGGGTTTAAACGAACGAAGCCCACCGAATGCAGATTGACAATTCATTACACGTGTATGTACATTACACAGAATGGTCAAATGAGCTACCATAGGTACTAATAATTATTCGTTAATTCAAGATAACAAATACGACACAAGTATTAATTAACGCTACTAATTTGATCATCGTCTCTGATGAATCTAGCCACATAATTGACAGTCTTCGGAAAAGACTAAATTAGATTATGCCATGCTTTCTAAAGTGTATGCACTGGACGTTGCAGTATGTAAATAATGACCACATGAGTACATACATATACATGTATGTATCCAAGATATCAGACATTTTCCCCCCTGTATTTGACTTGTATATGCGCTTCAATATATGGATATTTTTCCTGTTCTTCACTGATACTGCAAAATGCTTCATCGTCCATAACATGACCCCATGATTGTCTACATGTTTTCCTCCTTATCCTGAAATAAAATAAACTTACATAAGTATCCATGGAATCATTGATGCTATAATAAAATATTCAAGTATTCAAACAAGTGATAGTTGTAACCGATTCATTTGTGAAAGATATTCAATATCTCCAATTGACGCAAAGAGATTGTTTTGTATGAAACTCCCCCGCCTGTATATGACTTTGTTGAGTTCTTGACTTGTTTTATCGTGCATCATTAACATTTCTTACCTCCACTTTACTGTCGTTCGGAGTCCCTCACTTTACCGCCGTTCGGAGTCCCTCCTCTGCTGACTGACCATCCACTGTACAAGTCGGTCATCTGTTGTTGAGAGTCCCTGAACTGTCAGTTGAGGACGGGTCACGGCATTGGCAAAATGTTTGCTGTACCTACTTCCGTTTTCCATGGCGGCACCGGAACTCGTGTTCGCTTCCTGGAACTGGAGGCTGAAGGACGGCAGACGGGGCCCACGTGCTCCCTGAGGACAAACAATGTTCCGTAATAAGAATTTAATTTTGATACTACACAAGGAGCCTATAAATATCTGTATTAGTATTTATCACGTAATTTGAATGGCTGTAAACAATACTTACCAGTGGTCGAAGTTGCCTGTTTCGGTAATCTCTGGTAGCCACTGCATGCTTGTCAATAAGGTTCTCGACTTCTGCTTCAAATTCTACGATACGGTTGGCCATATCCGCCAGATCTTGAGTCGCGTTGGCGATGGTCCTGGTTCCTCTTGCGGCATTGGGTCTGGCTAAAACCCGGAAGTTGCGCTGAGGGGGACAAATGGAATCCTCACTGCTGGATGAGGAGGAAGAAGACCTTCCATCGTCTTCTATGTCGAGATCAGACGTCTCACTTTTATCCATAATGTCGTGAATCAATGCTAGAGCTTCATACTCACGGATCCCTCGCTTAGAGGCTACCATCTGTGACAAGTCACATAGCCTACTGTTTGTTCTCTGAAGGATGTTTTTCTTCATGTCTTGGCGTGTAGGGGTTGGCGATCTTTCCCATCCACTCGATGACACATCATCTTCATATCCTGTCGCGGTGTCAATATCTCTTGACGCTTCGTCTTGGCTGTTTTGTTTGCTCCGCATTCCCCCTCGGAAGAAGTTGTACATTTTTGATGAGAGGGTAATGGAACCCCGACCTTTTCCTGTTATCGATGAACATTCGCTCCCGAGTCCATCTTGCCTTAAATCATCTGAATCCTCACGATGATATAGGGTGTCCATTTCACTTTCGAGGTCCATGCTCTGTACATCCGAATATTCGTCCATGGAAGTTGGTGGGTACATGGTTAGACTTATCACGTCATCGTCCGTCAGAGTTGCCGCGGACAGAGCTTGGTGACACTTTTCTACAATGTCTCTCGTAGCTGGTGAAATGTGACATTCCAGATCTTTCTTAGAGTCTGTGAAACTTGAACTCTTGCTGATAATCTCCGACATTTTCTCGTCTTCATCTCGTGACCTCGGATTTCTAACTTTAGTAAACTTGCAGCCCATATTGGTTGATTTGTACGCAGATAAAAGAAAAAAGTGTTAATAAAGGCTCGTAGCTAGGCTAGAGTTGGGCGATCCCGAAATGCAATCAAAACAATAAGTATGACGTCATGGTGTCTTTAACTATGGCGTCATAATATTTATTACGTGTATGTAGGCTAATTGTCTATTTCCCACAGTCCATGCAAAACGAATGTCATTAGAAGCCATTCATATTTTCTTTTTGGCATGTTTACAATAAATATCAAGAAGTTGTTTTTCTGTGGATTTAGTCCCATATACTAACATAAGATTAATGTACGAAATATATTGAAATTTAATAGTATTTTATCTTGTGTGCCCGGTGAGATAATAAATTGATGTGATTTTACGTAATAAACGAAAATCTGGCAACAAGGCGGTAATCTTGCGCTCATTCCGTACATAATTATACCGATTGTAGTCATTATAAAAAAGCCTAATTAGAAATTTAATTGGTTGTATGATGTAAAAAAATGATTTAGGTAGATGTGGTTTCAACAATATTTGGATTGCTCAGAATGTAGAAAATGAAAAACACTTTTTGGAATTGTATTCAATATCAGCGCTTGCATGATAGATTTATTCAGGAACTGCGTTGCGCATTTGACGTGTCTTCTAAATGTGAAATTTATAAACATCTTGTTGATAACTTTGAAATTCAATTTTATTTAAAGAAACCTTTGAATTCTAAAACTAAACAAATGTTGAGTAAATATCGCATGCAAGCCCACTCTCTGCATATTGAAGCTGGCCGTTATAACGCCGTTCCCAGAGGCGATAGACTTTGTTCTGTTTGTGACAAAAATGATGTAGAAGATGAAATGTATTTTGTATTACTATGTCCTGCTTATTCTGAGTTACGTAAAAAGTTTATAAAAACTTATTACCACAAACACCCAAGTGTATATAAATCAATTATGTTATTTTCATCTAAAAATGTAAAAAGCTTAAATTTGTTGGGGAAATATATGATGAAGGCAACAGAAAAAAAAGGAAAATTCTCATTAATCTGGCGTAGTATATCATACTCATGTATTAGTCACTTTGTTTAATTTGTTATGAAGTATATCGGAATTATCCTCCGCCATCTTGAAACATAACAATGATCATTGTATTATGTATTTATGTATCGGTTAAACCTATATGCTGCATTGCATTTGGAAAATAAAAAAACTTGAAACTTGACATAAGTTTACCCTAGCTCTTCTATGAATATACCGCAGTCTCCCAAAACACGCATCTCTCACAACATACACGCAACATATCGCATACAGTTGTTACGCAACATATCGCATACAGTTGTTAATAGGACGTTAAAATAAACAAACAAAGCAAAACAAACAAAACGTTGCCGAGAATAGGAAACCCCAATGATAATTTTGTATGGCCAACAAAAACAAACCCCGCTTACACTTCCTGCTATTTTAGTTCTGCAAGACACTAAAGCGTCGGATGAAAGTTGAAACTATATTATAATGAAATAATAGGGTAATAGAATGAGATGTACGGTTGGAATTTCATAAGTGCAAATCCTGTCTTAAAATATTATTTCAGAATTCAGATATTTATTCAAAACATTTTAAAATGGTTATATGTTATAACATTTACCCATTAGATGAATGTGTTAATTGCTTCAGTATAAAATGATATGGAACGCCATGGCTGTCTTGTTTGGTTCAAATATACTATATGAATTTGTGTCTTTATAATATTTTATGGTTTTATCATTATATGATTTTATCTTATCATTATGTGGTATCATGTTATCAATATTTGATTTTTTACCAATATATTATTTGCTTCTACCATTATTTAATTTTAAATTCTCATGGTTTTATTGATTTGATCATTATATCAATCAATTTCATCATTATTTGATTTTGTGATATACAAAAAAAATGTACATGTACGTTTGTATATATACATGTATTTGATTTACATCTAGCATTGTTTTATTTGGTGTTACCGTTATATTACTTTATTTCATCTTTATATAATTTGATTTTATCGTTATTTATTTTCAATTTCTATTTCTTGGTTGTTCTCATCCGCGATATTCCACGGATTACGGTCGTTATACCCGCGTCAGTAATAGTAACCCCTGGAGTATCGCGGATGGATCGGACTATACACAATTATCAGAATTGAAGAAAACTCCCTATTCCTAAAAGAAATCAGCATGCCATTCGTATTTTTGCACATAATTAATTTCCAATAACTGTTGCGAACAGAGACGATATTGTATAATTTAACATCTTACACAGTATACATGTAAGTCATTCAGTATACACGCATTAATCTTCGAATGAAATATTTCCTTGTCTAATTTGCACTCCTTAAAAATATCTCGGATATCGTCATTTCCCGCCACATTTTGTCTATCAATTTAAACACTCCACGTGTACCACTCGACCTCAAATGACGCCAATATCGATCTAAATATACAGGAAATCTGCACTTTCATCTACGTCATAATTTGTGTCAAAATTAAAAAAGTGTCTCGATGAAGGGGAGGTAACCTCAGCAGTTGTGGTGCAATTTCGATCTGTCAGCTAAAACAACTGCTTACGTTTTAAAGAGTTTACGGATTTCACAAATTGTAGAAATACCAGAGAATTCGTAAAATCATAGAATACTGGGGAAGAAGAATCTCCTTCATCGGGCTTTAATCAAATAATGTACCAACGTTTTTCCATAAAAACCGTAGTTAAATTGACCCCCTCTTTGTGGAAATCCTCTGACCCCATGTCATAAATTCCTGAATTATTGCAAATGACTTTCAAACCTTTCCAATGTTATAACAATACACTATATAGTTGATTCTCTGGCATATCTTGCAGCCAAGAATATTTTTTTCTTTATGCTATTATTAAAATTAGTTTTGTGTGACTTTTGACATCCCTGCAGACATCTTTGAACTCTTCTATTTTCAAGACCAGAGCAGTTCATTATCAATTTCAAGGGGTGATTGGTCATAAGTCAGTCGATTTTTGTTTTGTTTTATTGTTTCTGTTTTATTCGACCTTAGATTTGTTGAGTGCCGTAAATTGTCCGAAGAACGTTTGTTTCCCGAAACATGCGACCTTTAAAAGCTAAGATATTCTTGTATAGTTTAACAATTTGCTACATCCTCCATTCTTATCTTTTGAATTTAAGTTATAATATCTTTTCTTTATAATGTCAGTATTAGTTCTATCATTAAAAATAATTCAGTCTTCCTTTATATGATTCAATACACACTAAACTGAAATCAGCAGCATATTCATTAAATGAAAAGTGAATCCTCTGTTCAATAACATATTTTTATACAATGTACGATTTAAAAAAAAGAAGATATTAATGAGTATTTAGGAGAGATTTAGAATATTTATCACACGTCATATCATCCAGCTAACCCAATATCATATCTCTGGCTGATATCTGCACCCTCGGTCTGAAAAAGATGTGATATCAATTCATTTTATTCTTTGTTTGATTAAATGGGTCTACTGGTTTTTTTTTGTTTTTTTTTTTTTTTTTTTCAATTAGATGTCCAATACAAGCAATTCAATAACTTTGTAAACAGATGGCTTTACCCGTCAAAAATAGTTATTAATATCCGAAAATTTTGGATAAATAAATAAAAAAAAAGGATATTGAGCTTCTACTTCGGGGAGTCTACAGTTTCTACATAATCTGTTATTCCTTTCATTATTTCTATAATTACATCTGTATCTACATGTCTCGATTGCAAGATTATGAGCCGAAAAACACGAATTTAGGTTACAGATTTTCTACGTTGTCAAAATGGTCATGCATAGTTTCTATATATATGTGTCTGCTATATTATAAATAACATGCTCTAATGCCAGATACTGATCGAACCATTGACAGTCTCTTCTTGAAATTCCCGCTTCTCTCTTGAATCACACACGTTTATGAAGATGTATATATCTGACTTTCTCTTACTATAGATTCCGGACAATGAATGACCGGAAGTTGTGGACGGATATCGTCAGTAGTAGCAAACGGAAGTGGTCATTAGTAGGAAGTGGTCAGTCTGAATGGACAATCGGATGTCATTCAAACAATGTAAACAAGAGGGACAAGTTATTTTTGTGACGTATACCCAAAAAGTGTTTGGAGAAGGGCCGACCGAGTGGCGATATTGTTAAAATCTGAGGACAATAGACAAAATGTTATCATATATCAAAATACAATTTTTCAACAAAACGTGTTGTTTAAGCGTTTGGTTTTGGTAATTCCGACCCAGTATCATTAAGGACGCTTCTTGGGACACAAATATAAGTTTCTTTTTATGCTGGCATGTGTCTAGGGGTACAAAGAGATGAGCTTATACAGTAAATGGCTGGTAGACAAATGCAAAAAGAAGATTCAAATAACAATTGTGTTGTCTGTAAGGGTACAAAACAATGGCTAATAGATCATTTAAGTCATTGGATGGTGGATGCTTCTGAGGCCGCCATTTAATAAAAGGGCGGCTACCAGATATTCATTAATTGCCTATACTTGACAGTTATTGTTTAAGTAACAATAGAGCGCATTCTTGAACAAACTTAATATTTGCTGTGAGGATGTAGGTACTAACTTATTTAGATAGATACAATTAGGAAAAATATCTAGATTGTTCGTGTATGCGCTCTGTGGTCTCTCAGTGAATATTTAACAAAAACGGCCAATATTGATAAACTTTCCACATTTTCATAATTTATACATGTTTATGACGGTTATCATTTCAACTGAAGCTACAACGATATGTAACCATTATACTTACTGGAAAATCTTACTTATTTGGGTACCAAAACGAGCATAAATCATACATAGTTCTGTTCAAACCACGTGTGCAACGTACAATGCATGTTACCATTCTCACGTGCGGGTCACGCACGTGCGCTTTACCTTTGTTGAAATTTCTACCTAGTCTTGCAACTTCTTCAAATAAACACTGGAAGAGATTGGGCTGAAGCACCCAACTATGTTTATAGAAGTAAATATTATTCAATGATTAAAAATCGCCAGCAAAAAGTTCTGACCCAAAGACGATATGCATGCGTTGAGGGTACAGAGCGTCTTCTCATAAGACATGTTTATATATTTATACAAGTTTACTAAGTGACGTATGACTAGAGTGAACACATCCGGCCATTGTTAGACCACCATCACACTGAACAGGTTAAACATATTTGATGTTTTACGACAAATGTGCCCTGTTTCTGCAAAGAATTTCAATGAAGATCTTCCATGCATTTCGAAAAACATGAAATATTGTGTAGTGTGTCTGTGCTTTTCACTGCTCATAGACTTTGGATTCGGAATAAGAGGATTTTCAAACTATCTTCGCTGTACAAATGATTCATCTCTACCGGCCAGAGGTAGGTTGCTCAAGTATAGTATCCCATGGTCATGCAAATGCATTCACGAGAATATCAAAATAATATATTTGAAAAAAAAAAAAAATATGCAAAGCTACTTTAATATTGTTTGGTTCATTTTTTAAATATCAGATGAATTTAGAAATTCCTCTTTAGCAGAACATTTCAGCAGTACAAATGTCTCTCTCATTTTGTCGTAAAAGGAGAAACATTTTTCTGTTTGAATTTGATAGTGTCTTCCTCTTGAGGACGGCTGTTTGGAAAGAATATTTCGGCGTTTTGCAATTATGCATCTGATGCACCTTTGAATATTTTTTTTTTCTTTTTAATTGTGATCGATATTGATTTGTTTATAATCAGCACTTACCAACTAGATAAGGAATGCAGTGGAAAAACACTGCAAAACTTTATTTTTGATTTGCTAAATGTTGTCATATATTACTTTGAAACTACCTAGTAATTTTCATCAAAATAACTAAGAATACATAAAAAGGAATTCAAGAAGGTTTTTTTCTAACGAGATTATCATTTTAAGTTAACTATGTTATCATGGCGAATGGCATAATAACTTACCATTGGATTTCATACTAATGAATGTTTCTGATACCAATTTAAAAGTCATTGTGAAATATTCTTTAATTGTGTCCATTTTAAAAGATATGTGATGAGGTTGGTTGCTTTCACATTGATGCATATTTATGTTAGGTGTATATTTCACCTACATTTACACTGCATGGTCTCCACATGATAGGTAGTTCTGCAGTTGTTGTCTATTGTACTTGCAATTCCAAGGAAAATGACAGAATTTGATATTCTGGAAAAACACAACATAGACATCAAGCTCTTTACCGTATTGCATTACTTTTATGACTGATACGGTTCAAATTCCCCTCAAAATGGTATTATATAAGTTTCAATTTAAAGAAAATTGCATCAACCGTTTAATGTAAAAACATTTATTTGTTATTTAGGTCGCATGTTAAATCATAATGCACAGTAGACAAGAGTAGTACAAAGAAGTTGAACGCGATCAAAAAACCAAATATGTCTTTTAACAACTCAATAGTTCTTGGTTTCTTCTAAAATCTAATACACTCCATGTGCCATTTCCTACTTTAAAATCATGCATTTGTAACTGTGTTGAAATGTTTTAAAATATAGATTTTAGACGCCACCTCTTTTACTAATGACTTCCTGATTTCAAAGTTTTCCCTCTTCCAAACTTACTTTGTTCTTCCTAACGTCTTCCTTCACTCGGCTTCACTTTTGGCCTTCAGTTGAGCGTTCGCTGTTGTGAGGAAGGTTTTGGGATCTGTCTCCTGGCTGAGACACACTAGTCTATAAAAATGATAGTAACTGCTCCTGATTAGCGCTATGTATAAAGGGATTGGGACGACTGGTGTGCCCGTTGTCACTTTTTTCGTGTATCTGCAGAAATGTTTCAGTGAGATAGCACTATTAAAAGTACAAGAGTTCCACTAATATAAAGGATCACAACTCGACACACTTAACACACGCAACATTTTGCATACAAGGGAGGTCATTCTTACATAATCCTTGCTGTTAATAGAACGATATCTAATCCACCAACCAACGAAATCGAGCGTCAATTAAAGGAAGACCAGAAAAGCTACAGTGAATTAGTCAGTCAAACATTTATAGTTATTCGACATTCTGTGTGACTTATTATACAATATATTCTTCGTGATCATATGACCTTTACATAATGGCAAAATCGCTCAATTTATATAATGTCAAATGTAAATATGACCCACCTCTGCGAATTTTAGAATTTTCAAAAATGTTAGTCTTTATATCTTAGTTAACCTGTTTGACTATATTGTGGTTTCATACATGTGCTATTCGTGTATCTGCATATATGGTTTATAGTACCTTGGTTCTTTTTTAATCCTATCTACTAATTGTGAATGGCGCGCACGAGACGGGTTGTCATCTGAATTTTCTAAATGGTATGATAAGAAAGGAATATACATCATACATGAAATGCAAGAAATAATCAAGAAGCATTGATATTTGCTCTACAAAAAGAAAACAATAAGAAAATGAAAAGAAATTTGTCTCGTCTTTGTTTCATTCCGTAAAAACTTATATTATATACACAGTAGAAGACCAGGGGAAATACACATTCCTGTCGCGTGTCCCGACCAGGAAGCGAAACGGGGTATCTGGTGTGAAAATCTACGGCTCTACCGACAAGTTGCTACCGACTGAGCCAAAGAACCATACTCTGTTAGCTGAGTGACAAACACAGTAGTTAACACTTTGTAGAAACAACGCCAATTTGCACATTAAGTTTCGTTCGTTCGTATGATAACTTAAGATAAAGATACTTATTTCCTGCGCAAATGCCCTGCACTAGATAGATAATATGCATATGCTACAGTGATAGTAACCCACGGAAAAATCAAGGATGATATGTTTTGTAATGATTTGATTACCCAAAATATCTGTGTTTACCAGATACACGTTTACATGAGTAAATACCAATAAGAATATTGCATGTACCACCTGATACCCGTTAGCGTTTGTGCGGGACTAATGTTTTTATTGGTGATGAAATGACGTTAAAAGATTTCCCGCGCTAACGTCATTTCATCGGGAAGATAACAAAAAGTTACGTCCCATCACCACTGGAGATACTAGTGCTGCACAAACGTCATCGGGTATCACGTGGTACACGAATTAGTCCCAATATTGTTTAAATGTATCGTTTATGTTCTGTTGGCGGTGGATCATCTTCAACACGAAAGTCTCTATTCAAAATAATTTACATGATTAATAGTTCATAAATGTTTTATTCAGATCGAGACACAGAATGTGAGCGGAAGGCTGATATAGGATCCTGTGAATTTTTCGACTGCTACGAAGAACGATTTCCTTGTGGGAGATGTGGTTTTGCTGCCAACCCCGAGCGTAACTTCTGCGAGAGTTTCTTTCGTCCACAAAACTACGGTAACTTTGACTTACAAGTAAGTTGTATTATCAATATCTTTTTATATTTAGTAATATTTCTAGTTTTTCATTTTTAGGTTGTTTTTTTCTTCATTTGATTAAATCTTTTTTCCAAACATGAAGATGATTTCAGTGGTTTGCGATTGCAGAAGGCATGATTGTTTTAATTACGTGATACTCTATTGAAGAAACAAAAAATATGCACCGGCTATTTTAATATAAACATTACACCGTGATCTGTTATTGGCACCCTTGTTTAAATATTACTCTGTAGCTTTAAAGTAATATATATATATATATATATATAAATAAGTAACTGAGACAAAAATAAACTCACATAGAATACATGATTGTGCATGCACCAAAAGCATCTTTAAAGTCTAAATAGGAACAATCAAATCGTATTAAACATGCGATTTAAAAAAGTTTGAGTTAACGAGTTGCACCTGTAAATACTAAATTTACGGTGATAGTAAATCAGTTTCAGCTGTAAATGATAAGCATGCGCTGATAATAAACGAGTTTCAAATGAACGAAATAACCGTGATTGTATACTAAGTGTACGGAGATAATAAACGAGTATTTGAGAGGATATGAGAGTAGAAGGTCGTTCCTACATATATATCTAGCCTTAAACACTTCCTATGTTGTATCTTCCGGATGCCCAACCCAGTGAATAAGGCCACAGATGGGCCTAGTAAACTTCTATCAGTTAATCTCACTAATTTATACACGCCACAAAACCGTGGATATATTATTTCGTCTTTGATGTAGTCACTCGTACTATAAAAAAAACACACACAAAAGTCCAGTCTGTCACCTTTCATGGGGTTATTATAGTTTCCAGATATAATTATTCATATTTTCATATTGGTGAATTATGGTTTTTATTTTATTATTGATTTATCTTTATAAGTGTAACTTATATTTACTTACAAAGTAAAAGTAAAATTGTTTTATCTTGGGAATAATAACAAAATAGAACATCTGAACATCTTTGAAACATTATACTTCACATTGATATTAGCATAACTGGCTAGATTGAGATCATATTGAATAAAAAAAAATCAAAACAACGTACTAATGTTCTTTGCGTCATTTCGTGGAAATTTGTAGAAGATTAAATGAGGTCAAATTACTGCAGGTTTGCGCCCATTGGAAAACTTCCGCAATTCTTGAGTGAATTGTTACCTTAGCTTTTGGAGCTTTATTTTTCTGACTTTCTTGTATCTTGTTCTTACCAAGCTCATCAAAATCAACAATAGAAAATAATTGAAACAAACAATACGTTTTGTTATTTATTTAGTAACTATACCCTTAAAACAATAAACATATTGTATATTGCTCATTGTGATTCGCGTAAAGTGTTGTGTAGCAAAGAAATTCGCATATGATAATAGTCATTTTGTAACATTTTTCATGCTTCCCTAAGCTTGCAATTTCAATTTTCACAATTCCAATGAATTTTACTTCTTTTCTCATTTGAGCAATTTTTTTATAGATTAATCACTTCTTTTAAAGAGTATTTTTGCGTTTTTTGACAATGTCGTTATTTTTCACGAAAACGAATGATGTCAATAACAATGTCTTTTTCATAGAGAAAGAATCTTTGCATCACGAAATACATACCTAACTTTTGTTTCATTTATTTCACAGGGTCAACGATGGATTGAGTCCGTTCATCTTTGCCTAAATAGGATGCTGCTGTCGTTGTATGTCCAGAACTCGGTCACTTGTGCGGACAGTTTGACTATCATGACAAATGCATTGTCTCGTTGTTATCGAGGGATATCTCGTCTGCATTTCTGTGAAATATTTCAAACCAACCAGTTAGCATTTATGCTGCTCTATGACAGTCGAGATATATCAGAAATGTTAAGGTCAGTTTTCAAAGGAATCGTTGTAGATCCAGGTAAACTAGTGGATTACTGCTCTTTTATATTATTTTTATCCAGTAAGACATAGAATACTAATTGTAGGAGTCATTTCGTTGTTATATATTATCATCAAATTCATGAGAATATGTATGATTTGCTCAACAAGCTTTGCTAGTCTTCTCAGCTTGCCTATATATTAGGCTTTCTATTGTTTTAACCTAAAGTAGGGCAAAGAAGAAAAAAGCCCACTTAATATATAGGTAAGTAATACTATGCAATGCTATCTTAAATAGAATGCTGATTTAGGTATGATTTCAATGATTTGCCATCGATCATCGATTATTCATATCAGGATTCAATTATAACATATTTATGAATGCTAGTTGTACAAGATGATAAGAGGTCAATTGGGTTTTCTTACGAAGGTTTCCTTTGTTTCAGAGCTGCTGAAGAATTACAAGAAATACGAGAGTTTTGTGGAATGCAGGATAATGATATACCTTTGTCACCTATTCATAAGTAAATTATTATTGTATATACGAAACCTGAGAATGTTCTCGACCAACTGTCTTGTTACAACGACACGCTATGGCATGCCACCATAACTGTTGATTCGACTGTTGGACACACTAGGACATAATTATATATACAACATGCCGGAATAACTTTCACCAATAAGCTGGACAACGGACACTCTGGAATAAGTGTTATTTCAACAGTAAGTTGGATAACGAAAATGAAACAATATACCGGAATCGTGTTGTTTCAGTTGAATAATCGCCTTAAAACAATACATCGGAGTAAGTGTTCATTTTCCCAACCGAAAGCCGAGCAATCGACATGAATTGATACTAAGCTGGACAATCGTCATGAAGCAACTTGGCGGAATAACTGTTGTTCTAGCTGTAGGCACCGCACGGACATGATACAAAATGCCAGAATGACTTGCGTTTCAGCAATAAGCCGGACAAAACCATACGTCACGACGGAATAAGTGTAGATTCTATGATAAATAATAAGCTAGAAAACAGAAATAAAACAACACATCGGAATAAGTGTTGTTTAAAATGTTGGTATTAGTCCAGCATAGTTTAGTGGTGTGGTATCAAATAGGCAGCTACGAGGACGCCAAATCACTGATTAGTACATATTGGACACATGGTAGCAAAAGTGCCAAGTGAAAGATGGTTTCCAAAACTTTAAACTGAGATACATAGTACTTATTTGAAGTATTTTGACTCCGATCATGTTTCTTTGGAATATCTTCGGTGTGTGAACATGTATCACTTCATCCAGTGTCTTCTCTTCGGACACAATCCTAGTGTTACATTCGCACAACGTCTTCACTTCTGATTCGTACGTCATCGTTTATGCCGTAAGATATGCACATTATACATTATGTCGTTTCTACTGAATAAAATCAATTGAATTTTTGTTTAAACATATTGAATTAAAATTTCAAGGCCACTAAATATTTACAATGTATCCAAATCCGCTACCTCAATTATCTCATTGTTGAATCTTTGGTGTGTTTATTTTATTCAAAAATCAAGAGGGACTTTTTATTGAATCTTTGGTATATTTTTTATTCACGAATCAAGAAGGACTTTTTATTGAATCTTTGGTATATTTTTTATTCACGAATCAAGAAGGACTTTTTATTGAATCTTTGGTATATTTTTTATTCACGAATCAAGAAGGACTTTTTATTGAATCTTTGGTATATTTTTTATTCACGAATCAAGAAGGACTTTTTATTGAATCTTTGGTATGTTTTTTATTCACGAATCAAGAAGGACTTTTTATTGAATATTTGGTATATTTTTTATTTACGAATCAAGAAGGACTTTTTATTGAATCTTTGGTATGTTTTTTTATTCACGAATCAAGAAGGACTTTTTATTGAATCTTTGGTATGTTTTTTTTTATTCAAGAATCAATCAAGAAGGACTTTTTATATGTTATTCACGACCAAAAGCTACCTTGCAGTGCTAATGTTTTAATTTTACAAAGTCAAATAAGTGCCCAATACTGTCAAAAATCACAATATCTACATCTCTAGTGCAGTGAAAGGAGTACATATTGTCAGACAATGAATTAAAGTTGTGGTCAACAATTTCATTGCGCATTGTTACAGTGTTATTAATTATCACAAAGTCATGTTTGTATATACATTTCATCTAAACTTAAATAAAGTTAAAAAAAGAGAATTTTTATAAGGCAACAATTCTGTGTTGTAACAAATGATTAAACTGTTTCGAAGTAGCGATAACTCTCAATAGTTCTGGTACAATTATGGATGAGATAAAGAAAACTCTAACATTTTTTTCGTCGTTATTGTTTCAAAAGAAGTTGGAACCATTTTTTCTTTTATACCACCTGGTGACCAGTGTTGGAATAGATGAGTATAAAAGCAGACACTAATTATACATAGTGGTAACTAGGTGCCAAGGACGAAAAGTGGCCACCAACTTTCTTAGATATAGAGTGCATTTGCAACCCATTTAGAGGAGCAAAACATCTCAACACGAATATTTTAAACTCTATCTATTAGTTTCATGTGTAAGTTTTCAAATCAGCGAATTCTTATGGGTGATATTTGGAAACAGAGTTTCGCAATAGAGAAATATTGAAGTCTACCGATCAGATCCCTCTTCCGATAAATTGTTCTTAAATGACGTCATTATATTACATTCTTATTTTCAAAATTCGTTATTTGTGATATGAACATCGTGACGTCATAACTCCAAGACTACTTTACAAAATATCTTATTTCAGTATTTTGATAAAATTGCATTTTATGTTTTAATAAAATCAATATTATGCTTTATAACAACGAGGTATACATTTCATACCCTGTACAAAGAGCTCATTTGTATATCATTTTGTAATTTTGCATGTAAAAAAATCACGTTTTAATGCATCTAATGCATTTTATTAAAGACCTCTAATGCATTATATTAAAGACTAAGTTGAATTAGATTGTTTATGTTATTTAAATTTAATATGTTTTTATGCTCCATAAAATAAGACCTATTTAAATTTAAGCCTTATTTTTCAATCTAAAGAAGCGAAATTCTACATTAATTGAGGATCTATATTCTCTAATTACATGTATCTAAAACAAATTACATTTTTTTTCAAATAGTTTGTGTACTACATGTATGTTGAATATAGAAAAAAATGAATATATCTAAGAATACAAAGGTTATGTTATAGAAAGCGAATTTTGTTTTACACTGAAGTTTTCCAACTGCTAATATTCTGTTATGTTTCCCATGACTGTGTTTGCCTGTTTTAAAACATTACAGTTGTACAATTTATCAAACTTGAAATTATTCATAAACGGTGTAAATATCATTTTGTATTATATAGAAACGCACAAGATTTATTCGATTTATCGAATGTGAAAGCAGCTTTAATAATTCAACAATGAATGTGTATATATTGTACAGATAATTGATATTTGTGATATTTAAGCAATACTTGTACATATGATATAGAACGTCTTGTGAATTAACATTTTAAGACACCTATCTCTCGGAGAATGGCCTTCACCAGATGTTGGTGTGTATAAAACATAGAAATAAAAAGAATAAAATGAAAAAAACATTAAACTTGTCTTATTTTTCGGGATGTTTTCATAACTCAGGAATCAGCTGTGCCAAAATGAAGCTATCATCAATTACTATCGCTAACTCTTTCACCTCATCCTTGATATTCCAGGGGTTACAATCACTGTCGTAATATAAACCTCTGGAATATGCCATGTCATAACTGAAGGCTTTGTGTTCGACAACAGAAGGGAAGTTAGTTTAGCCCTTTAGTCCGTTACCCTTCCTCTCCCGTTTTCTCTCTCTTTCTACCCCATTTTCTCTCCCTCTCTAAACTCTTACGTTTCTATAACAAACTTATTTTTAACCATTTGTATGAAAAGATTTTATAATTGGATTGCTTCATTTAGAAATTAATTTGATGTTTTATTGAATGTACAACATCGAAATTTCAATTGATTTCATTTTTATTTTCTGAAAAACACATGGGAGGTTAATCTGATTTCACTATGCTATGAGTATATTTACAAGATCAATTATCTGATGTACAGTTACCCCCCTTCCGGTTACATGGTACTAATCCCTATATATATGTATCGTCACAGACCGATACAGATGACTAAACACAATTGTAAACAAATTTTATTCTCGTAAACATACAAACAGTAGCGTAGAGAATATATAAACAGTACATATACATGTAAGCAGCATTAACAATATAGAACAGCACATATTACACATCTTGTAGAATACATATAGGATATACTGGTTATATTAATGAATTGAATTAAAGGGACTGTGGCATGTTTTTCTCTTACGAAGGAAGGGGAACAATTTCTGCCGATTTTTTCTTGAATCCGAATTGAATAGTTTCCAAAATATCATATGATTTGCAAACATTTATAGTTCGTTGTCCATAGAACAAAAATGTCGTTCTGTCTATTTTAACAAGGCAGGACAACAGAATATAATTAACAACGACATGATAACGAAATATTAATAATTTAAATCTAGTCAATGAAATATCGGGGTACAGGGTATGAAGGACAGGAACGAGGGGAGAGGGTAGCAAAGTACAATGGAGCAGAGAGATGTGAAATTTCGTAAGAATCAAATACTTCAATGATAAAATGTTACACACTTGAAAAGTATGTCACGCTTATGAAACAGGACAACATACTCGTCACATAGCGTACGGTACATCCTCGATACTCCAGGGGTTCCGATCACTTACGATCTCTACACCTCTGGACTATCTCATAGTAAAATTGAAGGCACCTCAGCGAAAAACATTTAACCAATCACAGGCCAGCAAATATTTCCTTTGAAGACTACAGAGAGAGCGACACCTAACATCAAAGTCACACAGTCCACGACAGTGTTCCGTTATACGGCTTATCTGATGTACATCAAATGACTAAATTACCTCTTCTGTTCTGTTGCCCCCAGTTTTACTATGATATAGTTCAGGGGTGTAGAGGTCGCAGGTGATCGGAACCCCTGGAGTATCGAGGATGTATCTGGGGATAGAGGGAGGGGTATGGAGAAGAGGTTACAGGGTATGGGGAGAGAGAATAGTGTACAGTGGTGGGGGTAGGGGATAGAGGGTAGGGATATGGAGAAGAGGTTACATGGTATGGGGAGAGAGACCAGTGTACAGTGGTGGGGGTAGAGGATAGAGGGTAGGGGTATGGAGAAGAGGTTACAGGGTATGGGGAGAGAGACCAGTGTACAGTGGTGGGGGTAGGGGATAGAGGGAGGGGTATGGAGAAGAGGTTACAGGGTATGGGGAGAGAGACCAGTGTACAGTGGTGGCGGTAGGAAGCAGAGAAGAGGATAGACACGGCAGGGTTAGAGGGAATAGGGTAGAGGGGACAGGGTAGATGGGGATGTGGAGGGTACAGGGTAGACGGTGAGGGTAGAGGTACAGGGTACATACATGGTATAGGGTAGAGGGTAGAGGGGCAGGGTAGATGGGGATGTGCAGGGTACAGGGTAGACGGTGAGGTTAGAGGTACAGGGTACATACATGGTATAGGGTAGAGGGTAGAGGGGGCAGGGTAGATTGGGGTGTGGAGGGTACAGGGTAGAGGGTACATACATGGTAGGGGGCAGTGGGTAGGAGTAGCGAGTACAGTGTACAGGATATGGGGTAGGGGCATAGTGTAGAGGGTAGAAGGAAAGGGACACAATATACAGGATTGGAGGCACAGGGTAAGTTGTACCATACGTCGGAAACATTATTGTCGAAGGGATGCAACTCTTGCTTATAGACCGTACGTACACTATCGGGATTGCCTAATGCTAATACATTTATAAATAATATTTAGAGAAAAATGATAAAATGTCAAATGTTTTGAGAGCGAGTGAATTACACCTGCCTGTTAATATCTTTGGTGGTATATGGCCGCGTAGCTGTTTATTTCTACTTTCATCTGCCGCTTTAAGTATTTGTCCATCGGTATTTCTTCTCTGGGATATCAGACATATGTCCACAGGGACTTGTAACGTAGGTTGTGAGAAAGTCTGCTGTGTATACATGTGTACTATATACTATATAAAAGGACAAGGGAACCAACGGCTCGCTTGGAAGAGGTACACCTGCCTCTACAAAAATCGCCCGTATTCCTTCAAACATTGATAAATATGTACATATTTAATACCAATATATTCTTAAATAAATTTTCGACATGGAAAACACAACTTCAGACACGAAATAATATATTAACATACCTTTATTTCACTATGAACGTGGAAAATGCAGTCAGATATCACCGATGTCGTTTTGCCTGTCCAGTAAAATCTAGGTCAAAAGCACTCATATTCCCTTGTAACAAATTTTGTATGCATTCATTTCACTTTCTGGTGATATTTTCCCATTGCAAATACAAATAGGCTATCTCTGTTACAAGTCCCTGTGGACATACATGTATGTAGGAATTATAAACTTAATTGTTATGGCCCCTTGATTAACGTAACGACTATTTGTATATAATTTTCTTTGGTATATCTGTAAGAAAAGGAAAGAAAATTGATAGTTAAGTTAAATGCATTAAGGATTCTGGATTGAGGGTTTGGTGGGATACAAATGGTCATCAATGGTAATCTAAGACGAGATCTGAGTCATATGTTTCTCCATTTGTGTCTTTTACAGTAGCATATTTGATTCAAATTATATATAAATATATATTTTTTTATGTTGATAATACAATAACGATAAAAGCGGTAATACAGGTACATGCATAATATTATGTACGTGAACATGTCTATGTCAGACTGAATTGAACGCAGGGGAGGTAACTCTGTCGTCTCTTGTCTGAAAATTCAATATCGGAGTACACTTAAATACATTTTTAGTAGAAGGGAAAGCAGTTTTTTTTTTATCCCTAACTACATCAATAACTTAATTATTAATATATCTACATTTTGCATTTTTTTCATTATTCCAAACTCTTTTAATATAATAATATACTTATATTATTATTTTGGAGTTTGAAATAATTCAACGGAGAATGTATGTAAGTTAAATATTTTGCGTTTGGCTGATTGCGCTTTGTATTTTGGGAGACCGCGGTATGTTCAAGCAGACCGGTGCTGTGTCATACCTTATCACTGTAAAAGTATAATCGTACTGTAGCATTTTTTAAGTGTGACCTGTGACGCATTGCGCTTGCGCGAGGCAAAAATAATGTCATAGTTTAATTCATGGATTGGCAAAGCTCTAGCAGACGAAATTAGGTATTACCACAACGTCAATATGGGAAATGTTGACATTCTAGTCAATATATGTAATATTACATGGTTTTGAATGATGTAAGACTTATATTTACGGACCACACACCCCTGTCCATCACATGAATATTACTCCATGCGATCGTCTTAGGGGTCATAGTCTGAACATATGTGAGTGGGTTTTCATCGGTGTTCCAGGGGTTAATATCACTGCTGTTTTATCTACCACTGGAATAATTACCAATCACAGGCCCGTAGAGGCTTTGAAGATTACAGAGACAGCGTCGCCCAACTTTAAAGTCACTCACAGTGTACGGTCATTCAATACCAAACTACCTTCCATTATGTGGTCGCACACAGAGTCTTCAATTTTGCAAGGAAACGTTCCGATAGTGGATTTAACGACAGTGATAGTAACTCCTTGAAAATTGAGAATGTCGAAAAGTATGAATATTCTTAGTTTATTCCATGTGAAATTTGACTCTGTCTTTATTCGCTTGAGTGTATTTGCTGAAATCAGTATGTGCAATGTTCCAATACTGACTGACGATGTGCCTTCAGAAATTCTTGGTCAAGCTTCGAACAAAATGTTTGGCCAAACATTGCGAGAGTGAAGCAGACGCTGACCGAGTCTTGGTCTGCTAAGATCAAAAATTTATTTAACACTACATCTTTGTTCCCGTCGAATTAGAAATCACGTGACTCAAAATTGATGTCAATGCTATCACAGGGACATGGATATTGGTTGTAGTTTGTTTGTATTTGGACACGACCTTTCCTATGTCGAATTTACACCGCAATACGTCATGTTATTCCACTTTCAGATCATTGTAGATATTGAAGATATAGAGGTTACACAGCGAATGGTGGTTGGATTTGGAATTTATTTCACACTTGTAAGTTACTTTTGTAAAAAGTAGCAATTGGGATTATTTGTGAAGTCGAGTTAACCCAATATAAAGTACCGTTCCTATTTCATTAAATCAGCAAATGTCTTTGATACTAGGAAAATAATGCTTTTTAACCTACTGAAATCAAAACGTCTTAGTAAGATAAATAAAGATGTAAATGGTTTCATTTGCGAAACTCTCTCCATTTAATAAAGCTTTATTGTCTCTTTTCAAATTTTTCAACCGATATCTTCTACATATGTTTCTTCGCCTCTCTGACTTTTACACTTTCCATATTACCTACATTTGTGAAGTTAGTATTCGCAAAGTTTAATATTAGATTAACATGTTGATTTTTCTCGTATACACGTTTAAAATAGCTTGGAAGTCTCCTAACTGTTCCGATCTATTCAGATACGGGTAATGCCGATGTTGGTCACGTGATGCAACTCGGATTTCCGATATTATCCGAAAGTTTTGCGTGACGTTGATCAGTTGCCGCTTTTCAAATACATGCTATTTCTTCCCTCTATCTGAATTTATGGATTTGAAGCATTACATTTATAATTTATAACAGTTTGTTAGAATGAAAAGTACATGAAATGTAATTTTAAGCTACCATTAATACGTTCCTTCATAAAAACGCTACAGGATGGGTCCAAATACATGTTTAACTATTTCTCGGGTCCCTGTGGCTAACACTAACAAATACGCCCCTCCTCTCCCTTTCTCCAGCGTTCACTCCTACCTCCGGCCAAGCCTAAAAACAATGGTTTTATTGTGTAACGATGTACATAAAACCAGCACATCCATACATTTATTTTTAATAAGATCTGGTGTTGTGGCTAGACACCTTGTAAAGAAGAACTACCGGTGTCTGTGATAGCGATTCTCTGTTTGTCGATGAACCTTTCCTGTTTTGCGGAAATCAATGCCATGTTGATGCAGTTGGTAAAC
This sequence comes from Argopecten irradians, assembly GCF_041381155.1. Classification (NCBI taxonomy): domain Eukaryota; kingdom Metazoa; phylum Mollusca; class Bivalvia; order Pectinida; family Pectinidae; genus Argopecten; species Argopecten irradians. The sequence goes on along the minus strand of NC_091140.1, from coordinate 43,337,927 downwards.
AAATTAAAAGTCCCGTCTACCGGAAGTAGAATTATAACATCTTGTTAGGAATTTCACGTTCTAAAACACGAGTTTTCGAGTGATCATAGGTTCATAAGATACGAACTATATTAAAATCATATAATAACGATCCGACGTCACTTATCAACACTTAAATTATATTATGTATTATTTTAAACTTGTTACCGAGAAATAATTGATATAATTGAGGGAAGATCATGAGACTCCCAAACGCCAATTTAAACAGAGTTAGTTTATTCATTTGTTGCATATTTCTCGTCCATTGTTATTATGATAATGTATGTTGATAAATTGTTCGCAAAAACTTACGTTATTACGTATTGGGAGTCGGCACATGAATTAGAATGTCCATGTACATTTGAACGCAATCATATTTAAAAGTTTCAACATGGAATATTCATTACGCAATTTATGCTCAAAGACAGTAATTAAGTGCGCACTTTGAAAAAGCACTTTTCATATGTGCACATTAGGTACGGTGTCTGAAGAAACTATATAATAAGATTTTTTTCTACACGCAAAATGACGATTTGGTTTGGTATTTGAACAATTTCTTAGCGTACTAAGCCATGAGTCTTTCTTAATTAAGACAAAACTTTCCTAGCAGCACGCGCTTACATTTGAACCCTGAAACAATAGTGTTCTAAAATCATCCCATTGTACATCAGAAATACCCTTCCTCTGTGCACATTCCCGTCATTCCTTCAGGCGGAGCCATGACAGATATTTACATCTGGCTACAGATTACTTGACAATAAACAGCTTCCTGAGTTCTCTAGATTTGTTTTATTAATCATCAACGAATGATAGCCGACTGCATTAATCCATTGTTCGGATTCTTTTTCATTCCTTTTTTTCTTCCCTTCTCTCCGTTGATATGCAAATGCAAGAAGATCAAGGTCAGCTCAATGTTTTATTAAATCGTCAGTCATTTCAACGCTTGAAACCAGGTATCAAACAATATCCTACCCGGACACGTCATGCAGATTTCATCCGGATATTGACCAATGGGAACACGGGAAACGTTTAGCAGCTGTGAAGCCTTTCCTTTCTCGGTTTATGAAGATTTTTGCACATTGTAACGCTACTATTAATGGTGGAAAATGATATCTCTGTCGGTTTTAATTATGGAAAAAAACATCGCGTGCTGGTCACGCGCGTCTGGTTTATGGGTAAAAGAATTTGAGAAGTTGTATGGCTGTGATGTATTGTACACTTTACTCGTCGACTTGCTTTTGGGCGTGGAGGCGAATTATCGGAATCTCGTGTAACACTCGTGTTTTTGGTAAGTATATAACATACACACACAAATGTATATCATTTTTGATGACTTGTTTATTATCATTGGGCGGTAAAAGCTGTGGGGAGTCTTTAAGAGAGAGATTTATGTGCTAAATATACAGACAGAAAAATAAAGACTTTCTGCATGCAGTTGCCTGTCCGATTAATTCTGAAGGTCTTGACAGCTTTATTCGTATATCTATCTGTCTGTCTTCGCCATCTACGTCCTTGGTCTTCACGTAGAAGGTGTCAAATATTCATCTTGCGCTTGCCGTTTTAGTCATTTTCTAAATATTTTGAAAAATAAAACCACCCAAAAACATTGTACTTTTCTGATAATAAAACACACATAGTTACTCAATCTACAATTATATTAATTTCACAGAAATATAAGGTTGATGTTTTAGCTTTGTAATACAATATACTTTATTATGCGCTTATTATAATTTGGAAGTCAATAGCATAACCATACAACGAACGTGACGAATAAACAATAACAATAACGTTTTATTTTTCTATACCGTTAGTGTTTTACAGAAGTTATTAAAACATGTTTATTAAATTAAAATTGAATACAAATGTGTAACCTGCAGAACGTTTCTGTTCAAAGTATTCCATTTTCTTGTCCACGTTTGACGGTTACCTGACCAGTTTATCAATAATTTGAGATTTGCAATTTAATGCATTTTAATTCAGTAATTAAAATGTATATCACAGAACAAAACAACTACCTATATATAGAGCATTAACAGGTGTGCTGGTCTTTAATTCAACAATGCGCGGTTTATCAGGGGCTGCACCTGTGGCTTATCGCTTTCCATGTTAAAAACGCCAAATAGAGTTCAATTACAATTCAAGTTTCCACAACAATGGATACCATTACAAATATATGCACCTGGGGATTTATTTACATAGAAATGCACTTCTCCATATATATAGTTTCATAATTTACGCAGCTTATTATGACGTCATCAGAAATTGTGCAGGTGTTTGTGTTTCGCATATATCTCATTACCTTGATTCAATTGAAAGTATTTAGGACAACTGGAACGAAATACGACTGACATGGAATTCGTATGAAATGCGCAAAACGTATATAAACAGTTTTTTCGCTATTTTGTGGTAAATCGATATGAATTTAAAACTCAGGAAAAAGAATTATAATGGGTAAATTATATGCAATCTTCTGCTAATCCATGTATCAATGTATCACTTTTAATAAAAATTGAATTTTTTCGTTAAAACGAAAATCGCAAAATTCCTGGGCCACGTTTTTTTTTTTTTTTTTTTCTTTCTTTTTTTTTTGGAGGGGGGGGAGGGGGATTAAATAACGTAAACAGTGCAAGATTCTACTACGTTAATCATTCATACAAATAAAGCAAAAAATATGCAAAATGGTTCAATTAGGTAGGTATTCATTAAAAGTATGTTCAGGTAAACTCATAAAGTTTTTTTTTCTTAATATAACTAAGAAATTAAACAGTAAAATCCATTATTTACAAGTTAGGTTTGGGTTTACTTTCTGTTCTATTTTAGCGCGAAGGGAATTTATTCAATAAGTATTTCATAAAATGTTCGTTTAGTCTTTCCCGTTGTTAGCTGCACTGTATTGGTAGTTGTAATGATGTCAGTAGAATATACACAGTCGGTCAAAGAGTGCATTTATGAAATAACTAGGGGATCTGGCTACTGTCAAATTATCGGTAGGTTTTATCGACCTTAGACAGTCGTGAGTGTTGTCTGGCGATCTACATAGGGTCTTGGCAATCATGCACAGTATATATGTAGACTAAATCAAGTAATAAAATACAAACGCAAAGCACATCTTCAACCTTCTCCTACAATGTTAGTGGTATAGCACGAGGGGATACTTTTTATCATTACGTCATGACTAAATGCCGATCAAAAATTTCTCAATATCCACGTCTAATATTATTGGATAATATTCACAGTATAACGTATATCCTAACGTATCATTTTGAGGCTTAGAAATTTAATTGCTTCATCTTTAATTGAAGTGAAATTTAGCAAAGCTGTAGATTTTGTGTGTGACAATAGATGAACAGGTATATTTCTCCTTAATAAGTATACCAAAAGATGTGGTTTTAAACTTGAGTGTCGCTCTCTCTGTAATCTTCAAAGGGAACCTTTGTAGATCTGTTGTTGGTCAGTTGTTTTTTTCTCTCCCTAATTAGGGCTTTTCACCATGTGTGGTGAAAAGACCTATTGTTTTTGTTCTGTTTTTTATTATTCTTCTACACTTTTTTTTGTGTCCAAAAGATCTTCAAAATGGTAAGAGCTATGCCAATGGCCTTATTGTTATATTGTATGGCATGAGTTGAAGGGGTGACCGCAACATTTTTAAGTTGGTCAAAAATCCAAGATAGCCATCATGACGTCATACCTAAAAAGTTTATAACAGCCATAACTAAAAAACCGTTTAAGATACAGCAAATATTTTTGATGTTTTATGTAGATCGTATAAAAGACTAACTTTTATTCAATTACAGCAACTAGGTCAAAGGTCAAACAAGAAAGTTCGCTATGGGGTCAAAGTTCACGGATTTTTATTTTTTTTTGATTTTGCAAAATTTCGTTTTACATGTCGATGCAGAATGTCATTCTGATGAATTTGGTGTCTTTTATTTTTCGATAGCACTTCCGGTTAATGCTGTATGCCACAATCCTTTGATCTTTGCTGAATTCCCGTCAAAATGTTTAACATTATATATTGTCGAACTGAATGACTAATATAGTCTGCAATTGCTATAGAAAAGACCCCTCTGATGTTCTCTAACGTTTAATATGATTTTCATCTTCATTAAAAAAACAAAATGGCCGCTATGACATCATGTCTTAAAATTTAAAAATGCTTATAACTCACTAACAGTTCTTTTCACAGATTTCACCCAATAATATTATTTGCATATAATCTTAAGCGTAAACTTTTTCTATCTACATGTTATTACAAAAAATGGCAACTTCCGGTTTTCGGTTAGGGTCAAATGTTAAAGGTCCTGTTTTTAACAATAAACTTTAAAACTTTTCTCCTGAAGTTCTGTAAGGTCTAGGATCTTAATATTTCATATATAAGATGTCCAGGGGATGGGCTATAAAGTCAGATACTAGGAATGACCTTGACCCATATTCAAGTTCACGGGGGTCAAATACACATATCATAAATAAATTGTTTAAATGGTCATAACTAACTTATCGTTGGTTTTACAGCTTTCATGCAATTATGTTATTTGAAGATAATCTACTGGACGGTATTGTAAACTAAATATAGTGAAAAGCCCGCCAAATTGTCTATGACAATTTTCAGTTGCCTTTAGTTTTACTATGAGATAGTTCAAGGTGGACATTACGACAGTGAAGTAACCCCTGGAGTATGGAGAATGAGGGCGACGAAAATTTTCTATAGAAACCCTCTATCAGGACAATCGAGCGTTCCATATCTACACATTTTTACAAACGTCTGAGATCATCACTTCACACTTAATAACTGGCATTTTTCAAATAATATTACAATTTTTTTTAAAGATAGAATAACTTTTTTTTTTGAGTAAAAGTGTTTAAAATTTCATTTTACATCTATCCTCAAGAAATTTGAGGAATTTGAATTCGATTGGATACTGTCAGATTATACGTACATCTGTTGAAATTCGTAAGTATATACATCAGAATGCCAGTTTTTGAAAGTCAACAAAACGATATAAAACATTTGTCGATCTGTGATGGACTTTTTCCCCTGCAAGCTTTATTATTCAGCTTTTAAAAGAAAGATTTTTAAACATTAGGTTCACATCTCTTGTAGACTAGATTCGAGTAATTCCATAATAACGATTTTCTATGAAAAAAATCTTATTACATGCATTTCAATAATCCAAAGGTTTCAATTTCTGTATCCTTTGTTTGCAGAGGGAAATGGTGGAGGAGGGGAGGGGGTAAACTGTTCAGTTTATCGCTGACAGTACGCGTGAAAGAGGCGATATCAGTCTTATATTATGTATTTCAACCACACTCTTTTGTATGTCAGATTTGTTTATAAATATTTTCTTCGGTCAGTCCGTTAACATACACAAACGTCGTGAAGTGAGAGCGTTGAGAGTGTTAAGGTTGATAAACCTTGTCTGTTTTGTGTTTTTTAGACAATTTCTAGATAGAGATTTACAACACTTTGGATGTTTGACAGACCCATATACCCAATCGGGGACCTTCGGCACTTTCCGTAAACGAGAAAAACTTTCGGGAAAGTGCCGAAGGTTCCCGATATTGGCCCATAGCTTTCAAGAGTTGTCGTTCTTTATAGTCAATGAATTCAAGGAACGACAACTCTATCAGAGTTTCTGTTAAGTGCGAAAAGTTTGTTACAGTGTACCATTGATGGACTATGAAACATTGATGTAAATGGTCAAATGTAATACATCTGACAATTTACATCAATGTTTACGTTACAATACAGATTGTAACGTAACAAAGTTGTTTAAAGCTGTGTTTAAAAGAACAAGTAAATTGATTTATTATAGAATAACTAAAACAACTGCTTGTTTCAATTTAAATAGACTATCAAACTTTAATGTAAAGCAGACAATGGGAACGAAATAATAATAATAACCATTAATGATTTAACAGTAATTTAGATTAAATTATTCAAATTGGCTAGCCTAATGTATTCAATACGATATGCTTTACACAAGTTTGCTATCCACCTTTTGAAAGACAAATGCATTCACAAAACTATTGATTCCGTTTGGCTAGCGAAGTTCTTACTTGCAGTTTGGATTATGGCTTGTATAATCATCATACCTTAAAGAGCATCACGGTGTTATATACATGTGACGTATGCCTTTATTTAAGGCGACAAAATTGTAAATAAACGTATATTATTATAACGTGTTTGGATATGTGTTAAAATTGTGTACAGAATTAAATGAGACCAAATATAATTCAATATCCAAAGTTAGCATTTGATATGAAACTGCCTTAATTGATAATGGTGCCAGAAACATTACGTATTTTAATAACCAAGTCAACTTGAAACGACAGGTGTACGAAAACCGGTGTAATACAGGTGTCGTGTTTCAGCGAACAAAAGTTCCACCTGTCGGCACGTTTAGAATCAAACCCGTATAACGTATCATCTACCTCTAAATCATGCAAGGAACATAAAATTAGACTTTATTTTACAAATTCGCGGATTAAGTTTGTATGTTAGAATTGATTAGTGAGCTTTCATATTGTTTTCTTTTATTTGTTTGTTCGTTTGTCAATTCATTCATTCATTCATTCATTTGTTCGTTTGTTCGTTAATTTTTTCATTCATTCATTCATTCATTCATTCATTCATTCATTCATTCATTCATTCATTCATTATTTGTTCGTTTGTTCGTTCGTTCGTGAATTTTTTCATTCATTCATTCATTCATTCATTCATTCAATCATTCATTCATTCATTCATTCATTCGTCAACTCATCAATTCATTCATTCATTCGTCAACTCATCAATTCATTCATTTATTCGTCAACTCATCAATTCATTCATTTATTTATTTCACCTTTCATTAATAAATTAATTCATTTTTTCATTCATTATTCATTTATTAATTCGTTCAATAATCATTTCATTATATCATTTGCTCGTTCATTCATTCATTCCTTCCTTCCTTCCTTCCTTCATTCGTTCGTTTATTTGTTTATTTACGTAATTGTTTATCCACGTAAGAATCCAACGGAAGAAAATCTGATAGTCGTTATGTGGAAGAAGCTGCTAGCAATATTGAGCATTAACAGACGTAATATTAGAAGGCATTCCTGTATATTTCACAACTGATTAAGAAGCATTACCATCTTTGTGTTAGAAACCTTGCTATTTATCACAGCGTATTGACCGTGTGTCAGGTTTACCTACAGTAAAACAGAACACATGCGATATTAAACAATTTCAAATAATCACTGCCGCTTTCGTCTATTCGAAATTGACTATTCGTAAGAACAAAGTTTTGTCAGTGTAATTAATTGGCTTTAACGATTTACCTATAAAAGTCGAATCACTACTGCTTGCTTTCATCACATTATAAAATCATTGTAATTTACATCTCATTTTTTGTATACTTTTGATGTTCTTTGCATGGATTCAAAAACTATACGTGCACTTGCGTCAATGCAGAATGTTACTCATTGGAAGTTCCTTGAGATTGTTTGGGTACCATTATTTAAATATCACGGACCTTCTCAACACAAAACACATGTTGAATCATAAGAGACGCTATTTCTAACGGAAGTGCAGACCAGAACCGCTACAAAGATAGAACCTAATTACTGGCGCGCGCCACGTGCACTGAAGTGCAGCCGAAAACTTGTGAACTTCTCTCAAGTTTCTTCAAAGTCTGATTGCCGTACAAGAATAATTAGTGGTCAGTTATTGCCGATTAGGTTCGCGTGTCCTGAGACCGAGCGCCTTCAGACATCTCAAAACAATTAGTTTGTTGATATCTTCACCACATGTTTGACCTAGTGTTAGGAGCATTGCTTGTTGTAGGTAATGGTCAGTTTATGTCAGCGGTATTTTTGGACCAATAGAGGTCGTGGTCAGCAAGCAAAGATACAGAAAATGTCCGGTAAAACATAACCAAATGTTCATAGTTGCTCTGTCATGTGATTCTTTATTTCAAACAGTGAGGACGTACAAAGTTAGATTGGTTTTCTTTCATTGTCATAAATTCTAAAACAGTTTTATACATATGCTTTACTTAGCCAATTAAAAGCCGGTGTAACAGTTAATATTGTTATTTCTGATTGGCTATCTAAACACTTAGGTAGTAGATTTGGACTTTAACAGAGAGGTTTTTGTGGTATTAGGACCGAAATATTGGAATTCTGAAGTTGATATTTTTTTTTTATTTTAAATTGTAAATAGAATGGTGTCCAACTGAATATAAGCTATATTTCTGAATTTCGTTTTCAAAATCACTCGACATAAAAAACAATCACGTCAACTTTATTAAAAAAATCTTCACCTCTGCATATGAATGCATTAGACTTCGTACATGATGTCTGACTGGTCAGTTGTAAGACTTTATCCTATTGTGGAATTCTGATAGATTATAGTGTAAACGATAATGCTAAGCTCAATCTGCAGCAACATACCGTGTTATCGTCTGGATATGTCCGGATAATAAATCACAGATTTGTCACGGATCCGTCAAGGTTACTTGAACTGGAGGTCGTTTGTAATCATAGTGATGACAGACGACATTAAAATCTTAACTTCCGGTCACGCCATTTTGTTTCATGACTGACTATGGAATGCGCATCTTTGTCGTGCGTTCATTAACGGATTCGTGCCAGTTGTGATACGAATTTGTTGTATACAGAACCTGCACAAATGTTGTATACAGAACCTGCACAAATGATCAGTTTTTAGAAGCGTACATTTACCACTTGGATCCAAGATAGCGAATGAAAATGGTTTTCAAATGTTTTCATTGGTAAAAATAAGACTGAAAATATTCATTTAACATGAAATTTTATTGATATTGTATTTCAATGTATTACTTTTATATCTAAGAGGAAAGACATTTTTATAATCGAAATGTACTGTATCATATGGGCGGCGCCATATCGGAAAATCAAAACACGTGGGTACACAGCCGATAAAAGAACACACAGTTTATGTTCCAACTTTGGCAAATTTACACAGAAGCTACCTAACCCATATTCTAGTATCATTTCGTATTTTCTATTTCATACCATTGCTGTTGTTTTCCACAATTATTTTCTAGCGTGATCTTACCAATACAAGTTGTTCACATCCAATAACTGTGGAAATGTTTACATGAAGTCCCTGTTGTTCAAGAAAGAAGACGTATGCATCTCCAAATCTCTGACTCGACTTGGCACCAACACTATTGCATTTCATACTTTTTCTGTTTCGTAACATCGTGTTGATTTCTTTTGAACAACTGGATTGAGATGTCTAAAGCATTGCCTCGCCCCCTGACCCCCTCCCCATCTAACTCCGGAAACTTCCCCAATAATCTGGTTTCATTGTTACACACAGCGGAAGAACATGCGTTTCACGTCAAACTTCCCTTCCAGCTAAGCCATATGGAAAGTGTCGTTCACATCAAAAGCGGTTTGCATTACAATTATTTTGAATTGAAAACCTTTCTTCTTCTAATAATAAAATCGACATATTTAAAATCAATTTTCTTTTCAGGCATAGCATTCGTATTACATTGCAATATGAGTTTATTTCTAAATATTTAAAGAATCGAAACATATCATAAAAAGTGATACTTTGGGTTTTTTTCAGGTGAGAAGGAAGGAAAGCAAATGAAACATGACTAAGGTGCTTAAATGTTGAAAGGTAAGCAAAAAAAACTATATTAACATAATGGTAAACGTCATTTTAGGGAAATTTTATTTCATCGTTCATTGATTAATTGACACTTTGTGTTGTATGTATTCTTAATGGTAATAGCAATAAATTGCATCAGCCAGCCACTGTCTATTCTTTCACATTACTGACAAGGTTTCGCGTCATATGAGTGGGGTGCGCTGCTCCTTGTCTTTTGCTCCATTAAAGTCGAAGAGAATCTCTATCACAAGAAGACACAAGAAAATCATTACCTACCTGTATGCTTGGTTGATTTATTCTGTAAACCAACTCCATTTTGTGTGCGATATTATTTTTTAGAATTTCACGGTCAGAATGAAATCGCGAAAATTATTTGCCACTTATCTGAATGCAAAGAAAACAATCAATTCTCATTAAATCGAATTTTGCGAAATTAAAAGCTGTGAAAATACAGCTGTGACCATGCAAGGATGACCTCCCCTGTATGCAATGTGTTGTGTTGGGGGTTTGCCTGTCACGCATGTCATCGTATAAACACCGCATAACCTTCACATAAGAACTATGACGTCCCGGAAACGACGCAACATTCACGAGCTGTATGCAGCATGTATGATACTCGGATGTCATAACAACAGTTTACATATACTATTTATTATGGTGTTTCATCAAACTAATTAATATTTCTTAGAGAAATCTCATATCCATGAAAATGACCGAATTATTGGTAGGTTTACACGTAAAACAATCGACATGATATCAGAGTAATCAACATATGGAATTTATTAGATATTTTTGCGATAAAATCAAACGAATCCGGAACAAAATGATAAATGAACATTAGATGCACACTACACAGATGCCACCGCTACGTACCATCAAGATGTTCGTCTTCCCAATCAAGCGTTGTTATGATCTAGACGAGATTACGTCATTATTTATCAGGCACGAAGTAATGACTTTAACGTGTGCCGACCTTGACCTTTAAAACAGATGAAAATGACGGGTTTGTTCTCGTATCAGTCACAATAACGCTGGAGTTCAAACTTGAGGTCAGATTGGGGGTCTGGCAGCTACGTAGGATAAAGATAGGCCTGTTGTAGCGCCAAGATGCGCGCCAGTGTTATGCAACTAAAGAAATAGGACAAGAAAACAAGCTACCGGTATATTTGTAGGTTCACCGCCGTAAAGGTCGCGTATACTTTTTGAAAATGAAATGAAATAGTACAATGTTTTATTCGCGCCATGTAAGACCTCTCACATTTACGCAAGACCCTCTTATACCTTTGTTAGACATGCATGTGGCCCTCTATCATCACACATGTACTGCAGGTTGTACCTGCTGCCCCATTGCATGATAGTAAAAGACGATGAAATTTCGCACGTGGTCTTGCCTCTTCTCCAAAATGGATTTCTTGACACTTTCCAATTTATAACTTTAAAATAAATCGATTGCCTCTCGGAAGGCTTAAACGTATGACCCCAATTTCGCGAAATACATAAGAAAAACAACTTTGGCTTAAATGTCAGTGCTTTTTGTTAATCAGGGCCTGTTCTACAACTGGACAAAGCAGAGGTTTTTTTATCGCTGGTAGTGCATTCTGCTTTGCTAGTACCATTTGAACAGATTGATCATACTGCTAGATCTATGTATGCGGCAATATATTTCGCAATGCATCCTGAACATAGTATTAATTCCATACAAACATACATGCAAGGGCGATTCTATATGGCTATGGCCGAAGCTGATGAAACAATATCGCTACTCATTGTAAGATTTATACACGGGTAAGTGCGTATTAATTTAGGCAGCTGTTCATGTTGTACTGTAGACCTACCCATTTTCGCATGCAATGGCTTTTTGAGCATTTTGCGGCAATAAAATATCGTGAAAATAAATCGTCGGTAGAATATTTCAAACAGCGGTAGATTTTAATATACAGTGATAAAATCACTAAATTGAAGCATCGCCATTAATTAAAGTAAGACATGAAAACGCGATATCAACCGTCGTAAAAATTAGCTTGTTTACATAACATCGTATTTGCAAGTCCATTCTAAAAGACCCGTTGATTTTTCATAAAAACACTGGAAAATTAACTCAAACTATTTATTCCAAACTAAAAGATATTTTTAGTTATATAGTTATATATCTAATGTAGTTATATAGTTGATGGACGCAGGCAGAGTTGCTTGTTTGTCTATATCTTGAATATTATGATTTATATACAAGGGGGCCAACTCAATGAAAATGGATATTGTCATACATTTTTTGTGTTTGGTGGATGGACTGATGAGTATATATGACAGTCATGTGAATTTTTTTCGGAAAATATGGGATTTGAAAAATTATTAAAAAATCGGGATATTTACTATAAAACAGAGAAAGGGACGACAGTCGCCATATTGGATTTTTTACCCCCACCCCGATTAAAGTTAATTTTTTCGCAATAGTATACCTTTTTTCCCTGTGTCATAGTCACGCATCAGTCCTCCGATAATCCATGATCACACACAAACCATGCAAATGCATATAAACGATGTCTATATAGTCAAACGCAATATTTTAATCCAAAATTACCGGCGCTTTCTGACTTGTGACATCGAAAGCAACGTTCTAGTGAAGAGCGATTAGAGTGACTTCCCTTGCAATGTCATTCAATGGGTTTAGTCAGAGGCATTCCGATACGTTTTAATATTCAAATTTTCCGCGAAAACAAACGTATCGGAATATCTCTGATTAAACCGATTGAATTACACTGCAGGGGAAGTCACTCTATAATCGCTCTTCACTAGAACGTTGCTTTATAGTATTCTTTATAGTAAAACCCGCATTTTTTAAAAGAAAAAAACGTTAAAATTAAGTTGATTTGTATTGCACGGGTAGCCATGTAAAAGAAAAGTACACAATTATCATCGACATGTGTTAACGGAACACTTAGATACAGTGGATAGTCGGTGGTTATACTACATAGCATGAGTAAACGATGATTTCAAACTAGACAGTACAACAAATAAAAAAGAGAATTATAGCTCTACGGTGAATGACATTGCTCCGCCTAACATTGTACAGACGACCGTAATCACTCTTCCATCTTGACAGCAAAAAATGGCAATATATCCTGAAAACGACATGTACAATGTCGGACGCTCCCGAACGAGTAATTGCGCAGCTTTATTGATAAAGACCAGCGGAACTGAAGATAAATTCACCGGGTCATCTTTTCTCTCAGCTCCCGTCATCTTCCGCGAAAAAAGTATTTTTTAACCTTCCAAAAGGTATACAAAGTCGGGAGAAGAGTATTTGAAATTACAAACAAATAAAATATATTGATATTTATATCAAAGATTAATTTCGGAAAAACATTAATTCTTTCAATTTCGGTAGTGTACGTTATATAGATAATGTTATCGAGGTGGATAAAACACATCTTTGTGGCTTGTCTCACAACCTGTCATCACTGAAAGGGTTATCGGACCGAACGAGCTATACAAACGGTGTGGTATTGGATAAGCGCGCTTCCGAGATGAAATAAATAGTATCAAACATATTCATCTCTTTCTTGGAAAACCCATTAATGTAACGCGCAATTTGTTGTGGTGGTATGGTATGTATCTATTTGTATATAAAACATCCACGAGGGTTTTAAATAACGTACAATCGTTATAGTAATGTAGATTTAAATTATGATATTTTTTAATTCTCACTCACTCGCGATAACACGAGGTGGAGATAACGCGAGATTACGTGAACACAATGGTGAGAACGAGACAACAGCAACGCGACTGCGACAGAGTAAGGGATACTGTTAAACACTTAATATTCGCGTGTACAATATTTCGCATTTTCGGTAATTTCAACAAATTCGCGAACAAATCGGGATTGAAGACTGGTAAATGATATCTAAATTGTGTAATTACGTTGTTTTTTTTTATTTTTTTTATTTGTTTGTTTGTTTGTTTTTTTTGTTGTATTTTTTTTTGACAAATATTCGTGAAACATTTAAATTTACGAAATAACGGGTAAAAACTAAATCGCGGAAAAAACATGCAGTTTACATTATTATGTATTTGTATTTTGTGTCTACAGATACATAATTGTCTTCCGCGTGATGACGTCAGGTGATTGATCTAAAAGTATAACAAGTTTCAAGAGTAAATCTAGATAAAATTGTCCATGCATGAAGTCTATTTCTATTGACGCAACATTCTAATACAAACCATGGATGTCATGCTTCAGTAGAGATGGAATAAGTTACTACGATAGATGATGCATATGGAAAAGGACTATGATAGGACATGCCTAATGACTAATCCTATTCACGCAATTTTTTGTCAATAAGATATTTCGAAATTGAAATTTGAATTGATACAAATTTTATTAGATGCATTGTTTCAGTAGAGATTTTAATGTAATAAGCAAATATGAAGATATGTCTAACCCTGTTGAAATATTTTTCCAATAAGGTGTGTTGACATCCAAACTGCAAATATCTGCATTTTCATTCACTCAATATGTTGTTTCCAATACAGAATATTGTAATTATTTATCAAAAAATAAAAGTTTATAACTGCATAATGCATAACATATGTATCGTAATTCTGTTTCCCAGAGTAGAATTGATATGCAGTACATGGGTTAATGTGTTTGGCTTAGGGTTAGTAATAATTTCGCAGTATTTGTCACCAGTGTAATTCATCTGGTGGATTTTCCTTGATTTGGCGATCTAGACTGAAATATTCTACCGTTATCTCATCTTTTATAAAGGCCTTGAAGCACATTCCCTTTAGAAAAAGATGTAAGGATGCCGGAATAATTCGGAATTATTGCAACCCAGAAAACAATTGTGAAACCATTGTACGCACAGTGACGTACATGTACCATTAAAAATTATAGTAGCGCGACAGATATCTTGAATATGCATATGATAATAAATTCCTAGACCACATTTAAAATATTAAAACAAAAAGTCATAGACAGTGGAGCTTTCTGTTTCATTGACTTCACAAGACATGCACATCCGGGTCAATGTGTAATAACAAACATTGATCGGATCGAATTAGATGCCAAGTTAATGTATGGGTTCCGTCAGATAATCAAATATAAAATCCTTAGATTATTTTTTCAAAGTATGCTTTTTGTTGATTTTTTCTTTAATATTTTTTTGAAACTCCGCGCTCTCATGCAAGCGAACATACACATATACATATGCAGAAAAAGTGTGTATCCAAAATCTTATTGAAGGAATTTCCATGTGCCGTTGACATTATGGGAAACTTTTCAGAGTTTGTTGACCCAGAGCTGTAACGCTAAATGGTTCCGAAATTATAATGGCCTTGTGCTTACTGATAATAACATGTCAATGCAGTTGTTAACAATATTGCAGTCCCGATAAGGACACGGCGTCATGTCATTCTCGTTTCTGCTTTCTTGCTTACGTTCTACGAACAGTTGTGTTTATACAACGCCAATCAACCCATGCCCAACTGCCTCAACATCTGCTGCAAGCCGTGACGTAATCACAAGTTTAGACGTAATTCCTCCCCCGCACTAGACCACAGAAATCCACTGTTACCATGGCCACCTTTGACTTTCATTGGTTCATGTGTTTGACGTTTTACGTTGCTGAGTTTAAGTTTACAACTATAAATGTCCGACGTTTTTATGAACATGTCAATCGGCAAACATCGGAAATCATCGGAAGCTGTACGGAAATGCACGATTATCTTAAATCAAGCACATACTCACATATGCTATAATGAGGGCGTTGACCTGTTTAAGCACTTTTTGACAGATAAGATTTGTCTGAGAGCGCCGATTGCGTTTCTTCTGATAATATATCTGATTTGCATGTGTAGACTCCAATTTTACTTCCATTGCTCCATTTCATTCTTTCCTCTTATCGTTAATGTTATTGCAGACATCGCATTGCATTATCCCCCCTCTATGCAAACATAAAAGAAAAAAGACATACGATTACATATAACTTGATTTTCGCTCGATATTGTCATTTTACTAACCTACTTTTAATTGGTTGCTTCCTCACAGACATAACATCAGTATGGATGTAGTTTAAATACTGACATTATCTGGGAACCATCAACAAAAGCTAATAAAGTCAGCAGTTTTTTTAAAGAAATTAACCTGCCATGCAATAACTAGGAGCTCTTGAGATGTGTTTAATCTTTGAACCTTATTGTGTTCCGTGATAACAGATGATAATGTCGTCTGTTTTATCACACACTATTAAATCCAGTTCATGTCCTATTAAATATTACATCTGATTAGGACTAGAAACAAGTATTTGGTTTATGTACAGTTACTGGAGCTTAATTGGAATTAACAGTAGCTGATACGGAGGAATGCGGGATGAAGCATTGAGTGTGTCTAAATTATCTGACTATGCATCGTAATAGGCGACTATTTGTTAACTATTCTTCGCAGAGTATGCAAGATTTCCACGATTAATTTTGGAGAGCCATTCATTTAAATGTAAATTATTTGGTCTTTTCCGAGAAAAGGCTGAGATTCTTTATAGCAACGATTTAGCAATTATAACAAAACCTTATTGTTAAATCGACGCTCTTTTTTCGCGTTTTATCTCTTATCTTATCATCTCATCATACATGGTCTTTTATAGAATGGCATCTTTTAAGAAATATAGGTACTGTCGTACTAAATGGAAAAGTACAGGTGGTATAGAAGTAACCAGAAGCCTCGGAAGGAAACGCGTCCTATGTTTTAACGAGTACCCCTGCCATAAAATATATAGTTTCGAAGAGGATTTCTAAGCAATGTAATACGAATGATATTGCTCATGCCTTAATACGCTAAATACGTAGATTTGTTTTCAAAAGTAAGATGCAATATTTATAAAATCAATAGAATAACCGAATAATTTACTTGTGTCCTTATCGAAGCTTTCGTGACAAAAAATAAACCATTATTAATACAAATGAGTAAAATAACAGAACTTGTGTCCGTTTCGGAGCTTTCTTAACAGTATTTCGGACCCGCAATTCTCACATACTTGTGAAATATTTCTTGTCTATATCAGACACGAGGTAGGGAGCGACACCTGGCACGCGCTGTGACGCTACTGTTAAGGACGTTACCGTTCAAAAATGTGCAGTTACACACGATAACGCAATCCGTTATGACGCACGTATTCTTGGCCATTCATGATGTGATATAAACGTTACATTTAATCACTAAGGTTTCTGAGAAAAATAAAGGAAAACGACTTATGACTTTCGTCGACTTAATTAAGTGTTTTATACCTAAATGTTTTTAAGGCGATTTGATTTTTCAAATACACAGATTTACTTGAAAATGAAGCTTTTTAGTAGAAATTTATTTTCACGAATTCTAACTGTCCGCGTAATATGATAAAATCAATTCCATGCGAGAATTAGATGGATTGCATGAGTTTGCCCTTCCAGCACTTGATACTGGTAACCTAGTGCTGGTAAATTTGACTCTATCCTTGTACACAGAACAAGCCTTCTCAAATATATATCTACACAGATATTGCACTGGTAAAAGAGGAAATATAAGTCGGTGATTTACTATTTTTTTTATTAATATCGATATCCCATGAAAATACAGTTTTATGGGTCAGTATTGAACTAATTTCTCATCAAAGATATTCCAAAGCGTTTGTTTCTAGAAACGTTTGTAAGATGTACACTATAAATTACCTCTTCAATACCCTTCATTATGTGAGGCTTTTATTTCAATTAACAGCATGAAAAAAGTACTAGACACGCTTCATTGTACAACTACTTCGCATCAGTGAACATACATAATATTGAACCTAGTGATGTAGTGTCTGATAATGAGACAGAAATCTGCATCAAGTATATCAGTATAAACTGTTAACCAACTCAATTTCTCACGCACGCGAAAATACCGTTTACAAATGTAGACGGTTATTTTCTGGGGTTAAAATTTTCGCAATTCGAACTAAAACTTAGAAAATTAAATTTTAGCGTTTTTAAAATTTCACGAATCTGGTTATCAAAGGTGTAAATGATTCAACCATTTCGTTATATTTCGCGGATCAAATTTTCGCAATCATAGCAATGTCCCGCGAAATCGCGAAAATATCATCTTCGCGAAAATAACAGGCTTAACGGTAAATTCAAAGCAAAAAGAAAAAAAATAAAGATGGAGGTTTCCAACGTCCTATAGTTATGTTATAATTGGTAGATGAGGGAGCAGTGTAGGATACCGAAGTATTATATCAGCGCTACATAGACGATGCAGAAACACAAGTAGCTAAGTGTCTCGTAGTTTTTTTATCCCCTCCTTATGCGATGGAGGTAAGAGCTGTGTATCTGAAAGTGTGAGTGGTGATATGTAATAATCGTATTAATTAAGTTCCAAAATTTTGTGAAAAGTCCAAGAACCACAAACAAGTAACGTCATAACCAGATTTCTATAGAATGCTATCTCGTGCGGCCGTTTGCCCCTAACGCGTGTGAGTTACGCGTGCATAGACAAGGTGGTTTTGGGGGTCGGACTTATCACGATAACGATAAGGCTAATCTGCCCCATTTTATCAAGAAAATCTAGACAACTCAATTATATAACTCTCATATCTCTAATGTCGAAGATAAAATTTGCGTCTATGCGGTAAATTAAGTTTGAATTTGTTCATGATATGTACTCAATAAATCATTTCATCATTAAACTGATTCAGAGGAGCAAAAATGAACCCCCGATGTTTGACGATCTCGATATGCATACTTAAAGCATTATAATTACCTATCTAGTGAAATTTTTGTAGTGCACACTCCATTCCTAAGTGGGGCTGGATATGTGCGAAGTGGAATGTACATTTTTATTATGATTATAATAGGCAATATATAGCATCGACGTCTATGGAATCCACTTCAGATTGTGCATGGTCGATCGAAATCGACAATTAACAACTGTCTGACTTTGTGATGTACCTGTAATGACCTCTTCTAATTAGATATTGTCGATAGTGATTTTTTTCTTGCAAAAAAAAGAACAACTTACAATTGAATTATTTTATCGGCATGATAATTACATATTTTACTACATTTATTTTACATTAGAAGTGATATCGCCCCATATCAAACTAACAGACTTAACGAGTCGTCTCAGTTGATAGATATGTATCGCTTCCTATAAGATATCCTTTTGACATTTTTGACCGTTGAAAAGTACTTTCAATTAATATTATTAATACTATTGTTTTCATTTGATATTTGGATTACACTCGGATTTGACCTAGATTTAAATACAGGTGTCATTGATAGAGAAAATAACGCTTACTCTTCTGAAATGCATGGTTCTATTCATTCATGTGTTTATACGGGCTTCTCTCTTTTGAAGTATCATTCATACTATAACTTACGGGGATAGCTTTATTAATTAGGAAAGTTTATCGAAAATTCACTATAATACACTATACTTATATAATGTATTTCTATCCCCACAAACCCTCCATAATTAAGAGATGCGTAAACATAACATAGATACGCAATCACTACAGGCAACCATATAACCTAGCAGCAGAGGGCATCGTTAAATGGCTATTGGAAAATTTAATCATAATTCTCAAAATTTCTATTACTAATTTCATTTTCCGTGGTTCAATCCTATTTAGATAGAATTGTGCCATCATTTCTAGGTTAAAAAAACAACAAAAAACCTTGCGAGTCCGATTTTGTGAGACACCAGTCGGTTACTTGTGCTACAATAGGTGTGTGTGCGTGTGTGTGTGTGTTGTGGACCTCGTGTTGCCTCTCGTTTTAAGTGCTATTTGAAGAACCCCACTTCATTGTCTCGTGATAGCTTCGATGACTTCTTGTAATTAGTTAACGCCTGGTTAACTCGAAATGTGTTATATATAATATTCCCAGGCTCTTAACACACGTAGAGAGACCATAATGTCACAAAGATACCTTAACTTTTATTGCTTGAACCTGCACTTCATCGATATGCAACAATTACAATTGAATTGTGCAAGAATTGTGGAGGGTATCAATTTGCGAAGATAAACCTTCGTGAATTTACTTTCGGAAATCTGCGAAAATAAATAACTCCCGAAAGAGAGCTGGTTACAATAATCTACGAAGTTTTCACGTCTTCATTTGTATTATCATATTTGTGAATTTCATTAAGTCAATAAAATAAGTAAACTAATTGATTTGTGATTACATTATTTAAATATTTATAAATCACTTTACTTTAAATCAAGGTTTCAGACTGTTGAAGTCTTTAAATGTAAGAGCTATGCGTTGAGGTAATACTGTAAACTGTAGCCTCCCTGATCCTAAACCAAGGGCAGTGTGTTAAATAAGTTACCAGCCTAATTCATACTGAATGTCATTGTTTACAGGACAGCGTACTTAAAACCTCCCCTCCCCTCCAGATCCTCCATGTAATTATATTAAATTGTCAACAGCCAGTCTTATCGGGAAACAAGATTATCAAAGTCTATCTGCTTGTCGGACCGTAGCTGCGAGTCTTAAGGGTGTCGGAACGGGATCATACGTAATTCAAATTTTATACTCCAGCGGCGTGCGCCGAGTATCCAATGTGATAATCGTTTATTGAGAAGCACATGATGAATGAAAGTATCCCAATGTTTAAAACAGAAAACGTGGAGTCACGTGACAGTCGCTGTATACTTTAAGGCGGTACTCGACATAGGCTATTTTGTCTATCGGTTATCAAGTGGTGAACAGCTTTAACTAAAGATGTCGGGTTAATTTCTTCTGTGTTCTATATTCCACAGATGATGGGAAGGACTTTAGCTGGACTGACACTCGTAATATCATTTGCAGTACAGGTAAGTGATCATTAGTTTTATTTCCTCAAACATACACCATTGCCATTGAATATATTAGTTGTAAGATCTAGCTCCACATTTTTGTGATATTTATATATATGAATTCTCAAAGCGCCCATCAAAACGCTATCACTGGCATTAAACTCCCACGCCTCTCTCGGCGTCAAAATTCTCCAGAAATAAAACTTGTTCCATTTCATCATTTTTTGTATTTAGATTTACTATAATATCCACATTCCAGTAATATAAAAAGTTCACATCTGCTGGAGTCGTGAATATAAAGTTATGTATTGTTTATAAGACAAAGCGAGATTGTTTAATGCAATTTTTGATTTTTCGATAAAGACAGTTGCAGTTTGTCAGCTTTTAATCGTTGACAGCTTTTGCAATCAAATATCTATGACACATGTGTGATAAATGGTTTAGCACCAATCGAGGCCACCTTCAGAGTAAACTTTACTACAAATACACGTGCTTGTGCACGAGAATTTATACAATTTACACTTCAATGCTGACTTACGGAAGAGATTGTGCAGAACTTCCTCAATGTTGGTTAATGTTGAATCAACGATCATTATCGATACGAAACCAGCCCAAACACGCAACGTTCTCATTAGGAAGCGGGTTCGGAAAACTGCAAAAAGAAAAAAAAATTAATGTAAACAAATCGCGGATGAGGTTTAAATTTTAAAGTGCATCGACGTCACTAACATTCAACAAGTTTCCCAGTTCCTTGCGTTCGTATTTTCATATCCAGTAAAAATTATTTTGCAGCTTACTTCGTTCGAGTGTATCATTAACTCTCATAACTCTCTGTTCTTGCTCGCCGGAAGACCTTGTTATAGATATCGTAAAGCGTACAGTTCAATGGAGCCACATTTACTGGACTACTCGGAATATTAGGACATATGGAACATGTTCCAACTTTAAAACTGTGTCCTAACCAAGATTTAGTCTAAATTTGTATGTAATATTGATTTTAGTATATAACGCTTTCTCTTCTGCAACGTGTGGTAATATTCTTGCTTTATACCTATAGATCGGGTTATAGTACTGAATACATTATTGTTTTGGTTCAATAACATGATAGCATGAAATCGATTACGAAAAAGTAAGTTCATTGAAGAATAAGCGTTACACAGAAAAATGTATTTTTAGCGGGTTCTAGTTCGCTGCTAATGTAAAAACCGCAAAAATAGGATTGCCATTAAATATATCACAGAACTGTATATTCCCAAACCATTGTGTTACGTACCTGTTTCAATCTAGACTAATACTTGATACTACTTTCCCCCGGTATCTACATTGTATAGGTTTGATATATATAATGCTATTGCTCGTGACAGTTTTCAATGCGTCTTCCTCAATGTTGATATGGTGTATTATTTCTACTGATGGATAAGTCCTATTTATTTTGCTGATCGTTTACCTTTTTATAGATCTTGAAACGAAATAACGACAAAATAGATCTATAATATATATGACTATAACATATAAATTAACTGTCACAAGCTTGGCAAACTATCAAATATATTTAATGCGGAATTCATTTTATTTTAATGCTTTGATTTAATATTGTGAAGTATTATTGATACCGTTATTCAAATCTTTTTATTGACTGATATTTCACATATCTACCATATTCCTGGTTTTTTTTAAAATTGTGATTTAATCGCGTTATAAAGACTTCATTATTCGATGAAAGGAAAGACTTTTATTCTTCTGGAACACCTAGTTCAGAACTTTTGTAATATGTATGAATTTTTCGTGTGTGTTAGTCAATGCCTAATTGCTTTTTATATGGGTTTCTCTAATTTTTAATAAGATAACTTCTCCCTTCGAAGGAAATGGTCAAATCATGTATAAAAGATGCGAAAGTCTTAGAACAAATCGCCCGGGGGTCGAATAGGAGAGTGTGTGGTATAATCCAACCATTCATAGATAGAAACTTTATTTAAGATACCATTCGATTTGATAATTAAGACTGGTCGTGGGGTGATATCAGATACAAATATGCCTGTATTATGTTGCCTTAAAAATCTATTTATATGATATTTTACTACTTCCTTCAAGATAACTACAGTAATTCATTCATTCATTCAGTCGTTCGTTTGTTTGCTTGTTTGTTCGTCCATTCATTCATTTATTCATTCAAAGCCATTTCTTCATTTACACATGCGTTAATTTGTGTTCATTCATTTCTTCTTTTATTCATTCGTTCGTTCGTTTGTTCTTTCCTTTCGGTATTCTACAAATTTCATTTATTCACTCAAGCAATCCTTTTTTGTTTATTCATTTATCCATTCATTCATTCATTCATTCATGCATTCAACGTTCGCGTTCTTTCGTTAGTTACATCAATCCACCACCCATCTGAACATCCATTATCAGTTCATTCAATTAATCGTAGGGTAGTGCATTCATTCTTTCATTAATTTAATCCATTCATTCGACCATTTGTACATTTAATTCTCTGCAGTACCACGACGAAATGTGATATTTCTCAATTGAGTATTCATATACATATCTTTATCTTTCATCTTAATTTCTGCCTCTAAATATAATTCCTATAGCAATTACATGCGTGAGAATCTATCTTGTTCTGAATTTGTTCGCTTCATGTTTCGGAAAAAGAAACTATTGGTGTGTTGGTTCAGCCTGGGAACCAAGTAATCTGACACCACAGAACAAAGAAGTGGTCTCATTAGACGTCCATGTTGGAATAATACCTTGCCTATCCTCCCGAACATGATATCAGGATTGCTTGTGTTCCTACTTCTCTTCAATGGCTTGAAGTAGTCTCAGCACTGGATCACCATAGCTGAATACTCAACAATGTACATAGGTTAACGTTATTAAGGATCTTGTGTGCCTTTTCTATAGTCTTACTACAAAACATTATACTTTAAAAACAATCACGTGAATGAGCTTAATAACGAAACATATACATGTTCTGTTGTCGGAAATCTTTACAGAAGATTTAAAAAGCCTGGGTTCTTTCTTGTCTAACGGGAAGATCGCGTTTACTAAAAACAATTCATCCTTAAAGATACTATAATCTTACTGTAATGTTACATACTAATGATAAGATATGTGAATCTTTTTTGGGGATTTAAAGTTAGATTTTGTATTCTTTAATCGAAAGATCATATTTACTTGTAGCAACCGTTTCAAAAGAATCATCTCGGGAAGAAATACAATACACGTAGGCATACTAGGGATTTAAATCTGACCTAATGTGTAGCAAGCGGTGGAATCACACGGTCTGGAATCATTGGTCCATCAAAAGCCATTAAACCGAATTGATAATTGATACTAGCTTTGTTCATTTTCAAACTTCCTGATCCATCGGTTTGTCGTCTAAGTTTTTATGGGAGATTATCTATGACAACACACCGATATACACTCGCTTGAAATGATACACATATTGAACACATAGAAGTACGCTTTATGGTATCAGTATTAAATCGTTGGGTTATAAGATAATGATAGGAATCAACTGTGGGCCTAAGTTGATATTATAGATTTATAGAAAACATGAAAAAGGTAAAAATGATTTAAATCTCAGGAATAAAAATTTTCTTTTTCTATTGTTATGTGTAATTTTAATGTATTTCTATCCCTTATGGGAAAATATAAATACGGTTATTTTTAAAGATTAGACACTAAAATAAGTAAGTGAAAAGTATATAGACGAATTCGGTTATATTGATTTCTGTCACCTTTTTAAAGATTAAATTAATTTATGGATGTGATTGGTTTTCATTTTGAGAGAAAGAGGAAAGAAGTACACCGGGGATAAATCACCGACTTTCAAAGAGTTACTTAAAAGCAATTGTTCCATGTATACTTTTAATTGCTTGAGAAGACAGTCAGACACCCGAATCGCAACTCAAGTCTACTTAAATAAATTTCAAAGTCTATATAAACTTGATTTTTGTCACCTTTCTTAAGATTAAATTAATTTAAAGATGTGATTGTTTTTCGTTCTGGGAGAAAGAGAAAATAAGTACACCGGGCATAAATCACCGACTTTCAAAGAGTTACTTTCAAGCAACTGTTCCATGCGTAACTTTTTATTGCTTGAAGAAGACAACCAGACACACGAATCGCCACTTAAGTCTATTTAAATAAATTTCAAAGTCTATGTAAACTTAAATGGCATTTATATAATGATCATTATTCAAATAAAAGAAAAAATATGGTGAGTTATACATTTTTTTTCAAAAGTAAACCATTTGAATCTTGTGATAAGATGATAACACATTTCGTATAAATATCTGTGATAATAAATGTAAGACGCACAGGTATGTGAAATTATTTACACTGTACTATATCACAATTAGAGATCCAAATGTGCAAGAATTATTCCTCCGACATTTCGACGCGTTCAGGCGCTGAAACATGTCTTTACCGTCTAATTATCAATCATGAGCATTTTGTTATAGTACTGGAAAAAAGGAAAAACGGAATGAGGATAGCACTGTTACGTGTAAAAGTCTACATGATTAAATATCCATATCCTGGCAAATTCACACAGCGGAAGTAAGCCCCACATGTCGGATTTGTTAGGGTAGATATGTGATTGTGACTTAATTAATTCCCCATTTGATTAAGTTTTCAGGTTGATTTTCAATGTTTGGACTTTCGTTTAATTTCGTACATTTTCGGTAATTTAAAAAAAAAACCCAAAAAAACCCACAGACAACAGTAAATTACTAAATTAACTTTAATTACACTTGGCTTTGATAGGATCTTTGTCCTTGATAAAGCTTAATACACATGTGGGGTTTAAAAGCGTTCAAAGGATGTAGAAGTATTTATAGAAACTTATTTTTTTTAATATCTTGTGATTTTCAATTAAATTACACAGAAATAGAGAAAAACAGTCTCACTCAATGACATGCTGAAGGCGTGCCCTTTTTCAGCGTCATTTTGATATAAACAGCCGAACACCTAAGTACATTCAAATTTCCTGGATGCGCATGTGTTTCAATGTTTTAATGGAGATTAAAAAAGTTCAATAGCTAAACATTTACACAATCCAATGATACGCTCTTAATTATATAAAAATACGTTTCTTGGTAACACATTGCGCAGAACACTTCATTATGTGGATGGGTTGTTAAATTGTGATTCATAAAAATGAAAAAGCTGAAGAAGAACAACAGCATATATCCTTCATTGTGGGGACTCACGGTTGATAGCATTGCGCTCCGCTATACCGATTATATCGCTAATTATTGTCGTTTGTGATAAATATAGTAAATTATAATTATTCATTGGTTTCACCTATTGCTTATTTTTCTTTCGGGCACTTAATATTAGCTTCCTCTGTATGCAATATGCGGTTTAAATGCAGTGTGTGTGTGTGCTGTGTCTCCTTGCGATAGCGGAAATCTTGTTGTCTATGTTATAGTCTTATCTCACAGAAGTATGCTGCTGTAAATACCGTGTAGTTAGTGTGTGTGATTTGGGAGACTGTGGTATGTTCGTGTTGTTAATCTTGTAATAGCGGAATAATTACTAGTTCTGACAATAGATAAGATGCCTAGTTTACTGAAATTTAGCTTTTTCAAGATACTCTCTTTAACAAGTATCTCGCGATCGAATGCTACAAGTTTCAGACACTTAATAAGATGTAATTGGCTGGGGTCGTTGTTACCAACTTTGTTGAAAATAATGATTGGGTCTAATGTCAAACCGACAATAGTCAACTTTGTTTTATAATTTATGACACGGATCAGGGATAATGTAATATGATTACTGAGGTGGTCTGTTCAAGATAACATAGTCTGCTCTGAAGTTATTCATTGCAGTATGTACACCTGCGTAATATACAAAAGTTGTATCCATAGTATTAAAGAGGTGCGGGCCCTTTTTGTCTCTTGAATTTTCAGAAATGTCATATTCTCACAAAACTTAAAACTAAAATATCTAGAATAAGTGGAGCTTAGTAATGTGTGGTTTATTAAATTAATTTGATCATTTGATATTCTACTTGTAAAATCATAAACAAATTAATAATTCATGTAGGGCGACAAGGACATTATAATCGTTTGCATGACGTCAAAAGGAACACTTAACGTACAAATAGTGATATGATATTAATTCTAACCTTATTTAAAACAAAGCCGTATGACAAGGAGAAAATAGGTCAGCCATGTGACAAAAAGAAAGTTAATACCAGTCGGAATGCAGTCGAAGGTTTCATAATTTGATAGGCAATGCCGAGACTTTGAACTTTATGCTTATTCTTGCCAACATAAACAAGTCCCGATCGTTTTTCAATTAATAAGAAAGTGTTGTCATTTTTACAGCCCGTGGGCTCGGAACTCTTAAGAATAAGCAATCATTATGTAAGTGTAAGCTGCACTACGGACGCTGTGCGCAAACATATTCAACGTACCTTAAGATTAAAAATCAAAATGGCGCCGACTATTTTGAAGAGACTTGAGTTTCCGGGAGGATGTATCTGTATTATGTATTGATTCAATCTGCCAAGATGGGGGATTCATTAAAACAGCTTGTTAGAAACCTTGTATTTTCTTTTGGGAATTTGGGTGCCCTCGTACGTGATAAAGAGAACCGATAGTAACAAGTATCAGTTTCCTCTTCTTTCTCCTAAAACTATGATGAAGATGTATGGTGATGCTTATGAAAAGTGGCACCGGGTCAGACTTTACACGATATTGTCGTAAAATCTAATATAAAATGGCTACATTGATTGAAGCATGGGATAATAACACCCACTTCAACATTTGCTTGTCGATTTCACATTTTTTGTTTTGTTTATTCATCCTGTTGAATATTTTTTCGCCGATATTTTGTTCATTTATTTTTACTCCCAAATCTTTTTAAATTGACTGACATAACATGTGTTTTTTTTTCTTTTTCTTATTTCCTAAATACAGATCTAGATGCATTTTGATTGTTATATCGCACTCCGTATCTTTGTAAATCGAGATGCGGGTGCCCTATTGTAATCAGGTTGTCCGTCTGTCTATCTGTCTGTCCGTGTTTTTTTTAAAAACTTGTTGTACAATCATGATTGTAGGAAGAAGACTATTGCTCTCAGAGTTTGTAGGATGATTTCCCATGTTATCTATGATATCCATGAGATGCTGCGTATTTTGGATTAACCACATTCAAAATGGCTACTCATTGGCCATATTGGATTTAGCAGTGGTTTTTCGACGATACTTTAATAGTGTCTTTTGCATTGTATTATTCGTATGTAATTACAAAAGCCGCGACGAATGTTTATTATGGGAATAATACACCATATTTCAGTGCAGATAATTACATTCCGTTTAAGTAAAAGAACTCTTAGGATGCAGTATGATGATAAAATCTTTTCTTCATATGGTATTACATCAGTCTTGATATCATTAATAAAACTAGAAATGTCATTCAATTTGTATTTAATCGCAAAACTAATTAAGATAATGGAGAAAAGAGTTAGAAAACGTAGTGATTAATACACGTAAAATAAACTTCTGCCATCCATCTTCATTTCCTTTCCCAATTTTTATCGATTTATTATTAAACGAACTATACGTCTCACGTATGACGTCCGTACAATGTAAAAACTCTGTAAGATCAAGGATGTATCTATATACTAACATCCGGAACGTCTCCTCTAATAATCTCCGGAAAAACGAATGTTATGATAGGTTTTTTTTTCATTATTTGTTTTGGGGTGAGACAACTTATCAAGTCGTAAGCTATCTCTGACAGGCACGGTCTTATTTTCATGTACTTCAGACTTCATTTTCAAAACTTCTAAAATTATTTTTTTCTGTTTCTTTCGTTAGACACGACATCTTAAATATTTACATATCAGTCTCTCAAATTTGCACTTTTTCGTTCAAAGGCTGAAGTATGTTTATTTTGCCAATGTGAACTGTGATAAGAGTAAGCATTATAACAACTTCCCCATGACCTAGGACATCTGGACCCCCTTACTTCGAACCTGGTATTTGATTGTGTGTGTTTATGCACGTGCATACTACAGTTGTACGTACTAGTTAATAATGATATGTAAATGTAAAAAATATTATATAAAAAGATCTTCATATCATTCACAAAATACCACCTAGTTCCCATGACCGAAATTAGGTCAAGTTGTTGTGTAGAACCGGCACGTGTGAATGCTCATACTGGAGCGGGATTCACGCGCCGGCGCACTTACACGTGAGAAGTGAGAAGTCATTTCTCAATCAACACTTAGACGATAAAACATGTGTTAACTATGAACGATGATTAATGATTAGTACTGGCATGTATTTCTAAATATTAGTTCATGAAGTACAAAATAAACCATTAATTCTGATAGCATTCGTTATCCATACATGTTTGGGATGACACAGGCAAATGTTACCAGATAAGGCAAAGATAAAAGTTTATGCAGATACATATTGGTTTTCAAGTTGAATTCACAAGTGGGATGACGGTTGCCAAATATGGATTATCTTACCTTTTCTTTATTTTAGTCCCTTTCTCTCCAACAAAGCTCTAGTAATGGTGCTTTTGTTGAGCATCTATGCAATAAAATATTTGAACTCGAAAAAATCGATCGTTGAAGAGATTATATGCGTCTATTATAAGATAATGGCTTTATCAACATTCAACAAAGGTCCGTGTGCTATGATGAATGCTTTGATGATGATGGCACGACATCTGTATCATGCAATCGGAGGATACAGAGTGTATCGTTAATAATAACTTTTACCTCGGTCAATATTTTTCTCAAGTTCATATAACCGTATGTCAACCTCAGCAAAATGATAGTGTATGAAATATCAACTTAACGTATTTAGCGATACTTGTTATAACTGCAGATCATTGTTATTTTGCACTTCGTTAAATTATATTATTTCAACTTTTTAAAAATTTACATTTCAAGAAAAAATAAAAAGGGGGTATGTAAGGTGAAGTAGACTTGGTTCATAAGGTTATAATAAGCATTTAAAACTATTAAATCAAGAAAAAATGTGCATCTCAACTTTAATGACTATTTTGAAGTTAAAAAAATTGTTTTATGCAAAATCTTTTATATTGATTTAAAGCTTTGAGATATAGCGTGATTAAATATTCAATTAGACGCATTTACAAAGTTTGTTCAAATTTATGATGTGAAGTGCATTTCATTTAGATGTTTTTGATTTATAATCATGCAATATGCATCAGGATTAAAATGTGTATTATAAAATAATAACTCATAACTATGTATCTACCTGTGTGGCTTCCCAATGCCTACTCACTACACATGCACTCACGTAAGATGGCTTATTCTCTCAAAAGTTGATTGATTAGCCACGTGGCTCACACAAATTTACTTAAAACAAATTGCATTGATTGCTTCCACACTTTCTTTCATGATAACTCAACAAGCTTAATACCAGCCTATAACATTTCCAATTAGAATGTCATTAAGACACTTTCTCCAATACTTTGCACAGCACATCCTACTTTAAAGGATAATTTTCCAGCAGTGCTAATTTCAGATTTTGAATACTCGTTTAATTGTAAAGAAGGCGATTTCTTCAGTTTTTTACACTGCAATGTCAATTTTAGGAACTATTTCACAGTATTTCTAATTATTCGCTTAAGTGTGTATGCTACACTGTAAACCAACTTATATTCATGTGTGGAACAATATGACTCACGAAAATAAACTAACGCGAATAAGTTTTTTTTCAGATATGAAAACGCGGAAACTAAATCTCGCGGCGATTTGATTTCGCTTGTACTTATTTGTTGAAAATACATTGCAGCTTATATTTTTTTTGGTTCGAATTTACGGTTAACAATTTTCTCGATTATCTCTAAATACGAAATTCGCGAAAAATAAATCGCACGCGAAAACAAGTTGGTTTACAGTAATTTACACCACGCTGTTGCCTATACTACACAGAACGTACCGGTAGGATGACCTCGTATACATCAGCCAATTACTCAGTCGGCCCTTCAATCAACATCTGCGTTACATCCCAGTCGTCAACCGAATTTGATATTAAAACAATAATTGCGTAACAAAAGTATATTTGTGCGGAACCTTGTTGGGGTTCTGCCACACGATACATACTTTTCGATCTATTTCTGGGGCTGCTGATGAAACATTGCAGACGGTCATGTTTGTTGAGCTGTTTTCATGAAAAATGCTATGTTCGTTATACAGATTGAATAATGATAAAAGTACCCTTGCTTAACGCCTTTTTTACGCTTCGCACAAGTGTTCAGAATAGAAGTGTGAGCGTGGGTTATCAATGATTTTTTTATCGGATTAAGAACAAATGAAAATAAGGGTTGATGAGTCAAATGACTCAATGACTAATATGATATACTTAAGTTCAAGAGAAAAGCATGGGTGAGGAGTGGAATGAATCTGATAAACCGTAACAATACGAATCACTTCTTTCAACACAATTTTATTATAATAAAATTGGAAAGGGATCGAACATCATGCAATGCCTATGCAAGTTCTCTTTCGACCCCTGGTTTAGCGGACTATAGCTAGCTGTAACCCAAAACAAAAATTAATACTTGACTCAATAGACCGGTAGAAATGAGCGTTCCGTGAGAGTAACCGTCGATCGTTTCGTTGATGAAATCCGCCATACATATGTAGGTCAAGTTTGCTTTAAGAATAACTTTAACTGAATGATGCCAACGTAGTCATAAGACATGTATTGGTTTTACATTTTTTAATAGTCAAGGTCTCTTATGGACGTGACATTTTAAGAGGAGTTAAATCGCAGTACAAGGAGAAAAAACGCAGACCTACAGTCAGTACCAGACAACTGTCCCAATTGGTATCGATCTCGAAACTAAGAGGCGGAGGGCTTGTGGTAATTTTTTGGGATATGTCAACCATTCTGCCACAACGGGTTTGGGTTTCGGGTTTGTTTATTTTACGTCCTATTTACAGCCAGGGTCATGTAAGGACGTGCCAGGTTTGTTGGTGGGGGAAAGCCGGAGTACCTGGAGAAAAACCACCGACCAGCGGTCAGTACCTGGCAACTGCCCCACATGGGATTCGAACCCGCATCCCAGAGGTGGAGGGCTTGTGGTAATATGTCGGGACATCTTAACCACTCGGCCACTTAACCACTCGGCCACAACTTAACACTCGGCCACAACGGTCCATCCTAAGGCATATCAATGAGCACATAAAGACTTTGTCTGACTTCGTATCGTTTTCCTTCTATGAGATCATGATGTCAACAGTACAATTTTCCCACACATTTCAGCAACATAAAGATCAACTTAAACAAGACAGGTGCACATGCATATTCCATAACTAGGTTAACACAGGACACGGTAACCAGTACGTTGTATATACTCATATACTTGATATCTGTAACAGTATCAGTAATTGATTAAATCTGTTACATGATAGGTCATTGGTTTATACTCGTTGGAAGGAAGGGGATCATTGGTTTGATAATGTCTGTATTATATCGGCACAATTTTCTGATCCACCAACGGGAAGATAAATGTTGTGGTGACTTATGTCTGAACATAACATTCCAAACGGATGGCTTTAACCGACATATGGACATAATAAGTCCCTAGCATGTCATAAATGAAACGTGCGTCAAGCTGCTAGATCCAGAATATTGTACTGATTAACTTCCTTCTCTGGATCAAAATCATGTCCGATTCTGACATGTATCAATATATTTCTCCTGAATGTCCATGTTCTCATACATTAAAAAAAATCTGGCGGGGCTTCAAATGATCATAACTGCGAATAGCACTTTAATCTATGAAAATATTCAAGAAATGTTGCAATCACATTGACTGGGAACATATATATAGATGTAACTTATTTACATATTTAAAAATTTTAAAACCCTGCTTCTAATAGCTAATTAATTATCATCTTTGATGTTTCTTTACATGCTATTTTAGCCCAGGTATTCCATCTTATGCTTTGTCGAAATTAGTTCCATTATGTCTCGTGTAAATTCCTTTTTTGATTCAATGGATTTTTCCTGTGAAATTTAAAACGCTTTCAAATGACCATAACTTTGAATAGGAATTTACAAAATTGTAATAATATTACGTTGTTGTATACTGAAGCAAACCCTTTGCGATTTCGAAATTTTACACCTGCATGTAATAATTTATTTTTATCTTTGAAGTTTCTTTAATGCCATTTTAACCAAGGAATTTCGAAGCATAGCTTTGTCTCTATCAGTTCCATTATGTTTCATGTATACATTATTCATTGATGTTCTATTTTAGGCCCGCGGTAATTACACAATATCCTTTGATACCATCAACTTCGTTTTAAAACGTTTAGTATAAAAACCGTCAACTTTCATGTTTTGTTTCCTGCAGGCTCTTAGTATGGGGATATTCCAAGTGTCAATCATGGCTATATACAATTATCGAGGACAGAAAGAAGATGGCCGCTGTTGCGATGGTTACCAGGAACGCCCTCCATGCACAATGGAATGTCGCACGTTCTTCTCCATTTGTCTTCTTCATTACATCACAGATGTTCCGGATACCCCTTCCTGTCCGTTCGGACACACCTTTACACCGGTCCTTGGTGGTAACACTATAAATGAAACAGCTCTGGCAGTGCTAAATTACTTCCCTCTAAAGATACAGTTTTCTTACGGCTGGCCGGTAAGTCAAAAAGTTTTATTTTCATTCTATTTTTTTTTTCGGAAAGAAATAAAAATCAATAATGTAAAATAAAAGAACCCAAATATTAGTTTTGTCATTTTGAAGTCATTCTCAGACAATTTAAAACCAGCAACAAATCAAAACATTATTCCAAGTTGATAACTAGAAACATTTATCAATTACAATACTATAAACGCTATATACATACTACCATGCTGTTCCGCTATCTGTCGTCCAGATTAGATTGCCCATTTGTCTACAACATAAGATACACTATGAGTTTCATATAAACAACAGCATGTTATTGCTACATGTGACATTGTAATCTTACACTCAAATCCATACCCATCATACTTATCTCGACAGTTATGTTAAGTTGTGAAGAAAAGTTATAATCTTGAGAAAAGTGCATTGAGAATTCAAAATTTCTTCAGATTAGGAACGAATTCAGTTTTCCATTTAACAAAATCATATTGATGGACTTGTGATTCGGTTAAGATGGTGTTACACTGACTTGATAAATGGTAAATGATTATTCCTGATTTATTATCAAATGTTACTGGTCTGTACTGTATAGGTACATGTACCAAATTTTGATGACTGACAAATGGTCCAGTAGAAGTATATGTTTGACTGTTACCATCGATAGTGGACAAAATGTTTAATATAAAAATAAACAATTTGAGGTACGTTTCTGTTCTGTTCCTAATGTGTGGGCATCTGGCCTGGTTAGGATGATAACGTACATACCCATCGCATGTATTCATCAAACACAAAACAGAATCTATTTTAGGAGATTCCGTAATACCGGAATGCCTGTAAACCGAATCGTAATACACAATCTGGGATGGTGTGAATAATTCCACACATATCAGTTTCTCGGGTTTGTATACAGTTGTAATTTAGATTCTTATTAAGTTTCGAAATTGAATGTGTATAACTTTATTTCCGCAGGGTTGTCCAATGTAAATAAATCTGTAATGAGGTTTGTAATCAACACCTGAACCACATTTCAATCAAGTCTTGTTGCTGAAAATACAAATTGAAATTTTTATCAAAAAGATGTTATGGTTTCTAGGGCTGTTAAGACTACGTAGTGGAATTTTATCATTTGTAATAGTGTTTCCCCTTCCATTACCAATAATGAATACCAAAAGTTTTAACCAAAAGTCATCGCTTTCTATTCTCTACTTCGTCGTACTATATCGTCCGCATGTTATTTACACTTTCTGGTAACAATATAGTCAATATTTTCATAAAAACTATTAAAACCTATATAATGAATTATTCTTTTTCATGTGAGTAAAGCATAACCATTGCGATTACACTCTGCAATCATAAGAAAAGTGTCATATTTCTTTAGTTGAAACGTGATACATTTCATTGTTTTTCTTTAGTTGAAACGTTTGTTACAGATACTACAGTACAATAAGAGTATATTTTTCACGATAATCATCCGATGGAGATATACTTATTTTGTTAGGATAATAAAAACAATTAATTTAAATGCCATATATGTCTTTCAGTGCCATCCAATCTAATATTTTTATGATATGATGTGAACTATGATTTTGCTTACCTTTATGAACTTTAAACAACTTTAGAAAAAAACATCGTTCTCATTAAACTTTAAAACGTTCACCATGGCTTCCTGATTTGAGGGAGGTGCTCTCGCGTAATACTTTATCGGTTTTGATAGAGACCCACTGTTCTCATGTAGTTCTCTGCATGAGTGGATTATACGATATCCGCCCGCAACCTGTAAAGTTAAAACTTCCGCTCTTTCTAACCTGACCCATAATCCTTCTATAAACGGATTGACCTAACCCCTAATCTTTCTATTAACGAATAGCCCTAACCCCTAATCCTCCTATTAACGGATTGAACTAACCCCCTTGTCTTTCTATTAACGAATTGCCCAAACCCCTATTTTTTCTATTAACGAATTGCCCTAACTCTAACCCTCCTATTAACGAATTATCCTAACCCCTAATCTTTCTATTAACGAATTGTCCTAACCCCTACTCATTCTATTAACGGATTGCCCTAACCCCCTACTCATTCTATTAACGGATTGCCCCAACCCCCTACTCCTTCTATTAAGTGATTAACCTTACCCCTAACCTTTCTTTTAACGGATGGTTCTAACTCCCTTATTCCTACATTAGCATATTACCGTACTGTAACACCTATCCCCAATATCACAGATGATACTAGTACTATTGCCACTGATCCCTTTTTAGTATATTTATCTAACACCTAGTCCCTATATGACATACGTACATGTAACTATGATCATAGCCCCTTATCTGTTTATCAACATATAACTGTGTAGTTGTGAAGTTTCGCGAGTGTAAAATTTACTGTTTGGACTTTTTCGCGGGGGCTTATTTTCGTGAATTATATTGACAGCCTTTTGCTATCGTCATTCACATGGCAGGCTCTGATATCTAAAACCACATTTATGAAAAATCTTGATAGATTAATTTTCATAAAATTGGATTAATCCACGTATAAAAACCCTCACGAATATTAGCAGCTATACAGTAACCTAACCTATAATCCCTATATCATATATATTGTCCTTGTCCCTAATGTCTTTAATAGCATATTGTTCTAATCATATCCCCTATATTAAAGCACTGCCTTAACTCTAGTTATAAATCTCGTCTACCAATCAGTTGTTTCAACCACTACTGAAGAAGTCGGTATGGTGCAAATTACTTCACTTATATCTAGATTTTATTGTCGGGACCTAATGCCACTTCAGATCATCGCCTATGCAAAACTTGTGCATACTAGGGCACTTGAATAGCTGTAGATTTGTCATAAAAAGGGATACTCATAATCATTTAAGTCAGTGGCAAAGCTATTCAAGGTAAACCGCACATGATGGCGACTCGAGACATCTGATTAGTAGACCCACAAAGATTGTTATCAGACGGATATCGGGCCACCTACGGTTAAGAGAGATTCACTACAAGCTGGGTTTATCTTTAAATTGATTAAAACGAGTTTACTGTCGTTTACGTAATAGTAAAAGGGCAAAAAAGTTCACCACCTTTGCGATTTTTGTTAAATTGTATATATGAACAGTGGAAATGCAATTATTTCGCACAAAAACCGAATGACAAGAGAGATTGATGTTTCACACTGCTTCACTGCCATATAGACTAATCATTTAAATTGCAGACATGACACACAGATCTGGTAATATAATTTCATTGTTATGATTAAACTTGTGTTTCTAGGTTTTTCTTCAATTTTAAAATGTTTCTAATTCAAATTTTATTGCGTTTTTCACTATGTAGCCTAAACACACCGCTAGGAAGCGTTGCGTAATCCCCAGCTATCGTCAAATCAAAACTGAGATAGAGAGGAAAAAGTAATGAAATAACAGAACTACTAGAACAAGTCTATTCTCTTAACAGACAGCACTTGCTTCTCAGACGACAACCCTGACCCACTGCTGGTAACCTACAAAACCACACTGAACAAGTGTCTGTTATATATATTTAAATACATGATTTGGACGTGATAATTTATAATGACGGATTCCCCTGTACTCGAATTGTATGTTATGGAAAGTTTTAGGCGCTGAACGAAACTGATGCTTTTTTATTTATCAATATTATTAATTTTTCCAAAAATACTGCATTTTACACATGATGTATATTGGTTATTTTCACGGGTTATTTTACGATACATTTGATTCGCAATAGAGCTTTCTCGTGAAATTACGCAAAACATTGTATCAATGGCTTGTACTCATCTTAATTAAATCAATCATATTGAAATTTTTAACTATCATAGTTACTCTAATATATACTAATATAAATCATGCATGTATATGAAACCCATCACTCATCTTTAACAACATTATCTAGAACAAAATACTAATGTAGTAACACTAAATCACTCTAATAACATATTTAATCAATTTTTGGTCCTGGAGATTATTGCAGTCGCGTTTTGAATACTTACGTAAGGTGACATCGGATGATGGTCAGAGACTGCCGACTCATACTGTTAGCCTTTTCATTGCTTTAAGTAAATTTCGCGCTTTCGGTATGAGTCACAAATTCGCGATGATTTAATTTCGAGAGGTCTGACTTGAAAATTAATTGTTTGTTTAAATGGACAATTCAGTGAGACTAATTCGTTACATAACCACAAAGCAAAATATGACATAAATGCATTGTTCTTCATTCCTTATGAAGCATATGACAAGAAGTAGTGACAAATTCCACAACATTGTCATGTATTTTGATTAATACCATTGAAATTCCAAATCGTTGATCAATACGATTAAGCAGGTACAACATGTACGTTGTAACCTTACCCGAGTCAAAGTCACACACCTTAAACAAATGCAATATATAACCACTGAGGAGTTGATGAAATTATTTTTAGACAAGAACATGCATCTAATAATGTTAACACAACTGTAAGAGCGTTTTGAGTAGTTCTAGACAAAAAAATCTTTATTACACATGCAAGGGTCAGGGTTCGGCATACAAGGCTATGTGTAATGGCGATTGAACATTTCACATGTACATTTGACTACCGTGGACTTTTCTGGCATATCACAGTAAAAACAACCAATCTAAGTTCCAATGAACTGGTTTGTTTCCGAAATATGTGCAAGGTTTAATGTACTCTTAGACCGAATTGTCCCCTTGATATCAACTTTATATATTTTACATCGATTGCGAAACAAGTTATAAAACTTATACAAATCAAATTGCTTGTTTGTGCGATTGAATTTGCAGTAATTCATTTTCGTTAATTCCCCCTAAATGCGAAATTCGCGAAAATAAATCGCTTGCGAAAAAATTTTGGTTTGCAGTATTCGTCAATATGTTTCATATTCTAAATGTTTATTCCATATGAGACAGATACCTACTGATGATGGGTATCTAGGGAAACCCAGACTTCACTCCATCTCAAAAACTGGGTGGGCTTTAAGTTCCTGTTAAATATATGTACAAAAACTTGACGAATACAGTACTTTTTATGTAATAAAGTGTTAACAGATAATATTTTAATCATTATTTATTCTATTAACATTTTTGCTTTTGAGATTCTTTTAGAAGATCACTGTTAACTAGTTGTGATAATTTATCTTGGAGCAAAGACATTTTCGCAAAAAGTTTTATGAAATTGTCAACTGTTCTTGTTCTGTTTATGTAATTCTCAGTTGATATCACTGTGTAATTCTGAAAGAAATAAACCTTCAGAACACTTAAATGTTTCTTAGCTATCATTGATAAAACTTTGTGTATCATTCTAAAATATGATAATTTTTTTAGGTGCAACCAACGTGTCACAAAAAGCCTTATCGCTGATCAACTTGCACCAAAATGCACCTCTAATTCTGACAAGTCGGATAGGCATGAATGACATTAAACGGGTCATCGGGTTTGGCTGTAAAACAGAACATTTTATTGGCACGTCTCTGAAGGAAACACGGAGCAGGGAGTAATATATAATAAAAGAAACGTATGGACGAGCTTTGCACGTGCAGACTCTGTCGACATACGAACATGGCTTTTCGACAGGCCGTGCGAGTGTTGAAGATAAGCCGTTTGTTTTGATGTGCTAAAATGTCACTAAGTTATGCTTTACTGTCTGGCTACTTTCACTTTCCATATATCAAGTACATGTCAGAGTAAGAAAGTCTGGAGAACGCTTTGTATAATGACTATTACATATGAATGGGAGAACATTGGAGAGCATGCCGGGCATCTGGTTAGCTGTTTGATTGGCAAGAAATCTACAAACCATTCATTCATTTCTTGTTAAGCAATCACACACTCTACACCATAGCAATGAAATCTCTTTTTCACGTCATTAGTTTTTTCGTATTTTTTTCCACAAAATGATGAATGCATTCGTTCCTTTCATCAATGAAATGGCTGCCGTCTATTGACGTAGTTTTGATAACCCGCCCATTGTCGCATTGCTGAGGTTCTTAGGCATATCTTAGTTAACATCTACTCAATCACATACCGGCCGGCGAGATTGCCTGTGTCACAACATCTGGACAAGGGGAATTCCCTCACTCGCACGTGTGGTAATGTCGTATACGTACATGTTAGAAGTTTTATCTACATCAGGATAAGATATGATGTACTAGCCAGTCTAGATGACCTAATTAAGTGCAGACAGACATTGTTTTGCATATGTACTGTGAAGGTCATTAATTTTATAGTTAGTTTGGACTGGTTTACTTTATATTAAACAGCAGGCACATATTTTATACCTAAAAACATGTTTTCAGATACATATTATCCATTGTAATTTAAAAAAACAAAACATAAAAATATGTTTTAGCAAAATAAAGTTACGCAACCCTGCCATACAAGTAGCTAGATTTAAAGAGAGTATATTTTCCTGAAGTTTTGACTTGTTGTGTTTTTAGCATAGAAAAAGTATTATACAGTGTTCTAGATATTTTTCTCCGCCTCTCTTAGTTTTAAACTTTCGATATTTACCGAATTTCGTAAAGTTCGTATTCGCAAAGTTATCAAACAATTAAATTATAATATTGATTTTTAACGTGTACACGTTTAAATTTAAAATATCTCGAAAATGTTCCGATCGATTCCGATCTATATGGGTATTGCTTATACTGACCACGTGATTCCGATCTATAAGAGTATCGCAGAAAGTTTGAAACATGGCGTTGACTGTGGCGGTTCTTTCAAAACGTGTGATATTTCATGCGACATTTACCGCTATGTCAATAGTATATCGGTGCTTTCATGGATCTGAACCATCATATATAAGCATCCATATTCACACATTGTATGTTTTATGAGAGTTTGTGATGGTGAAAATTACAAGAAATACAACTTTATTTAACCTTGTATTGACCCTATATATTTATACAATGTCCTTTCGTGAATTTCAGGGAACCTTTACTTTGGTGATAGATGTTTTACATGACGCTTTCCACAACAGGACACTGTCAGGTACTGTTTTCATCCACCTTTAGTTCTGCATTGTGTAGTTGTTCAACCCCACAGGTATAAATTATCGCGATTTGAAACTGATTTGCTTTTTTTTTTTTTTTTTGCGAACTATCTTTGAAACCTTTTAAATTAGCATCCCCACGACAGGCAGTGATATATAAAACTATGATCAATTTCGCGAGATATTGAATTTCGCAAATTTGGATTATCGGCGAATTTAGCGAAATTTAAATTCCGCGAGTATTAGCAACTATGCAGTATTGTACATCACATCAGCACGTGAAAGACAAGTACTGTAACCCACCTTGTTTCGATGTCTTGGTTTCTTCAGCATATTCGCCAATTGATAAATTCGCGAAAAATATTTTTATTAACTATCTTGTATTTATACATTTATATACGTTGTATACAATTATATGCGTAACATTAGAATTCGCGTTTAAGATATCCCGTGAAATTATGCGAAAATAAGTATCTCCTTAAAATAAAATATATAGAGTATATAATGAAGAAGTATATGATCATAGTAGTGATTCGTTTATACATATAAAATTAATTTTATTATTTTATTGAAGCATTTTACACGCCTTCCATAACCAAATCGATTTCATAATACATGTACATGTAATTGGGAAAGTATCCTGCAATCTTTGATGCTGGATAAGGCTTGCAAAGTATACACGAAAGGTGTGAAGAAACTTACTATAGGGATGAGTTCATATTTCATGATAATCATCGGTATGTTTCGTCTTTGCATATGACAGTGTTATCTCCCTTGCGGGAATATATCGGTTTTGACGTCATTGATTTCTGAGCAAAGCTGACGCCTTTTAACTGAAAGATATGACATCGCGCTCGCAAGCACATTATGTTAATATTAAATTTCTTCGCGCTAGGGCAGATAACCCTGTTATATGCAAAGACGAATATAGTACACTTTCTGCTACATATCAAATTGAGTTTACTATTTCAAGAGTGAGGTAAAACTGAATATTATCTCCTAAATATAAATGTATCTTTTTTTCATTTTGAAACGAACAAAATAAATACAATGTTTAACACTAATATGTTTTTATTTGAAATCCCACAGATCCATCCCAAAGAATTTTACGGTCCGTTGTCATCGATACAGCTCATCCTCCAACCCTCTGGAGGAAGGAAACGGAAGTCTCCGAATCAGTTGACCTATTTTATAACTTCCGGGTCCTGTGTGACGAGAACTATTATGGACCCGAATGTAACACCCTTTGTAGGCCTAGGAATGACAATCTTGGCCATTACCTCTGTGACGAAAACGGCACTAAAATCTGTTTACCAGGATGGGAGGGTGAACAATGTCAACGCGGTAAGATATTGAAAGCTTGCATAATCAAGATTTGGGATCAGGAAGTGACCTTTCCTTTTATGCAAGATGCAAACATGCATGAGGTATGTTTGTATTTGTAAAATCTAATGTATGAACGTATGCACTCCCGCGTAATCTGTGGAGACTGAAAAGGGACACGTTAATACAATGCATTATAGCCAGTATTGTCAGTGACGCTATATCCCAAAGGTTGCCATAGAGAGAAAACAGATTGTACAAAATCAATTTACGTCTCACTTTTGGTTTTTCTGATGTTTTTGACCTAGTTTGTGTGTGTCAGTACGTCCAATGGACATCTTAGATCATTTGTGGACTTTTTGACTTTTTGAATAGCAAAATGAGCTTCCGAAGACAACAAAACAACTTTGATGTTCGGCAAGCTCAATTAATAGATGGAGGACTTGTATATTTCAATAAACATATAATCATACACAAAATCACATTTTGCTCCCCAAAAAAATTTAGGAAGAAATAATACATGTATTTGGGGTTGATAATAAATTGTCGGTAAAAATGTGTGTTACGGGACTCATTGCTCATACAATCGACACCTGTTTAAGTATAATGTGTTACCTTTCACCACTGAGTTCAGTAGTACCGTCTTAAAAGGACTAAATATACACTATCAAAGTGTTCTCCACTTTGCCCGTCCAACACATAGGTAGATGTCGGGCTAACTTCTGTACTATACGTTTGTTTGTAATTATTGATATCAATTGGGACGTCCGATATATGCAATATTTGCATGTTACAATCTACAGCCGTCAGTTTCCTAACAAGGTCAAAAAGTACTCGATGTTAATGCCTTTGTTAAATTAATGAGCGATATCAACATCATGCATCCTTGTGGTGGCGACAGTGGCCTCGGCACGTACGCTTGTGTTTAGATATTGAGCGATAGGGTTGAGATTTGTTTGAAGCAATGTGTTGGGTCAAGTTTGCACGAACAAGTCGACTGTGTAGACCAAACAATGAGTGTCTGGCGTGGAATTTCCTTTAATTTGTATGGGCTTGAGAACACTACACATAGTAGCGTTGTCGACGGCCCACACCGTATATACCTCTCTGTGTATAAAGGGATTGGCTGGACTAAGCTGGTAGTTGAGTGCGCTGTTCATCAGTTTTTGCGATTTGTTTGACTGCAATAAATGTCCATCTCCTTGTAAATGTAGACACCCATGGTTTGTACACTATTGCTGCAATAGCTTATTACTTTGGGAACATACGTAGTTTGAAGTGTACCGCTGCAATAGTTTAGTCCTATTATTGTTTGCATCAAGGTAAACAAGTTTTGCACATAATTCAGCTAATTCAAAAATCATTTTATGATTTCCCTAAATAATCCATTCAAAGATGTTAAATGAATTATAATAAAATAATCGCTAAAACTAAATCCTACTGCCTCTGACGCATGTTAGGAACATTGCTGATCGTTGAGTCACAATATGCGTGTTTTGGTGGTCATACTGATTTATACATATTTGAATTTTAATCAAAGTGAAAAATTAAATTTCGATTTCGTCTTATTTTGCTTGTTATCAAATGTGTGTTATGGCATCATACAAAACGTACATTTTTTGGCTCGTTGATTTATTGCTAAGTCGAAGTTGTCTTCTTTCCGTCACTACATCAAGACATTTGCTGACTGTATGTCGCATTTGCATCCCATTTGAACTGTAGATAATTGTGTACTCATAAAATAAATGAAAATATACGTGTTTTATTTGCAGCCGTGTGTCTAGACTCTTGTAATAGGACAAACGGGATATGCGAGGAACCTTTTACATGCAGGTAAGCGAGAGATACGGGGATATTTTCTGATGATCTTGATAATTATCATGATGTTGGTGATAAACTTCAGAGTTCGATAGGTACAATTCCAGATGAAAACTTCAAAATGAGAAATGATGTTTCCAGTTATTCAGCTCAAATCAGTTGCATATATATATATTGCCTTTTAGAAATGTAAGAGTCATGTAAAGTCTGAAATTTCTTAATTCAGTTATTAAATTTAGGAGACTTCAGCAATTCACCTCAAACGTTCTATTATATTTTTTTTCTTGATACAAAATCATGTCTGCAGCATTAAAAATACCATTATTTAATCCACTGTTTAGTAAAATATATGCTATCATCACTTTATAGTCTTCTGTTTTGAACATGATTGTTGTTTGATCCATATAATGTAAACGTATACGTAACCGTTACGTTCAGCTGCTGTGGAACCACTTGTGACTTGTTCATCCCTATCGAATTGTACGATAACTGTGTATTACGATATTTTTGGATAAAAAGGGTGTATGCTTTACGAAAGCTGATAAGTCACTCGCCACTCTCTGTGAAATAAGACTAGAGAAAACTGTCTTGGAACTTCGATTTTACGACAAAAGAGCTTTGTCAAGAGTATTCAATTCTGATATGGAACCCTTTTATGTAAGAGAGCAGAAAAGTCTCAGATTTATGTGTTGGTGTTTGCCTGTAGCAATGAAAACCTTACACAAGGGATACCCCTGGCACAGATCAATTTAAAACTTTATTTTTTTATATTTTCGTGGTTTTAAACAGATGCATCATGGGATGGACTGGCGAGTCATGTGACCAGTGTTTAACCCATCCTAAATGTGCCAATGGATATTGCTTACAGCCGTCTCAGTGCATTTGTCATAGCGGATGGCGGGGAGAATATTGTAATATCGGTAAGTACAAATCATTTTACTTTTTCACATTAATTCATCTTCAAATATTATAAACACACTACTGTTCTCTTGTGATTAAATTTGGCGAATTTCGTTAGCGAATAAAAATCGCGAAAAGTAAAACAGTGCGAAAAAGTGTCAGAAAAGAAAAGGCAAAATGAAGTCAAACAAAGGTTTTGTAAAAAATTTAATTTTCAAAATTGTAAAAGGTATTATTCTGAATCGCGAAATTGAATGACGCGAAAAAACATCAGATATAGGTTCTGTAGAACCTTATGACTCTTAAATATTGTAAAATCAAATCGCGCGGAAAATTAAGTATTTAGAAAAGAAAACACAAAATTGAGTCGGTTTACGGATCGGTGCCT
This sequence comes from Argopecten irradians, assembly GCF_041381155.1. Classification (NCBI taxonomy): domain Eukaryota; kingdom Metazoa; phylum Mollusca; class Bivalvia; order Pectinida; family Pectinidae; genus Argopecten; species Argopecten irradians. Next base: position 43,293,385 of record NC_091140.1, on the reverse strand, counting down.
TGATATTTGCGTTATGTTTTTTCCGCAAAATGTTTCATTTTTTTTCCTGAGTTGTATAAGTTACGAGATTTGTGTAATTATCAAATTTCTAATAACGCAGTATACGTTTTCAAAGGTATATAGAAGTTTATTTCTACAGAATAGAAAGTTAATTGTTCATTTCTAGCACTGCAAGTTACTATACAAGTTATGATGTATAAACATTTTATGATGATGTTTATGTATATTTCAGATACAAACTACTGCATGAAGACTCAGCCTTGTTTCAATGGAGGAACATGTCTCTTTGACTTAGCTCACAATTACACATGTAGTTGCCCGCATAACTTTACAGGCTATCACTGTGAAAGTGTTCTATGTCATGAGGGTTTCTGTGCGCACGGCGGACACTGCCAGGTAGGTTAATTACTTTGCCTACTTAATCATTAATTTATTGCATAACGCGTTTGTAGGGTTATTGATGACCATTTTGATACATGTAACGCTGGAACACCATGGGATAGTTTTATGGACGTCCAAAGATAATTTCATGAATAATCCTACTGGAATTCAATTGAGTAAGGCCATTGACGTTATGTTGTTGATGTTTCATTTATCATTTTGTTTTAAGGTATTAGAATTACAAAATAATTCCTCAGGTAAAGAATTTGATCAATAGATGTTAAATATAGCTGACATTCAATCTGTATTGTGTCTTTGAGAAAAAGATTCCATTCTCCTTCGATGCACATGAAGTTATTCTCGTACTTTTGTAAAGATTTTATTTTATATTTTGATTTCTTCTTTGTATATTTTTTGTTATTATTTGTTTATTTTTTTAATTACTCTTATAAATGTTTCTTCAAATGTTTCATATTCGATGTCATAATTTCTTCGATATTTTAATTTACAGAACAGTGATGATGGACCGATATGCACGTGCCCACCTGAATTCCACGGAGAGAAATGTGAAATTCCTGTCAGCACGTGCGAGGAGGTCACGTGCAAAAATAATGGCACGTGCATAATGAAAGAATCCATCGCGATATGCAACTGTGTAGCGTCTTTTAAAGGGAAAAGATGTGAAACATATATAAATCCATGTGATAGTTTTCCGTGTAAAAACGGTGAGTTTAATTTGTGAACTTATCAATAAGCTATATTGCCATAGAAATAAGTCCTACGTTGTGGTGTTAAAAATTTCAAAAAAATATTGCAATAGTCATATTGAAGTTGCACGTATCTGTGTAAGTTAACGAACCTTGTATTTTAGAAAACAATGAAAGCAATTTACCCATTTAAAAAAAAAAGAAAAAAATCCATAAAAAATTAACAATTATTGTTTAATTGTTACATTGATTTATTGATTGCTTCATTCATTCGTTGCTTCATTCATTCATGCATTCAGTAATTCATTTTCTTGTCCATTCTGACACAAAATATGTTATTGTCTGGTAATTCGACTTAATTCTTAATTCAATTTAATACATGAGTTTAAAAATAATGAGCTTAAAAAGAGCATTGAAGATTTCGTTTTCTGCTATCACTGGTATCACTTATTGTTCTTGTATCATATATCTTGACAAGACTTAATTCTTAATTCAATTTAATACACGAGTTTAAAAATAATGAGCTTCATTTAAAAGTGCATTGAAGATTTCGTTTTCTGCTATCACTGGTATCACTTATTGTTCTTGTATCATATATCTTGACATGATTTTAAATTTATCGATTTTGTTTTCAGGGAGATGTGTAAATAGTAGTGCTTCTTATAGTTGTGTGTGTGAAGAAGGGTACAAGGGAGATAACTGTGATAAGATTGTCGATCTGTGCGATGACTTCATATGTTATAACGGAGGCACGTGCTTTCTTGAAAGTACAAGTAAACTTCCGGTATGTGCGTGCGGCGACCATTATTCTGGCCCAGATTGTCGGAACAACATTAACCTATGTGACGATCATCTTTGTCAAAATGGCGGATCTTGTAAAGAAACGTCATCAGACTTTAAATGTGATTGTATTGAAGGATATTCCGGATTACATTGTGAACAAAAACGGGATTTATGTGAAAATATTGTGTGTAAAAATGGAGGAGTTTGTAAAAATTTCGAGAATTCAACCAAGTGTATATGTGACCCCCATTACGAGGGGAAATTATGTGAGGTCCCTCTGCTTCAGTCGGATCAGTCGGCCACACACCCAACGTTATGGGATAGAGACCGAGATATGAGCCAAGTAAACAGCAGCGTGACGCATCATCACTCTGTTTTTCGGACACTTACGTTTATAGTAATATATTTTTGTCTGTCGGAAATACTGTGAATCTACTTTAATTTTATGACAATTAATAACCAATGCTTCATTCATGACAAAGACGATCCTATGTAAGTGATAAGTGGTTGTGGAATATGTCATTTATCATATGAATTAAATAATTTGACGCGTCACGAATGATAATGTGAACGAAAGAATAACCTATTCCGAGTTTTCGATAAAATATTTCATATAACAAATGTCAACAGTATAACATTCAATTATGAAATAATTTATATACTTATGCGAATATAAATTACTAATGATGTAAATCTTTCAAACTTATTCATAGATAAGGCAGGGAAATTTCAACTTAGAGCGTCATACACTGAAGGAATCTATATTTAGTAACCATTATCAAGACCGTAAATTTTGAGTAATTTTGTTACGAGGCACAGACGCGGTAAATCTGTCGGGACACTGGTCAGATTTATCTTGAAGAGTAGGATAGTACATATGACAAAAATATTCCGTGTCCTAGCACAAACATTATACCTGTATTGTACTGACAAGATGTTTCTGTGACGTTGGAAAAGTCTTTGGAGATGAATACTTAGGGACAATTTGATTTTTATTTACAACGCTTTGATAGGCTTGATATAGTGTCGAATATCTGGTGACGTGGCATAACTACAGATCATAAATAAAATGAAAAATCCATATCAATTATAATCTAAACGTATTGGTTCGCAAAAATGACCTGGAACATGTAAGCGCAATGATGAATTTACGTGAAATGCGTAACACGTACGTATATAGTAATTACATATTCCAGTGCCGATAAAAGTGTTCAAAGGTGAATGAATGGGCTATCATTGGCACAGTAAATGACTCCTCAATAATATTCTCCAAAACCTTGTCAGCACTGAAAAATAATTCCTAATTTTATTAATTCTTAATATTGGAGAAAGTAAACATACATGGGTATGTCAAGTGGACAAGGATACCTCAACCCTCGTGAAAGATTTTGGCCGCCAATCCTCGGCAAGCTTCGGGTTGAACAGCCAAAATCTTTCACTCGGGTTGAGATATCCCCGTCCACTTTACAGACCCATGTAAGACTCTATTAATCTCCACCCGAGTGAAAGATTTTGGCGGGTCAACCCGATGCTTGCCGAGATTTTATTATTCTACAGTCATTTAAACGATTTAAGACATATCTGAAGCTCTTATATGTGTACCATTATTAACATTTCTAACATATGTCGAGCATAATTTAGTGTGAAACAGCTATTTTTGCGAGATTTTAGTCTTAGTTTCCATCAGCTACGACCTTTTCAAAGCAATGTTATTTATTTTAGTTTCAAAAACAACAACAGCAGTTACTGGCAATGTATCTATGATTCAGGCTTGTGGGGGAATGCCATCTCCCGCTAAATGCACGAAAATCTGTCCGATGCAAAAATAAGGTAGGTTAGTTATGGACCAAGTTATTCAAATGATGCTTAAATCCATTGCAGTTTAACGAAAATTTTCAAATTAAGACCAAATAATTTCTTGTAAAACAAAATCGATTTTTTAAATGAAATTCTGATGTACATGTATTTAATTTTTTACCTTCTTGTTCATTTTTACATATTTTGCAGAAAATTAATATTAGAAATTCGCTTAACACGTGAATCAGCTAATCACCTTTCGAACAACCAGGCCCAGATGATAGTAAAATTGCTAATATTGACAAAATGCTACTAATTTTTACCATGATAATAAAGCGAGGTGTTAAGTATACATAATGTTATGTTATGACGTAATATTATGATTGTTTTATTTATAATGTTAACAAATTGTTGTTTTTTTATATTTGTACATAAAATTGTTGGTTTTATTGTGTAATTGTGTTGGTTGTTGCTTTAATGAAGGATTGATTTTAGCTTTAACACTTAAATCATAGTGAATTCCAAATACTGCCCTGCAGGTAGGGCGTTAGAATTTAACCCGCTACCCTATAGCATGATCGTAAAAGGCGACTTAATTAAAGATATTATATTTTCTTTCTCTCTACCTCGCTTTCTTCTTTCTAATGTCTCCCTTGACACCACCTCACTTTTGGGTTTTATGTTTCATAGTCGATTAAACTCAGCATACAGGGAGTAGAACGACTGGTTTGCCCGTTATCAGTATAATGTGACCGGTGTGTTGCTTGGTGTCTTCGGCAGCTTGCTTCAGAGATATATCAATATAAAAAAGACAAGAGTTCTACTATACTTGGGAGGCCGTCCTTACATGACTATTAATAGGAACTTTCTTAATTAAACAAACAAACAAGTATTCTAATAATACACTCTGATTTTGTGTTATAGCTCAATAACGTAAAAAAAACGAGTAAACATTAATCCTATCATTCAATGTCATCCTAAAAAATCTTGTTTTCTTGATGGACGCTTTCTATGAAATCATTACGCCGTTGTTTAATCCAATCAGAGGCGGCGTTACAAACAGCGACGACATTATATATGAGATAATAACAAACTTTTTGAGCCAATCAAAATGCTCCTTACAAGCAAGATTGAATTATGAATTTATCGTTACTTTTGATACTGATGCTGATGATTTTTGTTATTAGTTCTAAAGAATATTTTATATGATGAATCCAGTACTTCCGTTCCACCTCGATACTCCACAGAACCACACACATATCCTTTGATAACTTGTTCATGTAAGAGCACAGACATGCAGATTGGTACTTTCTGTCTTTAATATACAGTGATACCTGACTAAGCGACCACCTCTGTTGCTTAGACTACAGTCAAGACTGTCATATGTGACTTTCCAAGGGACCATCACAAAAAAGTCACATAAGACAGGGAGTCACTTAAGGCAGTCCAAGTTCATCCGCAACATCACTGTACAAAAATCTGTCTTTAATGTTGTCCGTGAATTTATTCTTTATTACAAATATATCAATTACTTGATTTTTAGTGCGAGTGTACTCGGACTATTATTTTCCTTGTCGGGTGTAGAGTCTGTGTACATCCACTATGCGCAGATTCCAACTACGCACGCGATACCGGAAGTCAGTGTCTTATTGCATTTAATAGATTTCGCCATGATTTAGTGTAGTATAATGACCACTTTTTTATCATAAATGATCATATATTACACAATTTGACCCGTAGACCACTTGGCAATTTTCACCTCATCCACTGAGTGGTTTTCATAGACAATTCTGACTGTGCTAACAAATAACGAGTCTCGGACTACTTATTGAGGATGGGATATCTTACTTAGCGAAAACAAAAACTCGAAAATATCAAAACATCCATTTTCACAGCCTGCTATTGCACAAAGACAACAACAACACTTGTGTCTACTCCGTCTCTGCATACTACTGAGTTTCCTCCCTTGTGGGTAGGTGTGCATTGTGATGTCATTATTTTGAGCGCGAAGCTCACATCTTTTTTCTCAAAATATGTGACGTAACCATGAAAACATAACGTCAAAATCATTACATACCTACAATGGCAGATATATCCGTAATATGCACATACAGAACTTTGCACACTGCATCTGCATTATATAACCAAAATAAACACGCATGCATGCACATCACGTGAAACACATTTGTCTTCAGAAATAAATGACACGATACTGATACAGGACACAACGAAAACCAATGCAGTGACGGCAGTAAATCGAGACACAAATTACTTGGCATCAGTCATTTACTTCCGGAGATTCAGTTTCAAAAATGAAGATACATGTGATTTAAATTGGAAACAATTTACAGTATTAAGTGTAATGCACTCACATCCGTCGCTTACGTGAATTAAAACAAGAAGACAAAATAAACAGTCAAAATTGAAGTTTATCAAGTTATAAATTTTGTCTTAAATACGATAATTTTGTAATTGTTTTTATATGAATCATGCGTCATACGTCTATTACAATCGTCCGGGCGCCTTAATCTGACGCCGTGACAGGAAAACACGTCACAGAAGCAAGCAAAACCTTGCACTGACTAAAGATAGGTTTCTACATCGTTGAGTTGGAAACAGGTAATTAGTTTTGTCAGCTTTTAAGACGATAACCAGTCTTTTCTACGCCACAATAAAGTTCTGATTCTTATCACACAATTCCTGTTATTGGTCCGATATCATACTCAATGTTTTAGGTGTTGTATACGGTAATCGCCGGAAGTAGCAATTTCAGTCAATCTCTTACCGGAAGTGGTAATTTTTATTCAATCGCATAGTAGAGTGGCGATCAATCACGAACCATAATAGACTTATAATATGAATACCCCAATACACTAGAACTGAAAAGGTTTCCATAGCTCGATCTAAAGTACTTTCCGTTGAATTAATACTGTAATTGATAACGCCTCGAAAGGAACCTGTTGAGTCTATAGAAATTATTACATTTTGAACATAAATATCCTATCTAACTAGTTGATCCACTCACCAAAGATTTTAGTCTAGAACGGACATTCGGTATGATTTGCAGGTGTTTAAACTTCATTATGGACATGTATTACTGATAGGTTTGAAGAAAGATATGAATTCAGATTAGTTCGGTAAATTCATGAGTAAATTCAGAATTAAGAAAAGCACACGACCTTCAGCATCTTTGCAGGTAGTGCAGCTTAAGTGAATGTCATTTGGCAGTTTTATCTAGCCAAGATATTGCAATAGTTCCAAACTTGAAAAATTTGAAATCAAACAGCAATTTGAAACATGCCAAAGATGTTACCATGTGCAATTTTACAACCCAAGACAAGAGGAATGGTATTATCATGGATCATTACTTTATACTGGATAGTTTTGGTTGGGAAAACAAATGCAGTGAGTTTGCAAAACTTCTTCACGTTAAACAGCCAGGTGACCCAAGAAATTGAAGGTTCCAGTACTAATTCTGGCCTCTTGGCAGACCATACAACCAGATCCAAGCTTGAATGCAGTATCAGGTGCTTCACCACTCCTGGGTGCTGGGGATTTATTGTGAGTGGTACAACGCCCACCATCAACTGCCAGATTTTCGACAGAATTCTGAGGAAACTCCACACACCACAACCAACTAGTTCTGCACTCTACTACCGCAAGGACATTGGTACGTTCTGTTAAATAAGGACATCTAGATCTTACACAATTATTTTTTTCAATCGGGTTTATGAATTTCCATGCTTGCTGGTTGTGTTTGTTTGGGTTTTTTTTTTGTTACCTCTGCCTGGCATTTTGTTTTCTGGTCTTTGGTCTTTGTTCCTCTGCCTTTGTTTCGCTTGCTTCTTAAGTCATTGGTGTATTATTTTCCTGAACGTTTATGAATATCTTTGCATTATTTTTTTTACTCATCTTTGTGTTGATTTACAAGTTTTTGAGATCAAATGTGACCGGATGCTGTGCGTTTGTTTTTGTCTCTGACAATATCCCGAGTGATATCACATGCAGTGAGATGAAACTATAAAAAGAGCAATAGTGTCGATTTTGCTAAAACTGCGTTTTTCTTCCCCTCACTTTTTTTTCCGTACGTTTTATTATTCCAGTCTGCATTGTTTTAACACAATCAATGATTGATTTGAAGACAATTGCTTTTCTGTCTTTTCTGTTTAATTATGTTTTTCCTGTTACATTATGTTTTTAGCTTTTACTAATCTATAAAGTTTATATGTTTATTTTGTTCCTTTCAATAATCATTACTACATTATTTTCATAGATATTTTGCCATTTTTGTTTTTATACAATTCGTATTTATGCAAAGAATTCTTTAATATCCTTCAATCATTCACCTTTACCCCCTTCGCAATTCGCGTTAGATATAATTTACTGGTATTTTGATTTCTTTTTTTAATTTTCATACATTATCAACATCTTTGATACATCAGTAACAAATAATTAATATTTTTATAAAGTTCACTATGCAACCAAAGTACATAAGAGCGATTTCTCAAATTCTTGAAAATATTCGATGCTAATATACCTAAGTGTTATTTCGCGACAAGAAACATTTAACATTGTATAGCATGCCCAGTTATATTGACGAAATTACCTGCTTAAAATACTGTAAACAACATAAATTGCGAAAATAAATCACCGCAAAAATGATATAAATATATATATACACTGTACATCAAAACCGTATTAGTTCAAATCGCAAAATTATACGCGAAAGAAAGTTGCTTTGGGACATTAAAATGCGAAACTAAGTACAGTAGAATACTGAACGTTTCAGCTGTCAAGGGATGATACATTTCTGACAACAATTGTTCAAATCAAACCTGGACCACTCCTTGTGACAAGTTTGAGCCCAAAATCAACATTAATAACTAAAAGCATTAATGAAGTTTGCCTAAACTCAATTTAGTTGTTGGATCGGCAGACAGTGATCCTGGCCCAGGAAGAATAAGTAAAACATCTGATTTTTCCATAGATGTCCCATACCAAATATTGGCAAATGCACACTATTGTTGCGATTAAAAAAAGATGGCTGCATCCACATCTTCCTATAATCATCCCGCAAAAAGTAAAATATATCCCCATATTCACTTATTCAATAGACATACATATGTATATAATAATATGTAGAAAAGAGTAGGAAGAATAATGAAGTACATTCATTTAAGGAATAGATGTTTATTTTGTTGAGGTTATGAGGGTATAATGATAATGGAGCACGTGTAAATTATGCAACCCCGGCTTACACGTGCTCCATTATCATTATACCCTCATAACCTCAACAAAAATAAACATCTATTCCTTATATTTACAGTTTTTCAAGTAAATGAATATTATTTTTTCCCCGCGGCAGTTGCATATTTTTTTTTACTAAAATACCCATATTTTTTTCTCTCCCGTCATCGTCAACGAATTTGATTGAACAGCTGATTGGAATCGAGTCATCATATGTCCACCAAAAGTGGAGTCAGACTCACGTGCTACGTCACGACTATTCATGTAAATAGAAATGTAATTATTGATAATAAAACAACTGTACTCATCACACATCGATTTCATTATACGTTTATTACAGTAAAGATGTTGAAATAATGAATCATCTAGAATATTTCAGTATATTTTAGAATAAGCCAGTGCACAAAATTCGAGAGGTTAGGCCAGTTCACTTGAAACGGCCCATTTAATAGTTCGGATATTTATCATTAAACTTTTAAGATAATACATTTTTAATGCATCGTTCTAACTCAATCAACTGCAAAACAGACAACGCTATTCCAGTACAAATTAAATACCTGTCTATTGAAATCAATGACGTACCCATTACCGGGAAATATTCCTAATTAATTTGTAATTTAAAACTGTCCCGGCTTGAAATTACACATCCTTCATCTCAGAATATGGATGCAGTGAAACGTAAAACTTGTAACGTTAATGCGTAAACAAAATCGATTTGGATATTGATAGGATAAACAACGTCATAGTTACATGTATGCATTACTGCATCTGCATAGTGCAGTAGTTCGTAAAGTATGACTGTGGAATTAATGGGGACTGGATTAGTTTACAGAAATGCAATTAGTTTAGAACATTTGGTTTATATTTTTTATTTACGCATATAATCCGCTTAATATCCAGTGACTTAGAACATTTAATATGTTTGCATATGTCACCAGTGTAAATCAATCTTTGATTGTAACTTCAGTAAAAAAGACAAAACGTCAGGACTTGAAGACCTCGTGACAAAACGGCGACCTCTTCTAGATATCTGCGACATTTTGACGTAGAAATTCTTCGAAATATAGGTTCTAGTAGTTATGTGATAAGAAGTATCATTTTATGTTCATTCATGTCCATTTCAAGGAGATTTTATAAAACAAGTCTGGAAGGAAGTTTTGATTTTTGGTCGCCAAGGCTCGTAAAATTAGTAATAATGACTCATTTCATGAACATTTTTTGGAGGTAGATAAAACCAGAGTTTCAGTACATTTAAATAACTACCACCCAGTATTTGGCGTTTCCGACTGCCGCAGGTGATTGTGAATTCGCAACTCAAGTAGGAGGGCTTAGGATAGAATAATGTTGGAATACATTTTCAATCGGCCATCCAGGGTCTTCAATCGAGAAAAAACAATTGTGTAAGTTAGGTCTGCGGATTAACTGAGATCGCGACTGACTGACAACAGAATTATGCGTTCTAAATTTTAAAATATGGTTTAAACAGCATTTATACGGACACTTGTACTTACTCTGACACAGATGCTGTTTGAATATATGTTTCTCCTAATATAATGTTTGATTACATATCATTGATTAAATTGCTATAATGTTTTATTAAGCTTTAAGTTTATTTTATCGAACGAATTATTGGACGCCTTGAATGACTCCAATATCTGAAGGTATTTAAGTATCGAGATCCGTATACAATAAGATTTTGAAAGTTTGAAAAATATTAAATTACAAAACTGAACTCATGATAAACAAGGACACATAGACATATTTTTTTTTTTTTATCTTTTTCAACCGATCACAAAAAATCCATTAATCTTTAGAGTAAAAAGTAAAATACCAAAGAGATTTCATATTTCCATACTGAATTAATGAGATTTTTAAACACTTGTATAACTATACAATGATAGTATTAAATATCAATAACTTTGACGTCAAATGTTTCTTATTAAGAAATCGTTGTTGTAATATATTTATTCTTCAATAGTGATACATGTAATTCAAATCTTCAATTTATCCAAGTCACACAAAATACCAATTTTAAATTGACGAAAAATAATTGATAAATTGATGTCGTTTAAAACTAATCTACAATATATAGCTTCATATTATTTCTATGGTAACCTTGTTGAACTTGTTGCACATGGGAAACATTTTTTTCTGATCATTTATTATTGGGTAATAACTATTCATATCGTCAATTTTAATCCATTAATGAGATAGCTGTAAATCGCACATTTATATGGTTCTCTATCCGGAAATATTGTTAGGCCGACTCTACAATTACAACGGTAATCCTCACTAGATCAATTACATCTTACTGAAATAATCGCCAAGACCTAGATCGTATAATGCATTAATATCTGTGGGAATGCTTATTCCATTAACCGTGTACGATTTAAGTAAATATCAATAGAGATATATCTTTCCTTAGTGTTTGGAATACAGAAATAAATAAAAACAGACCCCATGCTGAGCATAAACAATATCACTGCGGTAGATACATCGAAAATCTTTTAGATATAAATACGCTATCATTATTCTTGATCAGAAATTATCTTTTTATAAATAATTATGTTATTGATGAGACGGTATTAAAAAGACGGTATATATATGGAGTTGACACGTCCCGTATCCGGTTAGCGTTTTCAGTGGCAATCAATCCAACCTTAAGCCGTACTTTAAAGCTTTTCTCACTACGGTTTTATCCAGAAAGTGATTGCGCGTACGGCAGATTGGGGATATAAACTGTCAACTGTCGCATCAGAATATAGCTTCATATTATTTCTATGGTAACCTTGTTGAACTTGTTGCACATGGGAAACATTTTTTCTGATCATTTATTATTGGGTAATAACTATTCATATCATCAATTTTAATCCATTAATGAGATAGCTGTAAATCGCACATTTATATGGTTCTCTATCCGGAAATATTGTAAGGCCGACTCTACAATTACAACGGTAATCCTCACGAGATCAATTACACCTTACTGAAATAATCGCCAAGACCTAGATCGTATAATGCATTAATATCTGTGGGAATGCTTATTCCATTAACCGTGTACGATTTAAGTAAATATCAATAGAGATATATCTTTCCTTAGTGTTTGGAATACAGAAATAAATAAAAACAGACCCCATGCTGAGCATAAACAATATCACTGCGGTAGATACATCGAAAATCTTTTAGATATAAATACGCTATCATTATTCTTGATCAGAAATTATCTTTTTATAAATAATTATGTTATTGATGAGACGGTATTAAAAAGACGGTATAGATATGGAGTTGACACGTCCCGTATCCGGTTAGCGTTTTCAGTGGCAATCAATCCAACCTTAAGCCGTACTTTAAAGACTTGATTCTGTATTTTTCTCACTACGGTTTTATCCAGAACGTGTGCGTACGGCAGATTGGGGATATAAACTGTCAACTGTCGCATCAGAAAATATGTAGTACCATATTTCAAGCATCGATACATTTCCCAATTATTACATCCCAAGGAAGTACAGACATTCTTGTTTTGATCTGCCTGAGTATATTCCTACATTTGGTACTTGATCTTAGCAACTCGTAAACAAAAAAATACTATGCAATCCAACGACTGCAATATTCTGATACTGCAATTATAAAACCCAACTTCTTAAGCTTGCCCTATTAGCTTTAAGATGTCAATATTTCCAACCAACATTCCTCCAAATTTAAGTCGCTAATTCTAGACTGACAAGGTTTATTCGCAAGGCACTGGTCATTTGTCTGTAATTTTTCATAGTACATTGGCTGTCTACACACAACACAACCCAACGCGAGCTTTATCATGGGTAAATATTACAAATGTTTTCGCTGTGTGTTGTCTTGCTCGCTTTAGTACATAATAGATATATTTTATGAATCGTTTCAGCATCCTGTCCCTCTAGTTTTTATGACTACAACGGGATGTGCTTCAAAGAATACTCAACACCTATGACGTGGATACAGGCGATGACGTCATGCCAACAGGAAGGAGGATTCCTCTTCAATGTTTCCACCGCAGATAGACAAACATTTGTGCAAGGTGCATTTGGTAAGGAATATACGACTTTTTTTAACCAATTATATAATTGACTATTAGATATTTTAGAGATGGATTAAATAGAGTTTGCCTGATACCAAGTTCATTTGCTTTTTGCAAAATAATCTGTTGAAATTCAAATATGACATTTTCCTGAGAATATTTTCGTAAGTACTCAGACCACCTGTAGATGTCGTTCAGGTAAAAACGTCGTAGGTGGTGTCGTTTTTGTCTACTTTTAAGTAACTTTCAACAGATTTTAATTGTGTTGATTTCAGATATAAACTATGATTATCATCTTGGGGGATTCCTTGAAAACGGAAATTGGATATGGCCTGATGGATCTTTAATGTCAGGCGGATACACAAATTGGGGGTCGTCTCCAACGACAGGGGGCTGTCTCAAAGTACAAACTGGTGGAGCCTTCCTTTGGTCTGATATAGACTGTAATGTAGATCTCTTAAGATCTGTATGTGAAATAACAGTAACCAATAACTAACTCTTAATTCTTGAGGAGATATTTTCTATTGATTCTGTATTTTATGTTTTATATATTATATTCTTCAGAGTTTGAAGGTGGTTTTTTTCACGACACTACCGGTGAGCTTAGCAATATTATTTCACTTTTCAAGGTATATGAACCAAATATAGTTGCACCACTAGCTAGTGTTTTTTCTATTCAAATCATTTTTCAATGGTAAGTGCAACGTCTTTACAGTTTTTTTTTATGAAAAGATTTTTGAAAATTCTTACACATTTAATTCACAATGTAGCTTTCAATTACAATTAGTAACCGTACAATAATATAGGATACAGTGATGTTAGATTAGCGAGATACTAATTTAAAAAAAAAATCCATAAAAAGCTCGCATAATGTATTTCATGTTGTATTGACAAATACTTTATCATCGTACTGGCTATATATGCATGGTTAATGGGGAGGCTGAAGTTGGTTCCGAGTTTCGAGTTCCGAGTTCCGTTTAAGCTAAACGGATTTTCCGTTTAAGAATTTTGTTTTTTAAAACAAAATTTAAAAAATTCAGTTTATGCAATTTGAGCATATTACAAATGTTCTCTCTTGGGTTTTGTCATTTTTTCTTTTTCATTTTTTTTTGTAATTCCAAAGAACATCTATTTTTGTTTATGTAAAACGGAACTCGGAACCAGTTCCGAGTTCCGTTTAAGGAAATTTTCTATAATTATAGATAAAATCATTCTATATGCCTAAGATATATGAGAAATATTGCATGTTGGCTTTTTAATGGATTAATATTGGTAAATCCACTTTAATTTTGTTTCGATCTTTTCCGAGTTTAGCTTAAATGGAACTCGGAACTCGGAACCTAACTTCAGGCCTCCCTGGTTAATGTGATAAAATTTGTGCTTGCTTAATAAACTTTATTTACATGAACTGAATAACATAAAAATAACTATCAGATAGAAAATGCATAGTATCTTAATAAATTGTTTTCTCTACTTAAGAATCTATACCTGTGCATATTATACTTATTTGTCCTATCACAAAGTATAAATCACACGTATGTTAAATATATCAACTTTTCCTTTCCATGTCATGTATATACCACTGTGCTTTCGCTTAAAATACCGGTGAAATTTCTCAAACATGGAAAAAATTGTAATTTCTTTCTATTAGCTGAATGTTGTAATTGTTGATCTTTAAAATTAAGTGAATAAACAACAAAACGAAAAATATTACTTTCTGTTTCTTTTTTTGTACTATGTTATCATTTCTATTGCAATACTATATATCATTTCCATTGCAATACTATTATATAATACCATTTCTTATGTGGTTATAAACGATAGGGATGTTCTACCTGATGATTTCAAAATGTGAAACATGAGGAGGCTTGCCGACCGTTTTACAACATTCTGTGATCCCGAGGGAAGGATATCCTACCTTCATATGAAAGGGTATTTTCTTTCATACCTCAACGTTTTATATAAATTTAACAACTATAATACCCCACAATATTGAAAACAGTTCGAAAAAAAAAACCGCGACTGCAAACCAATTCTCCATACATGCAAATTTTTTGTTGACGCCATGACGTCACGAGGCTGTATTGCATGGGTAGCCATGTAACTTTTAAAAAATTACTTACGAGTGTGGAATAAATTCAATATTCAACAACCACGAGTAGTGTGACCTGTTTTTACCTCAATCATATTCATTTTTAGCCGTTATAAATACGACAGGGATACGATAAAGTGTATTTACCGAAATATGCAAATAAGGTGTAGTAATATTTTCAACAGCAAAACCTCCAAAAAGACACTAATTAGTATTCAAAAGTTATCGTTTGACAAAGAATCCAACGATATCAAATTCTTCTAAATAGGAATATCTGTAGGGCTAAATAATACTCATTTAATGTCTTATTGAGTTCAAATCTTCATTGTTGCTTCAGAAAATAAAACTCAATGTCGGACTTCATGTATACATTTAAAAGCATTTGCACGACACGGCATCGTCTATTTCCCGCCAGATGATTACAATCAAGACCAAGTTCGTTTCATACACGTTAAATTTACGTAACTCATTAGCAAAATTATTGTCCATCAAGATGTATTATTAGTACTTAAGATCAATTTAACATGTATGAAAACGTCATGTATTTTGATACAACGACCACGACGCATACGCTTTCCAACAGCTGTTTTGGACGTCAAGCGGCGATCACAACATAGAATGACGTCATTTGATTATTGATGACGTTGACAATGATGACGTGCCACTGAGAAATAGGTAGTTCGGTCAAAGTTCACCGTATCAGCCAAACAGAATGCGTACAGAGTTTATACCACGTGTTGTATAAACAAATTGTTAATCAAAAGCTGCAGTATTTATTCAATGTCCTGAGAGTTGAATAACACCGCCTATTGTGGTAGAAACCAGTATTACACCCGTACTATTCTATATTTAACAATAATGTTGCTTCTCCTCTTCATGAAATCATTTTAAAACATATTTCAAAGTCCATGATATCTCCGCATGTATTATGGTATCTTTGGCGATGCTTATTTTTTAAACTGTTTCTTTTTGAAAAATGACATATTTCACGAATTTCAACCGATGGAGATTTTTTTTATATTTGTTATTATTTGTAATTTTAATTAAAATAAAATGTTGAGAGGACTTAGATTGACTTTAGAAAAACACATAAATAAAGTAGCAATTGATCGCCAAACCATATGATCGTTTCTATTTCGAATATTGCGTATTCATGAAGTGCTTAAAGGGCAGGATTATAGTTTAGCTATATGAAATAGGAATTTGTTTTTAATTTAAAAGCTATAAAATGTTTATAAGTATAAAAGGTCTCTGTTGATCAATCAAACTAATGCCATGCTTTGAATAACGATAATATTTATTGTGATGAGATTAATCTTCACGTGATTAAATCTCATCCAGATGAAATGTGATCAATTGATTTACCTGCACTTGTAATTAGCTACATCTGAATAACTTAATTAGCATAATCATTACGACGACAACAGCAACAACCTTTACCCTTCACTCAGAAACTTGCTGACTATGCTACCCGCTTAAAGGGAAGCCTACAAATAAAGAGTTTCGTCAAAACTTCGCAAATCTACTTTGTGCTTTAGAAGCTCAGTCCTGTAAACCGAAGTCTGTCAACATGGAGATGTTGATGAATATTGTACTCTTCTTTAGCAGTGCATTTAACTTGTGTGATTCTGGAGATGTGTCTATGTTTTTCCACTCCAAAGTTTCCACGTCCGGAAATTTAGAAAGTTCCACAAACAATGGTTTGATTGCGACATTTACTGATATAGTATCACACACATGGTGTGGAGGTATCTGTGTCAGCAGGGGAACATGTTTGTCTTTTATTACTGACAACACGACAGGCACATGTCAAATATTTGACCGCATGTTATGGCGACAGGAGTCTCCCACCCCTCAGCCAGGAGCAATAAACTTCGAGAAAACATTTTGTAAGTACGATTCCATGTGTTGTAATTGCATGTATTGTAAAATAGTTTACACTCGTTTCGTTATCAGTCAAGACTAAAGTTTGTTTTCAGAGATGTTGGTACCGACCATGTGACATCGGTAGCAATATTTTGTACTCTTTCTTTGCGAAAACAATAAATATCAATTCAATTAGCGAGTTAGATATTTTTTTTTGCTTTGTCTACAATCTATAAAATATAACATCTAGTTTGCATAAATTACAATCCCTCATAATTTTTTAGACAAATAAATTATTGATAATCAAAAGCGACCTTTAGAAAATAACTATTGCAACCTTTAAACAACCATTTTGGCATTTTAACATCACCTTAAGCGCTTTTGTTTTCCTTATTTTGGAAAGTTAAAGAACAATTTCTGAATACAATCGTATTGCAGATGATGTTAATGTTGGTGTTATTTTTTTAATTTTTTTTTTTTACAAAATGAACGTTTTTGAGTGTCATTGCGTTGTTGCTTCTGTTATCTTCTAATTCATTTATCTTTACTGCCGAGAACAGAAAACATGCATCGCACGTGCTAAAATTATAACTAGTCATGTTTTTTGTATTGCATTATGACTATAGATCTAATACAATCTTCACAAACATGTGGTTTCTACAACTGCATTGCTTGAATATCTTATCGCAATATATTTCTTTCTCTGAAAATCATTACAAACCTGTTAACTGGTTAGAATTGCGCTATGGCATCTGCAGTAAATTGGTATTTATCGTTGCTTAACGAAAATTATCGTGAAAATGCAGAATTGTCTAAAGTACTGTTTTATAGTTGGGTTAATATCAATGATAATTTATCACGATTTTTTTTTAAATTAAATATTGAAGAAGATGTGTCTTTGTTAAATACATACTGGTATGCCAATTTGGTGATCGAGTGAAGGTAACCATTTTTCCTAATTCAATTCACTCAAAATTCAAAACAAATACATAGTTCATCAAAGGGATGTCACAATCATGTGATAATCACGTGTGCCGTTGCCATTTTTTGTTATTCTGACCATCGGTGCGTGTACTTACCAACAAATTATCACAGTTCAATTATCTTGACTACCGAGCTGTCCGAGAAGGAATCCAGATCCGTTCAAGGACGTCTCTACGGAGAACGGATGGACAATATCATTATAACTGTGTATTTACGGGTGTTACGAAGGCCATGTACTCTAATTAAATGGGAATAACTTATAAAAATCATTCATGTCCTGATAATCAACCATGCGTGGTTAAGATAGTAATTATAAACACAACCTTCAAACAGAAAGGTCAGTAAGATTTTCATTATGTTAAGCATTATCGAATTGCTTCATCATTTCCTAATAACAAATTGGCCTTTGTATTGATCACTGGTGATACTAGGCCAGCAGAAAGGCCAAAAGGCATTCATTATCGACAGGAAACACCGAATAATTATTCGCTTCCCTTGTCAACTTTGTCTTTTTTTCTTTAGTATTATATCAAGTAGCATAAGAGGATTTCTTCGAAATCACTAGAATAACTTTAAACTAAAAATCAGCCAGAAAGATTTGAAAAGACGTTATACCATGTAATTCAATATATTTATATTATGTTTTTTTTCAAGAATGACATTTTCATTAAAAGTAAAACTATTTAGCATTGCGGTTGGCGTAAAATATACTAGAGAACGCTTAATCCTCTGGAGCTCTCGAGTCGCATATCCCTGTATTTATATCTCTAAGATATATATATATATTATTATTATTTTTTTTTTTTTTTTGGGGGGGGGGGGGTTTAATTTATTTCGAATCGGTTTTCTCTTTAATGATTTTAAATTTCGAAAGCAAAATATCGTATTGAAAATACATTTATTTCTTTACATTTCATTGAAGACATAAAGTTTGCAACTTAATCATGAGTTGTATAATTAGCAAATGATAAGTTTTTGTTCTCTTATTTTACAGTTACGTGTCCCAGTAACTACATATATTACCTTAGCTATTGTATAAAGATGTACAATACCCCAGCTAGCTGGATGGCGGCTCATGAACAGTGTCAGAAAGATGGCGGTCTTCTCTTCCACACCTCGACATTGGACAGACACAACTACTACAAGTCAATAATGAGTGAGTGTATTTATGTCAACACTTAACAAACACAATACAGTCAAATCTGTCTATAAAGGATGCCACAGTGACAAAGCAATTTACATTGGTGTTCTTTATATGGAAGTCAATTATATAAAGTAAATTGTACCAAATGAACTTGATAAGTTTGTCTTTTATAAACAGGTGTCCTTTATATAGAGGTCAATTTTGTATTAAATTGCACCAAATAAGGTTGATGAGTTTGTCCTTTATAAACAGGTGTCCTTTAAAAATGTGTAAATTAGATAGTTAAATGAACCAAATGAAGTTGATAAATCTGTCCATTACTGACAGGTGTCCAATATATAGAGGTCAATTAGGTATTATTAATTTGCACCATATGGGGTTGATGAGCCCGTCCTTCAAAGATAGGTGTCTTTCATAAAAAGGTCCCATTTATAAGTGTTTACTGTATTGCTAAATCTAATCCAAAACACAGAATTTTAATTGATTCAACAGAGGGTTATGCATTTCTATCTAAAATGACAACAAAGGTATAATACCCAACTTTCGACTTCTCAGTATGACTCAATTTTATCGACGCTACAAGGGGCTTATGAATAACCATCAGCATTGGTGGAATTCCAAATACAGTCGCCTTCCAATTTGAGAGTTGGTAGTATTTTTAATATTAACATGCTAATGTAAGCTTTCTTCCAGCGAAAGAAATACATAATATTAATAAGTACTACAATCACATAAAGTACTATACTTGCTTCCCCTTTAAATACTAAATGATAGATCGATATGTTTTCTTTGTCTTTCAGATACCGGTAATGTTTACCACATCGGCGGTTACGAACAATCAGGGACATGGATTTGGACAACAGGTGCTCTTATATCCGACGATTACATCAATATGGTAGCGTCCATGAGTCCGGGTCTGTGTTTGACGGTCGACGCGTCCGGGACGTGGCAATGGGACGCTGTGGATTGTAATAGTGCCTTACACGAGTACCTATGTGAGATCAGTGTGTTCTCTCCATAGCAATGCTCTATGCAGTGCAGTATTTTATATCTTGCATAAATGACACAGTGTACTACAAAAATTGTTCAGTATGGAGACGTTTGTAAACTGGTATTTGTTTTAGTAGTTCTATATGCATGTTTATTCAAGTAACTTTATATCGAACTCGATTTATTATAGAAAATCATAAGTAACCCCAATGTTTGTGTCATGTATAAACACGCACTAAGAGTATGTAATTTTTATTACTCGGAAATACTAGTGGTATCTCGATGACGTTTTGCTGGAACCTGTTGATCTCACTTCCAGATAATGAGGTTCAACTCAGGTTCAATTTGATAAAAATCCACGGCGAAGATAGTCTTAAAGAACAAAATCACTAACCTTTTGATATTGTGTATTCATGATGTTATGCATAAACGATGTGAGGTAGATGTTAAACAAATACACTGGATATTCTCGATGTGTAACAAAGTTGTTGGCTCTCTCGATATCGTTTAGGTAAAATCGTAAGCCTATTTTTTGCTTCGTCCTCCTGTCACCTTTGCCTTTAGTGACAACTGATGTCACATACTCAAGTGCTTTGCTATGCTATGGTAGAATCCAATCAACAACGACCAAGACTATTCAATGAAGAATATCCAAGCTTAGTGCAATCTAGCTGGAATAATGAACAGCTCGGTGAATACCTAAATAATTAAGCTCATACAACAACGGTCTTTTCAAATGATGGTTATTATTTTACTTACAGCCTGTAGTAATAAATGCATCAGTTTTCAGAAAACTTTTCTTTTGTTGTTACCAAACGTCTGATGGAAGTTGACGAAAACTAAGCACGGGGAGATCTTTATATATTAGAAATATATATTAGGAAAAAAAAAAAAAGCCTAATAATATAGGCAGGTTTAGTGGACTAGGGAGGATCCATCTCTTCATTACATGTTATCGCCAAGGGCGAACTGCAGAATAAGATGAGCTCTTAGTTCCAATGAGACGAATATTGGTATAATGTTGCAGGGTGAGAGATTTTCTCTCCTTTCTCGCTTACGCTTCCTCTTGTAACCTGATCTTTGTCAGACGAAGTAGATAATCATTTCCATGGTCTTTATTTCATCTTGATGTGGTTTGCCATTGGGACCAGCTGTCGTGTCAGATGTAATAGCGA
Source organism: Argopecten irradians (assembly GCF_041381155.1). Lineage (NCBI taxonomy): Eukaryota > Metazoa > Mollusca > Bivalvia > Pectinida > Pectinidae > Argopecten > Argopecten irradians. The sequence continues at coordinate 43,272,171 of NC_091140.1, read as the reverse complement.
CAGGTTAGTATATTGAGTCATATGTCTCTACTCTCTTTGATCGGTCGCTGTTAGTGTAGGAGCCCAGTCGATGGAAAAAAGTGTGACGGAAAATGCATTCTAGAGATACCCCAGTCTCTTGACGGGCCTTCATTTAGATCTCGAGTATATCAACTAGGTCGTGGTCTTCGTATTTCACAAATCTATATACTTTCTTCCTTCGGATGTCATGTGGACTCCCATTCACCTCTTTACCTGGTGATGTGGCCAATTTGGTTTCTGTTTTGTCGTCCGGAAACAGTTATGATTATGTAACTTCGTAATTGGAATTGTTTTTGTAACGATGGAAGAATTATAAAATTCTGTGAAGATCTCAAAGAATCTACATTTTTTCGCCGACTCGATATATTCCCACAGTCGTTCTCAATTTCTATTGTGTGTTCCATTGCTCATTGTATTCCGACAGACTTTTGGTGTTTTATTTGTGGTGGCATATAAGTGGTGTGGTCTGCCTAATACAGCACCTTCGTTAATGGGGCGTAACAATAAATTGGATGAGAAATATTGGTATAAACCTCTGCTTCTGTGGAAATACAGATTCTCAGACACAATGCTGCCTCATTTGTCATTAGTGGAACAACTGGACAGATGACTGGTATTTTCTTTTGTCCAAATTAGACGGCGGCGTCTTTACTGGTAATCTTAATATTTTCATTTGGTCTCACTTTCTAGCTATTCGGTTGGGTTGCATATATGCACTTCCCTCAAGTATCCTTGAAAACTCAACTTTTCTAGTGCTGTTCTGACGTAACTTCCACAAGATTTTTTCGGTAATCTGGCTTCTGCATATTTCAAAACATAACTCTTCTGAACAATCTTTTATAAAAGACATAACTTTTCACTTTAAACCCTCCACAACGCTAGTGAAGTGTTTTCAAACAAGTTCCTTATCCTTAGCCTGGGCAACTTAGGTAACCATACACATTCACCATCAATTAGTTTATTTTAATTTGGACCCACAAGAGTGCCCACAGACCGGTTTTAGAGGTCAAATTCTCGAAATATATACCATATATGTGGAATAACATTTTTATAGATCTTTGATCTAGAATCCAAAAACCTTCGTAATTGATATTACAATGTAACTATGTAGATTATGATTTTTTTTTCTTTTTTTTTTATCCAGACCCTTAAGACTTTCTAAAAACGCTTAATGGATACTCTGGTGGGTCTAAATTGATATGAATTGTAGCTACAAAATTGTATTTCTTTGTTATCAAACAAAAGCGTATTTGTTGAGATCCGTTGAGGGACTGACATTCACCAATTTTGTGTTCACCATGTTCAGGCAGGGGCAAAACACGTGACAGTGCTAGGTCCAGGTAAGTGTTAGATAGCGATTGGACCCATATTTGGGAATAAAAATAGACAAGGCAAACTTTCTATGTACAATATGTACCTTTATTTCGTTTATAATTTTATGTACATTTTAAAAGATTTTATAATATACATAGCATTTATTTTACAAAATGTATGTATTCTTAAATAATTATTGAAATATCACAATGATGCTTAATGACTTTATATCCCCTTAAATAAAACTGCAGAAAATAAAAAATGACAAAAACATGTTTAATGCTTCAGGGTTTTTAACAGTTATGGTAGCTTAAATACTGACATTGATGGCCCTCAATTCTCAAATGAATAAATGAAAATAGAGAAATATCAAGAAATTTAATATGCATATCAAAGTTTCCTAATTTAGTTGATTGAAAAGTTATATATTAATGATTATACTAATTGTTTTGGTTAATATTGTAAATTCGAATTTTTTTTTTTATAAATAATACAACTTATTTTTTTTTATGTCACTAAATTACGATTGTTATTTTTTTAATACTGTTTGATATCCAAATATATTTTCTTTTACCTTTTTAGAATTTGGCTTAATTTTTTTCTTTTTCTTTTTTTTTTTTATATGGGTTATTTATTTTCTCAAACTGGTTTATGTCAATTTTTAATATTTCCATTTTGATTTATTTATTTTTATTAATTCATTGAGAAATACAAGACCTATATCTGGTTTTAACTGAAGAACAGGCACTTGAATTACTAAGGCGATACACAACAGCACTAGGGGAAATAACAAAATTTGCTACACATACCCGAAATGTCAGATACAGATTTCAGTTATAAGGTTTGTCATGCTCACGGAAGAAAAATAACTAACTTTGGCATGACTTCAAATAAATACATAAAAAAACCATCAGAGACAAAATCTCATTATGTTTAATGAAGTTCGAACAACAGGTTTTTGTGAAAAATTGATTTCATGAATCAAAAATTGAAAACACTTCAAATGATTTTTTTCATAAAAATGTACACTTGTAAAATTTACTAATATTCATATATATTTATAATTCATTTACATTAATATGATGGATCATATGACTGAAATTTCATAGGTTTTACCAATGGTCATAGATTTTATGCACACAATAAAAATATAGATAAAATCACATAAAAACCTATACTTATTCCTGAAAATATATATAAACTGAGGTTTCAGCAGCATCATCTCTAACAGCAGTTTTATTTAAAATGATATATCTAACTATTGAAACAAAACAGACATTGTAATAGTTCTCTCTCATCACAGATGAGAAAACAATTATTTGACACTTTCAACAAGCAAGTATGATTTTCTGATTTCTGCATTTCATATTTCAAGAAGTGCTTTACATTAAATACATGAATTTTGTAATTTGCATGACCTACATGCAACTCTATAAAAGATGTGGTAGCTTAGAAAACATCCTTAAAAACAAATAATTAATTTAATTAAACATTTGGAGAATAGCATTCTCCATAAGCTTCAAAACTTTGAACATATTTGAAACCAGACAAGGGAGATAATTCCAAATTATTAAACTTAAATCTACTGAAGATTCTACTGTATTCAGTAAAATCTTCTTCATATTTGATACACATTCCTTGCCAATTCTTACAATCCACTTTGTCTCACCTTAAAATAAATTCATTTGTCATTAATTTCATGAATTTCCTGTAATTCATATATATTGCATGCAGAGAGAATTCAAGATTAATTAAGTCCCTGTAATCAATGTATTTCTATGCCTTCATTCTTTCTTAGCTACCTTCCATGACCAGTAGACCCCTGGTATTTAGATTAACTTATTCACCCATGAGATTTCTTAATGGACTGGTCTATTCTTTGATTTAGAAGATTCTAAATGTGTCTTCAGGGGTGAATGAGTAAATGTTGTAGGTAAACTTATTCAACTGTCAACAGTGGTTGTATCCTCGGTCATGGTATTTTCTTTCTCTTCCGGTGCTGACTCGGCCTCCTCTACAGGTGCAGAAGGGGCTGGAGTGGGAGCCTTTGGGGGCTCTTCTTCTGTACAAAGAAATCAATATAGGACATTAGAGAGGAATTGATTAGAATCACTATGGGGACTGGGGGAGGAGGAGTTTGAAAGCAAGAACAAGTGGGCAATGGCTGGCCTATTAGCATTACAGGTGGCTGAATAAATGTAACTAAATATTTTGATGGAAATATTTCATAACTTGGGTGATTATAAAGCACAGGGCCCCTTGCTTTATACAATGCTTGAAAGTTACTGGGTATTCACTATATATCAAAGCCCAGGGGTCCCTTGATTTAAAATGCAGGAAACATACTGGATACTCACTATTTACATTTGAGAATTATTTTCAATTAAGCATATAAAACATTTTATGAGTTGACCTACTTGGTTCGGGGAAAGGTTTTTCAAAGTCATCCGTTCTCGCACTTTTCCATTCAATCATTCGCTCTAGGGCTGGTCTGTGTTCCAGTACCACGTGACCATTAAAACCACCCAACATCCGATGGGCCATGGCGATACCAAACTGGACACGGTTGGTGCTGATGGCTTCTTTGTCAGACAATGTACGGGAGATATTGTAAGCTTTGCTGAAATAATCTGTAGCTTCGTCATAGCGCCCCTGAAACAAAATATTTACATATGTATATACCTCAAAACTTTTTATCAATTATCTAATCTGATATATATTGGGTGGCTAAATTATGCAAGTGTCACAATACACAGGCTTTATTTTAGTAGAATTGTCCTTGTTGAAGCCTAAATGACATAAACAAAAATTGTGTTAGGTTTACTATAATAATTAAAATTATTCAATTTTTTAATTACTTTTTTAACTCATTCAACCCCAATGACACATTTAGGCTCTTCTTGATCAAAGACTAGACCAGTCCATTATAGAATTTTAGGGTTGAATGAGTTGATGAAATAATGTATTCATAATCATAGAATCATTTGTTCATATAATTACTTACCAGTGAGTTAAGGATATTTCCGAGGTTATGACAAGCCCGACTGTAGGCAATCTCCTCCCCGCTTTGTTCTGTCACCTCCACAAACTTCCTTAGGTATTCAATACTCTCCTCTAGTTTACCCTGACTAAAAACATAAAATACCAATCAGCAAAATATCAATACTTCACAGTAGAACCTGGTATACTATAATCATATATATTTTAGTGGGCACATTTCCAAAAAAAATTTAAATTCCAACTGGTTGGCGGTGACAAAGCACCAAACCCAAAATAAAAGCCACAGAAAAAAAAACTATGATCAGAATTATTCATAGGACAAAAATTTTAGTGACAAAGCACCAAACCCAAAATAAAAGCCACAGAAAAAATAATTATGATCAGAAATATTCATAGGACAAAAATTTTAGTGACAAAGCACCAAACCCAAAATAAAAGCCAAAGAATTTTTCTTTATGATCAGAAATATTCATAGGACAAAAATTGCTAATTATTTTTCATGCAGCCATGATTTTTTAAAGCTAAAGGTATCTACTTCAAAAATCAGTTTTCTGCTTAGAGTATGAAATTTTTTTTCAATGACAGCAAATCTGAAATTTTTTCCACAGGATTTTTCTTTAAATCACGATTATATTCTATCCGACATACCTTGCGTACGCCTTTGAGATAGCATCGCATGCCTTTCCTATTCCCTCGCTGTTACCGGACTGATTGCATATGTCGAGGAAATTGTTCAGGTGCTGCGACGAATATTTCACATTTATTGTTAATCATTTCATTTTGTTATATCACAACATTACATAATTTATTGGATATCACTACAAAGAAGTTATCTGGTACATGTAATAACAATGCAATATGCATATGGAATGTGTTTTTTCCGTTTTTCTCTTCATCAATGAGATTTGATCATTTGGTTTACATTTTTACAACAATATGACAAGGGACAATGAATTTGATTAGATGATGCTACAGCTTCAACTCATTCATGTCACATAGACATTGCAATGTATTTAAATTGAAGCAATTTGAATGAATATATTTTGCAAATTAATAATTCATACTACAAAAAAATCGCCCACAATAATGAGTACAACTGAATGTATAACTGCTATCTTCAGCCTTATGGGTGATCAATTAGGTGTCTAAAAGAGACAATTAATTAACCAAGAATAAGACAAATAATTAACTAATAATAGATCACCTCATTCGATGAAGATTTCTCTGTCAAAATAACTGCATGAACAATTTAGCTTACCACAAGTGCTGATTTTCCATCTCCACATTTCTCATGTGTCAGCCCCAATGTGTAGGATGCTTGGCCTTCTAATGTCTTGTCATTACCTGTGACCAGAAAGATTTCAAGAAATGCAATTTGTTGTAATTGTTATAATAATACAATCAACTTCTTTTATTTATTATGACACTCTAAGCTACTTATCCAATATGTAATGGTATGAGTGTGAATTTTATAATGTTTCTATCAAATCTTCACTGTATACTTAAAGAAAATTTTAATTTTAAGTCAAACCAGCTAGTTTAATCATAATGACCACCCAACGAACAAACAAAAAATTATATATTCGCATGGTCTACTACACATATACCTGGCTCGTTTAAATTTTTTTTTACATGATGTAATTTCTTTGGTTAAAAACAAGCCAGGTCCCTGTGTTCTACTACACATGAGGTCTAATTGTGCTGAAATTGTCATTTATAACCCCAAGAGCAAGGTCATAATAAATTAAAAACAAGTGGGTCATTATACAGAGGTGGTAATTTAAGGCAGGTTTTACAACAAACATGCAAAATACTTCATATCATGGACGTTGGAGACCAAATTAAGGATCAGTACATCACCACAAGACATTGGTAATACTCACTTTCTTTGGACATCTTGAGAGCCTTGGAAAGAAAATCCAAAGCCTTCTCTAACTCTTCCTGGCGTTCGAGGATCTGACCAATGGCAGTGTATATTCTCCATAGATTGAAACAAGCGTCCGTGTGGAACGTAACGTCATCAGCTGTAATCCACTCTTTGTGGTCCACAGCTAATTTATAGTACGCTTCGAAATGATCCACTGCCTCGTAACTGTCACCTATAAGAACATAACAGATTCATGAACCTGTTTATTGACAGCAATTTTAATATAGAATATTGATCTTCCCTACCGAAGCATAAAATATTTTATTGCTTTAGGGCTAATTATAGAAATTTTTTGACAACCTTCAAGAATCAATATAGATAAAGAAATACAACATTTGAATATAATTGATTTTTGTTTTAATTTAGAAGTTCTAAATTAAGATAAAATAAAATAATACATTTGGTGGATATATGTAATTTTTCTCCCCAAAACAATTTCTAGGAACAAATATATACACTGTATATCCACTTTTATATTCAACTTTGATACTGCAGCCAAACTCCAAGTGGTTCATAGTACGGTATATTATCCTCTCTGGTTATTGGACCTTTAACATTAAGCCAATCTCTCATTGCTATCGGGAGGCTGAAACAGTCGGAGCTGCCATTTAGACACTACTCTTTGGATACAAAAGAGTGCCTTAAAACCATAATTCAAACAAGTTGTCCTTTTGGTGATATTTTATTTGACCCCTAGTCTGTTTTGTTTTCTCCTGAACTACTCTCAGTATTATTATGAAATAACTAGTCCATGAGTGGATATTAAACAAATGGATATATGCCACCTACCATTTTCTTCTAGTGCCACTCCCACATTGTAGTGACCTTGTGCTTGCATTTTCCCACTGTCACCTTTGACTTCCATACTCGTTTGTAAACATGTTGTGAAGAAATGATCTGCCAGCCATTTATCATCCCTCATTGATTGGAAGTAGCGGGCTAATTCATATCTGTTTCTGTAAACTTCCGCGAAGTCACCTGTAATACATGTTTTATAAGTAACAATATGTCTTCATGAAAGCTTCATAGATTATTTGTGGCAACAATAACAGTACTTTTATATCGTCTTTATCTCATTCACCCCTAAAGACGCGTTTAGGCCGTTCCAATTCAATGACTAGAACAGTCCATTGTGAAATTTTAGGGGGGAATGAGTTAATACATAAAAGAGAGAGAGGAGAGAGAATAAAATTTGCATAGTTCAGACAAAAGATACCAGGATTACAAGTACCTTATGAGAAACTAATGTTACTCACAAACCTTGCCAATAAACTCTATAATAATCAAAACTCATCTCTATATATGAATATTTATTTCTTTTGATGTACATTGAGAAGTAAAAGTATGTGTGCCAGTAATGATTAGCTCAAGATATGCAGATATACCTGCATGTATATCATCTGTTGATCGTAGACCTGTATAATAAGTATATGGGTTGGAGATTAGGATAGGAAAGAGCTTGCAGAGTCATTTATGTGTTTATTTTTATGCAGTGATTTTCATACTCAATAATTTCAGGGGCCTGTACCTTTTCAATTGGGAAAATTTACAAACATAGTACTTATCTTGAAATATGTATATTTAATATAGAGAGTTTTACTTTATTTGGGAAAATATTTACACAAAATTGGGAAAAAACAGCAAAATTTCTCTTTTGGGGAAGGGGCCTTTATTCAGCGCCAAATGTACCTTAAAAAAATCACTGTTATGGTATAATGGTCTTGTTTTGATAAGTAATATTCATGAATTTAAACCACACCAAAATTGGAATAGTTTTCAAATATCTAGTCTTTCTGAAATTAACCTAATTTTTTCTCAGAGTTGAAGGCTGATAGCATAATTTGTTACACCTTGACCACTTGGCCACAACCAATGTCTGTCCTAAAAGTATATAAGAGGGTATCAATTGGTCTTTTTTCCATACAGGAAATGTTTACACTAGGGAAATCAATCAAATATAAAGCATATCTACGTATATGTGAAAAAAAGAGAAACTTTGAAAAACAAAGAAATAAATTGAAAATATCGGTAATATTCATTCCATCTTTTATATAAGTTTACCTTTCCTGTGTGCATCTTCCGCTTTCGTTAGATGTGTTTTTAACATATCCAATTTTGAATGTTGATCTTTTAACATAGCCATTGACCACATAATGGATTCTGGGCCTCTTTCAAGGCGTTCTTCCTCTTGTTTTTTAATTAATGCAAAAAGTTCACTAAATGACTTATGGTAGCCTTCTTGAAGCATATCCAAACACAAATTATGCTTGTATGAATTCCTGTAACTGAAATGAGAAAAAAAAGAATACATAAACTTTGTTAGATAGGATCATATATTCTAACAATACATAAATGGTTATCAATGATTGAAAGTAAACATTCTTTATCATTTTTCAAATTTTTGATTTCCTTATCAAACATATATGACAACTAAACTAGTTCTCCATATGCAGTTTTCATTCTTTAACTAAATTCAACATTGATTTTTATTCACAGCATACAAATAGACAGGAGTAACTATTGTTAAAAAATCCCTGTATATTGCATCTTTAATCAAATACCTGAAGGTATTTTTTAAGAAATTGAATGTCAGTAAATCAACATTTACAATCCCATAGCATTTCTGAACCTACCTGGCTGTTTGCCTTTTTGACAGGTCTGGCTGTTGTTGTCGGAGTATATCATGTTTAACAAATAAATCTCTGTCTGTAGGTGAACCAGGAACTTTACGTAGAGGTTTAAGTTTTTTCCCACTTGGTGGGCCTTTAGGTGGGGCAGGAACAAAGTGTTGGTGTTGTACATTCTGCCCCTTTCTGCTCCCTGCAGACCCGTTGATCGGCGGCAGAGTGGCCGCCATTGTGGCCCTCACTGAAATAGAGAAATAACATTCAATAAACATTTTAACAATCTTTGTATCTCTAGGTAAATATATAACTGTTGTGTGGCTAGACTGGGGTGATCAACATTGACCATCTTTCACCGATTTGTGATCTCATTGTAAGTATAAATACTTGGGAGGGGGCAACGTGGTTCATGATCAATGGGAATAATATATGTTCCATGTGATGCCTGATAACTTTTGTGCGGGACTTTTGTATCTGAAATAATGTGAAAAGATGATATCCCTGTGCTAATGTCATTTCAGCAGGAAGATTACAAATACAAAAATGTAGTTACATTCCGTATCACCACTGCAGATACTAGTTCTGCAAACACATTATCCGGTATCACGTGGTACGAGAATTAGTCCCATTAGTAGGTAAGTCTAAGTATACTTTTCTCCTATTAATATCTACATCAAATTACAACAATGTTATGACTGACTTATGCGTGCACATATATATACATTACAGTTTAAACATATAATAAAATTGATGTTAAACTCTAAAATATGATCTGGAGAACGGGCCTACTGTTCGCTACATGCACTAAAAAACACTTAAAAATAGGCCTACTTCTAAACAAGCAAATGGAGGCCGATTTGTCTAGGATATATACATGTACATGCTGTAATTGTCAATTGAGCATAGATTATATGACAATCTGAAATATCCCTTCAAACAATGTCATTGATTAATATGAAAATTCAACATTATTAAGATTTTGCAGTCTTGCATTTCAGAATCACAATCACACATGAATGATCTGATATGTTAACACATTGATGTTTTGGACCACATCATGCCATTTCATTTCGATCACATTATCAAGAACCGTGCTAAATCTAATGTAGACCTCTAGATAAATGAAAGCAAATGTCGGTATATATAAATATATTTCTTATTTACTAAATTTGATCCATAAATAAGGTTCATTTTACCTCCTAAACAAGAGTCGACGATATACAAGGCAAGTCAACGGCTGCCATAAGTTTTTCGTTGCTAGGCCAACGTCAGACTCGCAGTGAATAAACGTAAACAAATTAAACAAAATTAGTTTGTAGAAATATAATATATACACAAATAACACCCAAAATATTATCTTAACTACATATATTTAAAATAAAGTGTTAAATTTTCTTTGCTTAATTAGTAGGTTTTGTATATTATTTCTCCGAGACTAGGGGCACTTCACTGTAAACTTCCGGTTAAATAACTGCAGATTGACAGCATGGGCAGGCGGCTGATTTAATTTGTGTAGTGTTGTCTCATGTTCAGAAATTCCTGTATTTCAAGATTGATTGCTGATTAGTTGTGAGATCATAACCAAGAAGGTGTATATTTAATAATGGAACTGTTCCTGACATAAGTTGACATAACATTGTTAACGTTACAGTACAGTAGTGAGTCCTGGCAGACTTTTGAATGAGGTGCGGGTAACACATACAGTGAATGTTAATGTCATGTGCAACATCAAATGTGGTAAAGTGGACACGAGATGAATGCAGATGTATCACTGAATGGAATGTTTAAACCTCTCTTCTATAATATTATTTTAATATTCAAAATAATCACAGGCGTCTGCTTCTGGTTTGATAAAACCAATCAGAATAGCAACCATCAACTTCCAGTCAATTTCAAATAAAAAACCTGACTTAGACGAGCTCCTACACACACTAAAACCAGACATAGTAATAGGTACAGAAACATGGCATAGCAACACTACATCATATATTTTCAGAGTACAGAGTATACAGAAAAGATAGGAAACAAAACAGGAAAGGACAAAGTCACGGAGGGGTACTTTTAGCAATTATAAACAAATATATATCACAGCAACTCCTGGAACTACAGACAGACAATCTATATCTATATATGATACGTTGTAGAACCCGTTTCCGGTTTTAACACAACAGTAGAGAGAGGATCTTACAGGGCATGTTTAAAAGCCTCCAATGTTTGGGCACATACTACCTTGTCCACTAAGTGGTTCCAGTCAATGACTGTTCGCACAAAGAAGGAATTACTGTACTGCTCACAGTTGTGTGCCGTTTTTTTCAATAATATTTGTGATGATGTGATTTTCGTAATTCTTAGCTTTGATGTTTCTTTTGGGTCGACAATGATCAGTTTGGGCAAACATCACAATGGCTAATGCACACAACTTTATAGTTGGAGCATATTACAGACCACCATCAGATAAAGGACAATCACTACAACAGCTACAGATATCCATGAACAGATTAGGCCAAATTAACAATACAATAGCATTTATCAGTGCAGACTTAAACCTTCTCCACATCAACTGGCAGAACAACCAAACAATCACAGGCAAAGCAGATCAAGCACAACACCAATACTTACTAGACATTATGACAGACAGCTCTTTCACACAATTTTACAAACAAAACCACTAGAGGTGACCACCTACTTGATCTCACATTTACAAACACCGTCAATTATAAACAAAACAGAAACAACACCGCCCATATAGACAAGGCCGATCATGACATAGTATACACAGAAGCTGATGTCAGACTCAATAGATCAAGAAAAGAACCCAGAAACATATACATTTACAACAAAGCCAACTGGGAACAAATTAGACAAGATTTAAATGAAATGCATGAATCACTAAAGAGCAACAAGCAAATGAAACTGCAGACTCATTATTGAACAAATTCAAATCTACACTACACAAATCAGTGGAAAAGAACATACCCCAAAAACACTTGACATACAAACATAGACTTCCAAAGATAACAAACTCTCTACGTAGACTCCGCAACAAATTCATACAACTTCACACCAAATGTCGGTCTCAAATAACCAACTAACACAAAGATATTTTAGTAAAACACTGAAAGCAGAGGTACAAAAAACAGATACGGAATGCATACCGTTCTTAAAGATCTCCCTTTAGACGAGCAAACAACCCCAACAACAAACAACCGATATAACCCTAAGAAATTATTTAGCTACATCAAACTTTACATTGGTGTTTCGTTTGACTCGATAAGACAAGTATTTGTTGAGAAAAAATGGTTTTTATTCCCGGTTCATAGGCGTCTCGTGTGGTGATTTGTTATGTAAAGAGACAGTCACGAATCCTTCTCACTTATAAATCCTTGCCCTACTATATGAACATATTTTATTTTTCCAAAACCAGATGCAGACGCCTGTGAAATAATCAAATGTACCAAGTACTGTTTCGTATGTTGGAATTCTTTACTTCATGAAGTATTATGCGGTATGCTTTGCTTACATAAGAAAATATTTGAAATATTTGCACCATTTTTGTATTTGTAAAATACATGTACATGATTTCAAGTTTGTAAATGTTGAATTAGCACAAAAGGCATTACTATATACATGATGTAATATAATCTGACTGAAGGCAAGGCCTTAAAGGCCCATTACCTTTCCGGAACAAAATATAAAGGTTTCTTAAAAAACATTAATAACATCAGAAAATACATACCGATGACCTAAAATAAGGTTACGACACCAAACATATGCAAGATTTCCTGCGTAATATATGAAAACAGTGGAGAGTTAATTAGCTGTTTTGCTGTCTGGCGCAGTGATAGTCAACTACCTCGCGGTATTTAGGACAACAGCGGGAAACATAATACGACCCGCGTTATGAAAATAAACATTTTATTTATTTTAATCAAATCGTTCAGAAGGTGATGATAAATGTAGTATTAATGGTAAGTTAATAAATTTTGCGACTCTACAAAATTATCGATCTTGTTTTACATTCCCATTTTAAAAATTAAAGCCGTTTCGGAAAGGTAGTGGGCCTTTAAAGGGCAAAGCCAGATGTTTTAGTAACCATTAATTATGCAATGTTAAAAAGTTCAATTGATAGAAATAGCGGAGCCGAATTATCTGTTTTGTTTATTTTTTTTCATATATTCACACTCTATCCTTCTCCATAAAAGCTCCCATTTGAGAAGAAAATTTTTAGCTATTACTGTTTAATCAGCTTATTATATTGGAAGGTGGCTATCACTTTAATGCTTGCAAATAAAGAGCAATAGCACTGAGCTTCTGCCGTATGAAGATTAGTTCGTCATATCATGAAAGCGTTTGAACCGCTTGATTATATAATGAGCTGACTTCAAAGCATCGCATTCACGCTGATGGGATTTTTTAAAGTGGGGAAAAATGGCAGCTGCAAACTGAAGCTGTCAGTGTAGGATTGAATTTTGAAGATTGTGTTTTTTCTTATATTTTCATGTATGTGTTATCTTAGAAGTGCTTAGCACTTCGAGTCATTCGGGCACGAATGGCTGCGCCCTTATAATGCAGTTGTCATGAGTCATGTCCTTTCAATGCGTTATCCTTGATCCAAATAAGGAATAAGCATCTTAGATTTTGAACTCAATAGTACTTCAGGATAAAATTGTGAGCGAAAGTGTCCAGAGGAGAGCAATCAAATGAATAAACGGAGTAACCATCTTAGGTCTTATTATGATCCTTAAGCCAAATAAAATAATATATGTGTTTCCGGCGTTAGCACCCTTTAACACAGAAGTGTTTTTAATTTTTATTTTTGTAAATTGTCTTCATATTAGTTTCATGTAAAAAACTGAAATGACTTTGATATAATTATCAGAGTTTATTTTATTATATACTGTATGTACATTTGTAGCTTCAGTATTTTTTTCTTTTAGTGCCAACATGACATCCACAACATATTGGGGCGAGCTGCCCAGTGTTCCTGATACAGACTCTGGGATCGCGGCCATTGAGAGGGAACAAATGACAAAACCTCGTCCTATGGATGTAGAAGGTCCAAGACTTCACCAGCCGTCCAGCAGGCACCACCCTCCCACTAATGAGTATGAACTTCATTAATTTTTAATTACCAAATATCTACTTAGCATGACTCCAGCTTTATAAATGGCAGCAGCAAGTTGTGTAGAATGTACATGAATCCAGAACAGTAATTTTCTAATTTTGATGGATTGCAATTATAGCTCTCAAAATTTTGGCATCCCCCTCAGGAAAATCATGAAAACAGGACTTATCTATAGGTAAAGTAGGCCAGTCCTGTAAATGAGTAGAAAGTACCTGTGTATTATTATTATATCTGCATATCTATCAATACCTGGTAAGCTTATGTAATGATTATGACAACTACTGGTATATAAAAAGGCTATACAATATGTAGGTCCTATTCCAATTTCCTTTTAAATTATAAATAATTATATATTATATAATTCCATAACTATTTTTGACTTTTTACAAACGACTGTCATCTTATCCTATACTTTGCCAAGCATCTTTTTTTTCCAACTCCAGCTCGAACACTTTAAAATAAACTATTTATAGATACTTGATTAAATACCTTATTAATTGCTTCAGCCCCTTACCAAGTGAAAAGTTTGAGATGGATCCCATCGTTTTACATACCATCCGACTGGTCCAACATGCCAAGAAACTCCGACAACTTATTTCCAGTGTCCAGCAACAACAGGAAGCAGTTGTATGTATAATATTTTTTTTTTTTTTTTTGCTCTAGAAAGTATTTCTTTTATTTTGGCCTTTTCATATATATTATCATGACACCCATTCCATACCACAGCTATCATCCAAGTGATAGAATGTTCTTCCATTGTTTAAGAATGGTAAAATTCTAGCTCTCTTGTTGTCATCGTTATCATTTTGGATTATTGTTGATGATCTATAATACTATACTGATCAGTAGAGTTTATTGTAAGGGAGATAACTGCGTGATATAGAGTTTGTTGAAAGGGAGATAACTGCAAGATATATCACAAAGTATAAGGTAATTAAATTGACATACAAGTTTTCTGCAATTTTGCCTTAAGTCTACTTTTGAATTTATTTTATTTTTTATGGCTCTATTTATATATTATATAACTACTGTGATATAAACTTTTTTTTTTCCAACTCCAGCATCGAACACTTTAAAATAAACTATTTATAGATATACTGGATATAGTTCCATTATTTCAAATCCGACAACTTATTTCCAGTGTCCCAGCAAACAACAGGAAAGCAGTTTTGTATGTATAATAGTTGTTTTTTTGTTTTTTTGTTTGCTCTAGAAAGTTTTTCTTGTTATTTGGCCTTTTCATATATATTACCATGACAAACCCATTTTAATACCACAGCTAACATCCAAGTGATAGAATGTTCTTTTCCATTGTTTAAGAATGTTTAAAATTCTATCTCTTCTTATTGTCATCGTTATCATTTTGGATTATTTGTTGATGATCTATATATACTACTATACCTGATCTGTAGAGTTTATTGATAAGGGAGTATAACTGCGTGATTTAGAGTTTGTTGTGAAAGGGAGATAACTGCAAGATATAGTTGCCTTTAGTATAAGATAATTGAATTGACATACAAGTTATTCTGCAATTCTGCCTTAAGTTCTACTTGGTTCCTATTTTATACTTTATGTTGATAAAATAACTGGGAATAGTTCCATGTTTATAAAAATACTGTGAATATAGTTTCCATAATTTCTAAATTTACACTAACTAATCAGCAATTTGTGTTTTCACTAATGTGCAATAAACTTCCTGCCATCCGTTATAATCATAATAACAAAAGGAAAATAACAGTAAGAACGGTATGATTGTAATATACTTACTCATCAGTAATGTAATTACTTTGATTTTTGATATCCGTTAATTGTTTCTTAGAAAAACGTAGAGAGTGAAGAAAATTTGGGGGGCAAACCCACCACACACCGCCCATGAACAAAATTACATGTACACTTGCGAAACACCAAGGTACATTGACCATTACCATTTATGCCAAATGACACATAGAGTAAGGTCAATCAGGTGTAAGATGTGGTGTAAATACATTCATGAAGATTAAAAAAAGAAAAATATGTTGTTTTATTTTTGTCAAAAAAGTATTTCAATTAGCAAGGTCATATTGAGTATATATGCTTGTTTTTACATTTATGTAAAGGCCAAATGCAATAGAACAAACAAAGTGATAGGAAAATTCTCAAAAAAATCTAGCTAATAAGTATTTAAATGAAGAATTAATTCAGAGCTGAAACTGTAAATTAATGCTTTGACAGCTGCCCTTGATTGACTCTTTTGTGTATTTGTTTTGATCTTGACCTTTGGTGTATTATGTTACCCCTGACCTAATTGTCTATTGGTTGACCTAGACCTTATATGTATTGATTTACCCTTGACCTTTTGTGTATTGTGTTAGCCCTGACTTTTTAGGTCATCTGACCGAAGGTCAATTGGTGGGGATGACCTAATTGTCATCGTGTTTCGTCCGTCGTACGTGCGCCCGTGCGCCGAGCGCCGTCCTCCGACCGTCCGCCGTGCGTCGTGCGTAAAACTTATTTATACAAAAAGCCATACTCCCTCCTAAACCCTTGAGTGAATTACATCCATATTTGGTGTGGAAACATCCTTGGGGTAAGGACAATCAAATTTTATATAAATGAGAGATAAGTCCGACCCCTAGGGGCAGAGGGGGGTGGGGGGGCCCCAAAAGGGCAAATATTTTCTTAATTTAAGCTTTTAAATCCTACTCCTCCATCATCCTTGGATGGAATTCATCCATATTTAGTGTGAAACGTCATTGGGGACCCTACAATCATATTTTTATATAAATGAGCCTAGTCCGACCCCTAGGGGCTGAGGTGTGGGGCCCCAAAAGGGCAAATTTTCTTAATTTTAGCTTAAAAATCCTACTCCTCCTTCATCCTTGATGGATTTCATCTATATATTTGGTGTGAAACATCATTGGGAAGGACAATCATATTTTATATAAATGAGCTTGGTCCTGACCCCTAGGGGCTGAGGGGTGGGCCCCAAAAGGGCAAATTTTCTTAAGTTTTAGCTTTAAAATCCTACTCTTTCCTCATCCTTGGTATGGATTTCATCCATATTTAGTGTGAAACATCATTCGGGGAAGGACAATCATATTTTATGTAAATGAGATAAGTCCGACCCCTAGGGGCAGAGGGGCGGGGGCTCCAAAAAGGCAAATTTTCTTAATTTAAGCTTTTAAATCCTACTCCTCCTTCATCCTTGGATGGATTTCATCCATATTTAGTGTGGAAACATCATTGGGGACCGACAATCATATTTTATATAAATGAGCCTGGTCTGACCCCTAGGGGCTGAGGGGCGGGGCCCCAAAAGGGCAAATTTTCTTAATTTTAGCTTTAAATCCCTACTCTTTCCTCATCCTTGGATGGATTTCATCTATATTTGGTGTGAAACATCATTGGGGAAGGACAATCATATTTTATATAAATGAGCTTGGTCCGACCCCTAGGGGCTGAGGGGTGGGGCCCCAAAAGGGCAAATTTTCTTTAATTTTAGATTTAAAATCCTACTCTTTCCTCATCCTTGGATGGATTTCATCCATATTTAGTGTGAAACATCATTTGGGATGGGCAATCATATTTTATATAAATGAGCCTGGTCCGACCCCTAGGGGCTGAGAGGTGTGGGCCCCAAAAGTGCAAATTTCTTAATTTTAGTTTTAAAATCCTACTCCTCCTTCATTCCTTGGATGGATTTCATCCATATTTGGTGTGAAACATCATTATGGCATGGACAATCATATATTATATAAATGAGCCTGGTTCGACCCCTAGGGGCTGAGGGTTAGGGCCTTAAAAGGGCAAATTTTCTTAATTTTAGCTTTAAAATCTTACTCCTCCTTCATCCTTGGATGTGAATTTCATCCATATTTGGTGTGAAACATCATTGGGGAAGGACAATCATATTTTATATAAATGAGTCTGGTTTGACCCCTAGGGGCTGAGGGTTGGGCCCCAAAAGGGCAAATTTTCCTTAATTTTAGCTGGCCCAATTCCTGTTTTCAGGTTTTCGGTCTCCGATCTCAATGATTTTATAGGGGTTAATTGATGTCCGAACAACATAACAACATTTTTGAAAAGATTATTTGTATCCCAAGATGGCCGCTGGCCCCACAATCCTGTTGTAAGGTTTCAACCTCCGATCTCAATGAAGATGAGGTGACGTCTATAGGGGTTTTGAATTGATGCGCGAACAACATGAAAACATTTTCATAAATATTTGGTATTCCAAGAATGGACCACTGGCCCACTACTTCCTGTTTTCAGGATCTCTCGGGCTCCCGATTTTCAATGAAAATTGGTCTATAGGGGTTTTAACTGATTCAGATGGGGGAAACTTATGTGAGGACAATCCATATTTTATGAAGGACCGATCTAAGACCAGGGAAAGTACGCTGCGGAGGTCCAAAAATGGGAGCTTTGCTCTTGACTCTTTTGTGTATTGTTTGATCCTTGACCTTTGGTGTATCATTTGACCCCTGACCTTTTGTATATTGGTTGACCTAGACCTTATATGTATTGATTTACCCTTGACCTTTTGTGTATTGTGTTAGCCCTGACTTTTTGTATATTGATTGACTACGGTTATGTATTGATTGACCCTTGAACTTTTGTGTATTGTTTGATCCTTGACCTTTTGTATATTGTTTGACCTTGACCTTTTGTGTATTAATTGAACCTTGATCTTTTGTGTAATATTGTTTGATCTTTGACCTTTTGAATTGTAATATTGTTTGATCTTTGGCCTTTTGTGTTTTGATTGACCTTTGAGCTAGTGTGTATTGTTTACATTTCAGTGACTTTGTAAAGGGTATAGGTGAACCACCCCCAGATATTGATGATCTGGCATGTAGAAAACTGCTGAGGAGATCGGTATCAGCTGTTTGTGCTCACACGGGCTATGACAGTAAGTGTGTAGAATGTTCTTTGTGTGTCCACAATGCCCACTTTGGTCTGTCAGGTAACGTAAATATAAGGGAGATCTCAACCTGTATGAAAGATTTTGGCTGACCGAACAAAATGTTTTTTTGAGGGTTGCGATATCTCAATCTGCTCTTTCTATAGCTAGGTTTGATAATTATGAATAAAAAGAAGGAAATTCAGTTGTGTACAAAAATATTATTCCTTTCCTTCATCACAAGTCTGTTGAGTAATGTGCCGGAATTGATGGAATGATTGACAACAGGTACCATGGGCATGCTGTATGTTATTTCTAAATGCATGTGAATTATATATTTTCTTTACTCAGATAGAAGAGCAGAGTTATCTTTTCATAAAATCAGAAATTGAATTGTCATTTCCCACTAACAATGTATATATATATTTGAAGATAGCTTGTGAAGTTCATTTTATTGCTTTGATATGTGCAAATTTGGTAAAGCTTTGATTTAACTCATTCATCCCTGAAAACACTTTTGGACTCGTCTAGATAACAAACTAGGCATTCCATTATGAAATTTCAGGGGTTATTGACTTAAGGATGTCACAGCACTTAATTTGATGACTAATATTAATTCTCTTTAATCTAAGGTACAAATGAGTCAATCCTAGAGACGCTGACTGATATCACGCACGAATATTTCCAACAGTTGACCACACACCTGCGTACAGCAGTGGACAACCGACTTTTACATGGATATAATGGATTCCCAGTAAGTAATACTTTATCATATGGTTTATACATCTTCTTTAGTTAGATGTGCTTCATTTTGGTGATGGAGTGAAGGAAAGTTTATAGTTCCTTGTGAAAATGAGTGACTTAAAGCCAATATCAGTATGCAGCTAGCTGCTCCATAAAGGCCTTGACACAACCCTTACGACTATTGGTAGAATGTCAAGACACATAAGTTCTTGTTTCTTGTAATAGTTTAATTTGTGCTAGTAAACAGAAGAGGGTTATCCACTTTATTTTCATGAGATTCAAATTTTCAGGGATATCACGTGAGAACTCACTCGCGAATTCAAATACTGACTATTGTTTAAAATACAAAAACTCATAAAACTAATAAAAAACTGTATAAATAATTTGTATATGAATGCATGGTTGTCAGTAAGAGTGCTTGCTCTTGAATTTCTAAATTTCTGGCAAATTTGTAAACATGCTAAATTTAATGAAGATACCAAAATTGCATTAGCAGAAATTCCATCTTTGCATATTACAGAGTAAGCTCCCTTGCGGGTAGATATCTATTGTTACGTCATTATTTTGTGAGCACAATTCACGGTTTATCTAAAACGTATGATGTTACGCTCTCAAACAGGTGACATTACAATCAATACCTACCCGACAGTGCAGATTGTTATTATGCAAATACAGATTAAATTACTATACACTACTGTTTTTCTTGAATATCATTTACATTAGACTTTTGTAGGATGTGTTCCTATATGTTGTATGAAGAAGGTGTTGTATATATTTGATTCTTCTTATTCCAATTTTAGGATGTCGTAGAGGAGGTGTTTCATCAGGTAGGGATAGGCAGTGTGACAACTCTCCACAGCTTCTATCAAAATCATATCATCAACTACCAGAAAAACATGGAACAGACATGCCAACAACTTGTCGCCGAGTACGAAAAGATGAAACTACCATCGATGATCAAGATGGAAACTGTTCCCGTCATCAGGTAAAAAATGATCAAAAGTCATCTGCACATCTTCTTAATGTTTGGTATTAAGAATGTCGGACGACAGGTCTGGCCATTTTCAGTATAATGTGACTGGGCGGGGTGTGCTGGTAGGTGTCTTTGACAGATAAGATAAGAGGAATCAATTGCCATGCCCCTGGCATACTGGATGAGTCTGCAGCATCTTGGCAGCATAATTTAAACACTTAAAACATGCTGCCACCATGCTACATACCATATAATTATCATCCCTTATGGACAAGAAGCATGTTGACAGCATATTGGCAGATTGCTAGCAGCATGAAAATGCAGCACATCCTGCAGGTATGCTGCAAGAATGCTGCATTTTCATGCTGCTAGCATACTGCCAATATGCTGTCAAATTAAAGAAGATATTTCCTGAAATATTGAGACAGTTTTTCAAAACACAAGTCAAATTCTTAAAATTACTTCAAAATTTTTTGTTCACCATCTTTTCCCCAAAAGGATAAAAGAAGAGCCGTGCTCTGAGATTCAGTTTCCTGTCCTTGATGAGAACGACGAGATCAATGATGCGGAACAGCTGCTGCAGCTGGAAGGTGAGAGCCTGTAATGATTGGTCATTTGTTTCAACGGTGTCATATTGATTCAGTGGAGATCACAAACTGAAAAAAAAAAGAAAAAAAAAGTTGATAATGAGTCCATTTCCAAACGAAATCATGTAAATCTTCTAAGAAAGAGGTTTTCTCTCATTCATACTTAAAAGACTGTTCATATTTAATACACTACTTTTCTTCCCGGAAATATTGACTAAAAATGTTTGAGTGGAATAGTCTGAAAGACCATTAAACTGAATTTGTACCATTAGTGATTTGGACTTTTATGAATCTTAACGTAACGCCTATAACATGTTATTTTTTTTGGATTTAAATTATTGAATTAAAACCTGTATTATTTTTTAGGTCTGAGTGGATTTGAGATAACAGTGGAGCATGAATCTACAGGAGGACTAACAACAGAGATGGATTCAAAATGGCAGAGTGTGAAATCAGAAACGGCTGAAGGTGGCACCAGGTAGGTATTGTTTCTTTCTGCTAAAATCTTTGATTGGTTGAAAGTTTTAGATAACATTTAATTGGTTATTTGCTCTCCTGAGGTCTTTGATTGGTGTTCTGTTTTTTCTTAGGTCTCTGATTGGTTGCAATTTTTAGATAATATATATAATTGATTGATATATATAGTTCTGCTGAGATCTTTGATTGGCTGTGTGTTTCTACCGTCTGAGAAATTGGTTGGTTGTTTGTTTCGAATGAAGTATTTTATTTATTGTTACCTACTAATATTTCATGCTTGTCTTGTTTCAGCTCACGTCTCAGTTTTGATGTGTTTGATGAGCCTGGGAGTGTAAAGCCCCCTCGGACACCGGCACAGCTTAGTGAGGGGGGAGACAGTATAACAGACCCTGCCTCTATCCCTGGCTCTGATATCATGTCTCCCCCATCGATCACCTCACGGCCAAGTAAACCTAAGAAAAGGTGAGAAACTTTATGGTAGATTAAGCAACTTCTATTTTTGTTATCTAATTAACACCTGCTAGTATGTGATTTGATTTTAAGTTAGTTTACTGCAGTCCATAGGACATATTGATGGAAATCAGAATTATAAAATAGAAAGCAAAAAGAAAAAAGAAAAAAAGAAAAAAAAAACAACTGAATATTGCTCTGACTTTCAACAAAATTTTTGAAGAATATTATTAATGTAACTTTGTGTATAAATGTAAGTACCAAAAATATTTTTATTTTGTGTGTTTTTGTATTGATTAAAGCACTAGCTCTGCCCCTGTAGAAATTCTGTATTTATAGTCACAAACAAGAGGGAATGTTTATAATTATTTGTGATTTTGATTTCAACAACAGGAAGAAATAACAGATGTTTAAAGGAAACACAGTACAGTATGATATGGATTCAGACAATCCACAGGTCAAAGTTCATAATGACTCAGAGCAGACATTTAATATAAACTATTTTGAGCTTTATATTTTTCTGTATACTGGTAAATGGTATACATGAAGGGAAACAAGACTGACATGAAAGTATGATTTCTTTGGAAGTGAACATTTAGTGTATACTCTCAGGCTGCTGGATCAACGGGAGACTTGTATATGTGACACTTTCTGGAGATTGCAGATGTATTCTTTATCTGTACAAGCCGAGAGATTAGAAAGAAAGTGAAGGAAGGACTCTTGTGTATAAGGCTTCTATACTACAATGTGAAGAATGAAGATCTGTTGTGTGCAATATGGTGTGTTAGAGAATTTTAACTATGAAGAGATGTATTACGCATTGTGTACAAGGCCAAACTACAGAAATTTGGTGTACAAAAGTTGTGTAAAAGGAAAAGACTGTGGATTACCTCCCTTCATTTTAAGATTGGTTGCATTTGGCAATTGTGTCTATACCCCTGCTCGATTCGTCAAGAGCGGGCGCCCGCCGGCGACCCGGCGGCGGCTAAGTCACTCGATTCAAAGAAAAAATGCGCCGGTTGCGCGACCGGCGTACGCCGGATCAGCCGGTTTTGAATCACCGGCTAATACCGGCGCAAGATGGCGGAATAAATGTTAGATATTTGTTGACGAAATTCTCGTTAAGCAAAACTCATTCCGTTCAGACATAAATTCTCCAAACATCATGATTTTCTTGTTGTATTCATTAACGGTCAGGAATTGGAACCTCTTTTGATACAAACAGGTATGTAGATAAACATTTATCCTGCAACTGTCCCACATACTGACCGATAACTACTGCCGGATAAACTTGTGCTTTATCCGTCAATACGAATGCTTTATCCGTCAATACGATCACGTGAATTTGTTCCATATCTGACGGAACTTTTTCTAACTTGACCCAGAACTAGAACCTTCCGGTGAATGGAACGTCATTCAGTCCCGCTAAAACGTGACGTCACATTCACCGGAATGACGTCATTTTTACGCTATCGAAAATCTCGTATGGCGGTGTCGTCTTTTTCTTGGCTCATGGCAAAGGTATGTATTGCAAAATAATTCTTTAATAGGTATTTATTGGGTTTTTTTGAGTATTTTTATTTTGTTTGAGCGATGTATCATACTGAATAAAATTACGGATACTATTTGTGAATGCGCTTATTTATTTCCCACGGCAGTAAACAGGAGTACACTCTCATTCGGTACATAGTGAATGAATCTTTACCTCCGCATCAAAGATCTACTGGAAGCTTCTCGCTTCGGGCAAAACCAAGTAAATAACTGTCAATTTGCTTTCGGTTTGAATGCCATAATGGTTGCAGGATAAACAGAATACACGGTTAGTATCTTACAATACAAGTTTTATTTTGGTGCTCGACACGGAAAGCCGAGATGACTCGGCAAAGCCTCGTCATCTCGGCTTTCCTAAGTCTCGCACCAAAATAAACCTTGTATTGTAAGATACTAACCATGTATTCTCTATTTATGAAGCGAATGCATCGAAATGTGCAGTGATGTATAGACTTAGATATATATATATAGCCCAGGTTTTGCTCTATACATATTTTTTCTCTACATAGTGTAATACGTACGGTATCATGGATTTTATAGAACCAAATGCTTGTGCATGTACATTCTTGCCTGATTATAATAAAATTTGTAAATTTAATGTATATAAAAATGGAATGTTTTATTCAAAGTACATAAAATTTCAAGGACTTCTCTTGGACTGTGTATCAATAACAATAAAAACAGATTTTTAAGGTTTATTCTGAGATTTTACAATTTCGAAAACAACACATTTTAAAGTTCTAATGAATCGTTTTCGTCAAACACATGTAATTCAGAGTGTAACATAAGAAAATAGATTTATATGTGTGTAGTATTATACCTACATGTACATTGTAAATACACAATTCAGAAAGAATGTTCAAATTGAGAATATGATTGTACGGGCATTGTTAATTCCTATGTCAAGTCACGAGAAAAAAAATTCTACTGGTGACATGTAGTAAGAAATAAATTAATAAAATAGTAAAGTTACAACAATGCCACACCAAGGTATCAATTTAAACCCAGTTTATTAAGATAACTCATGCTTTACTAATCGGTGCTTCAGCGATCTGTTGAATTTTAGTAAGAACAAATAATGATTGGCGTGTGGCCCATTGCAACAATGCATGGAGCGACAGTGTTTGGAGCGACAAAAATTATATCAAATGTGCATTATAACAGGAACGCGCGGAGCGATTTTGTGAGGAACGACAATGCGACATGGCCGAAATAGGCCACCATATATATGTTTTCTATTTCATAAGAAACTTCAACACAAGAGATTAATGCAGTATGATGCAATTTCTTATATTTGTTCTTTTGGAATAAATCAGCATACACGTGTATATTATACAGAGTAGCATGCACGATGAAGAAAAAATGAGAATGGAGGGGTTGTTCATTTTCCAAAAGGCGAAACAACATATGACATTATCCAGTCACGGTATCTTATTAATATTAAACTCTAATGATTTATGAATTTCTAAAAGTTCTTGGCCCGGAATCGAAAAATACGAATATTTGAAAGCTAATTTTTTATTGGCAACATCGCTTTTTTCCAAATACACATTATGCTACCATTACTATCTGAAGAACAATCACTCATTTATTATGAAACAGAGACAACCACGCACATGCGTCGACTATTTAATCGCTTTTAATTTGTCTAATATAAAAGTTGTAAACGTATACGTAGAAGTATTTTTCTTACTCGTGCTAAGGGTAAGTTTAGCGTAAATAATGTTTACCATAACATGATATTAACCAAATTAGAATATCATGTTATCTATTAGATCAACTTAAATTCAGTCTTTGATTATGTTTGATGCAAAAAAGCAAAATGTCCCTAAAGCTCTGAAGAAATGTCCGCCATGATGGAATACGCCGATTATATTTGTTTTGCCAGATCGACCGGTCGTCCGCCCGGTCACATGATCGGCGTACGCCAGTAGTCGCTTTTCAGAACGAATGCATTTGGCAATTGTGTCAATGATGGTAGGACTTCATTCAGGACATGGAAGAGTGGATTACCTCCCTTTATCCTAGAATGGATAATTAAGGAATGTGTACAAAACCAGATAACAGGGCTGTTTTCGATTATACGGTTTTATGAATTAAAGACGGACCTGGTGATTTGATAGGGTTTTCAGATGAGCTTTGACAAAGCCCTGGCAGGCCTGTATAAAAAAACTGCCGATTTATACTTGAAATAATGACTTTAACAAATGGTCGAACCGGTTGTTCCTAATAAATGAAAACGGCACAGGACTTCGACCAGGTCGCACAATTGTGGATTACCTCCCTTTATCCTAGCATGGTTAATTACCAAATGCGTAAAAGACCAGATAGCATGACTTCAGCTAGGATGCACAATTATGGATTACCTAGTATCTACTTTTCTCACAAACATGTACAAGGTTGGAGGATAGCAGGATATTAGGAATGGTTGTATTCATGTCAAAAGCCACCTAATGTATGTATTTAAATTCAATCTATGATTTTATGCTAGCACAAACTTCATGCATATACCAAATTGTCTACAAACCACACAAAATTTGAAAAGTTTAAGTATCCTAAAATAGTTAACGTAGACCGTCCCTTCTGTGAGGTCATACGTTTGTAACATTGCTAACCAGATCCCGGCAAATGTATTTTATTTCTCCGTACCCATCTAGTATAACTGGCTTCTGATATCATCATTCAAGCAAGTATTTCGTCTGGAACATTTCCGGGTGTTTACTTGAAGTGTATCAATCTAAAGGTGTGACAATTGGTATATATAGTATAATTTTGAAGATTCATGCATGAAGTAAAATCCAAGAATCATCATACATGTAGTCACTAAACAATCGGATGGAATACACATGGATTTACGGGGACCCAAAATGAAAAACTTCAATTGTCAGTAGTAACAAATGAATGACCGTTATTATTATAATTGTATCTTAAGAAAAATTTATGCAGTTTTTGTGATCAGGGTATACCTAAATTAAAATATCAAAAAATGAACGAAATCCTTGAGAAGAAACCAGAAGGGACGGTCTACCTTAACTTACGTTTCAAGTATAGATGATCTGAAGTTTAAAAACTGAAATTAAAAAAAATTGATGCTGATATTGATGGAACTGCCCCCTATACCCCTAATCTGCTTCTTTACCCACAAACATCATGTGCAAAATGGGACTAATTCAAATAACATGTGATATCTGGTAACGTTTGTGTGGGACTATTGTTTCTATTGGTGATGGAATGACGTCAAATGATGATATTGCTAAAGCCATTTCAGTGGGAAGATTACAAAGACTTGTGTTCTATCACCACTTCAGATACTAGACCCACACAAACGTTTTGGGGGAATATCACTTGATACAAATACATGAATCATAAGTCCTATTGTATTCACTCTCTAGGTTGGTTATATCCATTATGTCCATTGAGGCAAGTAAACATTTGTTTCAAAAGCTAATAAAGAGTCACACAGGAATATGAATTGTGATACTATTATTGTATTCCAAAAAGTATAATACATGCCTCCATAGTTCATGTTAATGAGTCCACAGAAACTTTTATTTGATTTATAAGTGCCAGAATCTTGTGAAGGGAAATAAGTCTTAATGACATATGGTGCAAAATAGAACATGTACTCTCTACAAATAAAGCATGAACAAACTATCACTTGTTTTATTGTATTTTCAGTAAGGAAGACTGGAAAATTGAAGTTGTTATCAAATCATTATTTTCAATATGATATTTTTGGTTGCTATGGTGACCTGGTCACTATACACAGGTGTTGTGAAACGGACAATAATTTATTAGCCTTTTGATCAATTTTATTCAAACTTAGTCATATTATAGGAACATTTGGTTGGCATGGTCTAAAATAAGAGGAAACAATTGGGGTGGGGCAGGGGGTTATTGTTTTAGTTTACCAGTTCTAGTTTGACAATAATTTGTGTTAAGCATCAATTTCTAAAAACTTACAGGTTGATGGTAAATCTATTTGGACTTAATTTCATACTTTCTAATGATAACTTCAAACTTAAATTACTTTATATTTGTGGACTGTGGTTTGTTATTTTTTAGCTTCCTATGTGATTATACTGTGGGCATGTGTAGATTTTCCAATCAATAAACTTTACTAAGTTAGTTTGTTGATTAACTGATTTTAACAAACTAAAAGGTTCCTTTTAAAATTGTTTTTATAATCATAATTTTATTTGTTGTCATTGCATGCCAATAAGAAATAAAAAAATGTACTGTATTCTATTTTTGTAGCACCATTTTGGTTAAAACTTGAGACAATTTAATTACTGATTTAAAAAAAAATACAGCATTACATCCGTAAGTTAAATAAGGGATGTCTTTTCATGAACATTTCTTCTATGAATGGATCCAATTCAGGTTAGGTTTATTGGTATCAAAGTGTTGAAAATACACATGATAGTGTTTAACATAAGGAACTCAATTATGTTGCACTACTTTGAATGGATATAATTATATTGATATTGTTCGGAATATAACGGCCTTTTATGCTTGTCACAGTCTGGGTCTCTTTAAATTCTGCCTTCCTGCTTCTGTGGTCGGGGAGTTTAAATACCCCATTGATCAAACTATGTTGGGGGTAGAAGTTCTATAGGCAACTGATCTATAAACAAACTATATTCAATACACACGGTATTTGTCAGCTTAACGGGTAAAAACTGTGAATTTTTTAGATAGACATTTCTATCTTTTCTTGTGGAAATAATTGATTTTAGTGAAAATCAAATATACTCAGATATATGTATATTTCATTTATTATTTTGAAATTAATTTTACAAAGAAATGCCAATTATATTGAAATAAGAATAGTGAAATTGTATTTTGATAAGCTAAAAAGTCTTTGAAAAGTAATATAAACTTTTCTGTAAAGTCCGAAGATAACTGAAGTATGGTTAGCTTAAGTACTGTTTCAAAAAATCTAAACGTACTTTATAATTGTTTCTTCTTTTAGTTTCAACAGATCAGTTTGTCATGCAGCTTGTAAAGAAATATATGAGAAACTGATAATTAAATTGTGCAATTCAGCAGAATTTCTACATAATAAGCTGTTTGAAGAAAGCTTCTGAGAGTTCGTGATTTGAGTATTTAAATCAAAGTACACGTACTATCATTCAGTGTTCTCACAAAATGTACCTATAAAAGTCTGGAATCTTTGAATCATCAATGATCTAATGTCAGAAGATCACAGTAACTACGCAGTACTGTCAAGGACTCTCACCTGTGTAAACGCATTACCTGTCAATTCCCTCGTTACAGGTGTCAAAGGTGAGAATTCTATTTTAATATACATTTTCTGAGTTTAATATACTGAGTTACGATCTCATCAACGTGCAATGTGATCACTTAGAAATATTTAGCTAGGGTGAGGTGACACAAGCGTTTTACCTTTAATGCATAAGAGCAGGTTCAGACCTATGTTTACCTATTAATTATCAGGTGTGGAATACATACCTGTGCATTTTAATGACAGGCAGGATGTAAATTTGAAAATCATTCAAGAATTGATTTAAATGTGATTTGTGCTATAGAGAATGTACATGTTTTAAATTTGTTCTGTAACGGCTGAATTTCTGATAAATTGAACATTATTCCCTTCAAACCATGAGGAGACATTAACTTCGTTCAATGTTTTCTCAGCATCAGCAGATGAACCAAAAATCAAAGGATTAAATGATTCTTTGTGTTTTAATGGTATCAAATCGTGCCAGGATTTTAGTTATGACACTGAAAAATTGTGACCATTTTTCACCGGAGATGGATTAATTCCTGAGGTTTTCCATTGTAAGCAAATTTCGGCACAATTACTTAGCAATTGTGTACCTTTAAAATCAAAGGATTTAAAATACAAGTTTGATGGAACCAACTTGTACCTTAATGTAACTGGTGACACTGATAAATGTTGTTTTAAGAGCATTTTTCGTCAGAAATGTGAAATTAATTCCTCGAGGGATTTACGCATAGTATTTTTTCGTAAATTTTGGAACAATCGGTTCCTTAACAGAGCTGGCATCTTATCAATAAACATTTTGTTTATTTTTTACCAGTCCTGTGCATTATGTTGATTTTCATGTTGGCTGAACACCACAAGTAGAAGACAATAGCTATCACATGTAGAAAAATGGACTCTGTGTACGTAACACTTCACAAATACAGAAACCCTTCATCAGAGGACTGGATTGTTCATAACGCCTGACAAATACAGAGCCTGTTCATCAGGGAACTAGATTCTATATATACGTAACGCCTTCACAAATACAGAACCTTTTCGTCATTTACAGGTAGGTACCAAAGAGAAATCAATGTGGACCAGTTGAAAATTACAGGATGCCGGCCATTACCATCACATTTGATTTTTTCGACGTCTTTGTAGTTTGAGTACAATAGTTACAGGTTATAATTGTATTTATCGACTCGGAGGTAGATCTGCGTTTAGTCTGTATGTGCTTTGAGTTCTATTGGCAGTTATTGGTCATTTTAGGACAACTTGGATTTGATAGTGGACTGTAGGAGGAGAGCCTGATTCAGGAGAGAAAAAAAACTACTAAATTTCCCATGTGCTGGGTTGTATGCAATCTACAGGTAATTATGATTTTTGGACCTTTTTTTCAAAATTGCCAATGGTGGATTGTAGGAAAAGCCAGAGTTCCAGGGAAAAAACACTGACTTACAGCTATCAATTAATATCTGTCCATGTATCAGGTAAAAATGATTAAGAAAATGAACTACCAATTTTTGGTAGTGAGTTATAGGAAAGCCAGAGTTTCAGGGAAAAAAACTACCACCCAACAAGCTGTGAGAAATAAGTTAATGAAATGAACTACTGCAGGGTTTGGTGTTGCTTTGTAGGAAAGCCAGAGTTTCAGAAAAAATATACTGACAAACATATGCATTAAGCAGTAACAATTTAAGGACATTTATAATTAACTATCACATTTTGCTGATGGATCATTCATAAGGAGAACCAGAGATTTAAGTTTGAAAAAATCTTGTGTACAATAATGGTGTTTTATAAATCCTTTTGGTGATTAAGATCTTTATTTGTATAGAAAAACTATTTAATGTACATGTACTGGGTTTTTGGTGGTCAAAGGCTGAAGATCCTAAAGAATAAAAAACTGACCTGTGGTCAGTACCTTACTGCAGCCTCATCCCAGTTTATGAACTGGCGGTCAAGAGTCATTGGTCATATATATTCAAATCAGACCTCAGTAAATATCAATGATTACATATAAATTCTCAACCAGGTGTCAGAAGAATCAGTTAGCTTTAAATTTTAATGATACTTGATCTAGCTATATGTACCCAGGATATATACATACCATGTAACTATTTAGACATGATATTAGTTGGTCCTTCTGTATTGTAATTTTGTTTCCTTTTCTGATTTTCTCGTCTTATCTGAACAGGTACATTTAATCACACCTAACTTATCCTATGTTACATGCGAATCAAATGTGTTTATAATCTTTGTTGTCAAATCTGAAAGCTTTTAATTGTGTTCTATTTTTAGATGTTTGTGAGAGAACTTTAAAAAAAATAGTTGAATGATCAGAATGAAGTCTCGAAGGACAAGTCAAGAAGACCACACAGTGACACAGGTAAGGTTTATAGTTTCTTGTTGCTATCTGTTTTTAAAAAACATGTTTACATGTTTATGGTAAATAATAAATGGTTGTCACCATATAAATTCCCAACTAAAGTAAGAATTTTTTTATTCAAATCACTCTTTAGTTCATATAATCATTGGAATGTAGAGTTTTGATAAATTTTGAGATCAGAATGTTTTCTTTAATTTATTTTCATAACCAGGTTATTGATATGGATATAGTCAATTCAATAAAAATGGTTCATTAACATTTCTGAAAGTTCTGGTTAAATGTTGGATTTATGGGGTTTTAATGGGCTAGAGTAAGGTATTTTGATCTTAAACTTAATTTATTAAGATTTGTAATGCTTGAATCAGAATATTGTATCATATATTCATTGCTTGTGAGATAAGTTGATATAGACATGTGGAACGATGTAACTGTACGTACAGCAGTGACCAGATGATTATAAAGCTAGGTTTGTTTTAACATTAGCTCAGATTCAAATGAGGGTTTTAAAATGGGCTGTAGTGACTAAATTGTCTTAAACACAACAGGCTGAAGGTATCATATGTAGTATCTTTGAACTACATGTGTATAGTTATTTTTTTGGCTTAATTTGTTTGTTCCAGTTGAATCTTGTTTGCTTGTTTGTTTGATTAAATTAATGTATAGTAGAATCAGCTGTATATGTGTGTTGAGTTAAAAAACTTTCTAAATGGCAGCTCCGACATTACAGTATTTGTTTGATATAAGATTAACAACCTATTAACAGCCAGGATCAGAGGATGGAGGAAAGTCAGAGTATCTGGAGCAAAACAACTGACCAACAGTCAGTATGGTGGTCAGTACCTGGCAACTGCCCCACATGAAATTCAAACCTGCATCCTTGGAGGACTTATGGTAATATGTCAGGACATCTTAACCACTCGGACACCACCCCCCCACTAGTTTAAATGAACATATCATATGATATACATATATATGTCAAAAAAAGCATGAAAACCATGATAAATGATATATTCTGATTTTGCGTTCTGCTCTGTACGGACAGTTTGATAATCAATAATTTTTAATTGATTCAGTCCTGGGCATTCAGTTCTCTGCTGCTAGTACTGGACTTATAGATGTGTTTTATTTAACCCCATCTTCAGGACTTTTACATACCAGTTGTTTATACAATAGGTACTGGTAAATAAAGAATAGAGATATAGGTCCATGAGATGGGCATGCTGCCAGTCACACCATTCCGTCAATACCAGGCATAATGTTGTCGTTTTGTCTGGCACCAGACATCGATATTCCGAAGCTTTAAATGCATTTTAACAATACAAATTAACATTTAAAAGGATGAAGTATTTCACAGTCTATAATAGTCTAGCTATAATGCATCATACACATTTCAATATGTTTACCGGGAGAATAAAAACCATACACTTTAAACCATTTTGTTCAATCTGTCCTTGTTTCAATATTTGAATAGTATATTCCGAACAATGATTTAAAATGATACATGAAATTGATTTTCTGTACATTTATGTAGACAGTTATTATGGAGTGCTAGCTTCCTTATTAAAAAAAAAAATTCTAATAAAAGCATAAAAATACGAGAAAAAAAATGTTTTAGCTTCCCCATTTAACAATAAAAACACTAATCATATTTTCTGGATAATTTGTCATTCATCATTCAATAAATGCCAAATCCTCAAAATTTAATGAATTCTATTTTTCAAAGAATATTCCTATGTTTACATAACCTAAATCTCCCTAGGGTACCTGGGTCAATATATACTATATACTCGCACTGGGGGCGGGGATTAATGTACGCATATATATAAGGCCTTGGTTATAGTTCATTATATCAAAGATAATCAAATTGTAAAGGAAAAATTCACCCCTCTGACATATGTACTGGGGTAAGCTTTTACCGGTATTTTGAAATTCTATTTTAAGGTTTGAAGGGCTTCTCTCTCTTGTGATACAAGGTCTCTGATGGCTAAGTGCTTGAGGTGTCTGACATGTTTCTTGACATGTTTCTCCTCATTTAGACCACAAGCTTAGTGGTTAAGGTGTCTGACATATCCTCTAGCCCCACACATTTAGACCATGAGCTTAGTGGTTAAAGTGTCTGACATGTATAGTCAGTTATGAGCTAAGTGGTTCTAAAAGGTGTCTGACATGTCCAGTCAGTTATGAGCTTAGTGGTTAAGGTGTCTGACATGTCTAGTCAGTTATGAGCTAAGTGGTTAAGGTGTCTGACATGTCCAGTCAGTTATGAGCTAAGTGGTTATTAGGTGTCTGACATGTCCAGTCAGTTATGAGCTAAGTGGTTAAGATGTCTGACACGTCTAGTCTATAATAGGCTAAGTGGTTAAGGTGTCTGACATGTCCAGTCAGTTATGAGCTAAGTGGTTAAGATTTCTGACACGTCTAGTCTGTAATAAGTTAAGTGGTTAAGGTGTCTGACATGTCCAGTCAGTTATGAGCTAAGTGGTTAAGGTGTCTGACATGTCCAGTCAGTTATGAGCTAAGTGGTTAAGATGTCTGACACGTCTAGTCTATAATAGGCTAAGTGGTTAAGGTGTCTGACATGTTTCTTGACATGTTTCTCCTCATTTAGACCACGAGCTTAGTGGTTAAGGTGTCTGACATATCCTCTAGCCCCTCACATTTAGACCATGAGCTTAGTGGTTAAAGTGTCTGACATGTATAGTCAGTTATGAGCTAAGTGGTTAAGGTGTCTGACATGTCTAGTCAGTTATGAGCTAAGTGGTTAAGGTGTCTGACATGTCCAGTCAGTTATGAGCTTAGTGGTTAAGGTGTCTGACATGTCTAGTCAGTTATGAGCTAAGTGGTTAAGGTGTCTGACACGTCTAGTCAGTTATGAGCTAAGTGGTTAAGGTGTCTGACATGTCCAGTCAGTTATGAGCTAAGTGGTTAAGGTGTCTGACATGTCCAGTCAGTTATGAGCTAAGTGGTTAAGGTGTCTGACATGTCCAGTCAGTTATGAGCTAAATGGTTAAGGTGTCTGACATGTCCAGTCAGTTATGAGCTAAGTGGTTAAGGTGTCTGACATGTCTAGTCAGTTATGAGCTAAGTGGTTAAGGTGTCTGACATGTCCAGTCAGTTATGAGCTAAGTGGTTAAGGTGTCTGACACGTCTAGTCAGTTATGAGCTAAGTGGTTAAGGTGTCTGACACGTCTAGTCAGTTATGAGCTAAGTGGTTATTAGGTGTCTGACATGTCTAGTCAGCTATGAGCTACGTGGTTGAGGTGTCTGACATGTTTCTTAACATGTTTCTCCTCATTTAGACCATGAGCTTAGTGGTTAAGGTGTCTGACATGTCTATTCAGTGATGAGCTAAGTGGTTAAGGTGTCTGACATGTCCAGTCAGTTATGAGCTAAGTGGTTAAGGTGTCTGACATGTCTAGTCAGTTATGAGCTAAGTGGTTAAGGTGTCTGACATGTCTTGTCAGTAATGAGCTAAGTGGTTAAGGTGTCTGACATGTCCAGTCAGTTATGAGCTAAGTGGTTATTAGGTGTCTGACATGTCTAATCAGTTATGAGCTAAGTGGTTAAGGTGTCTGACATGTCCAGTCAGTTATGAGTTTAAGTGGTTAAGATGTCTGACATGTCTAGTCTGTAATAAGCTAAGTGGTTAAGGTGTCTGACATGTCCAGTCAGTTATGACCTAAGTGGTTAAGGTGTCTGACATGTCCAGTCAGTTATGAGCTAAGTGGTTAAGGTGTCTGACACATCTAGTCTGTAATAAGCTAAGTGGTTAAGATGTCTGACATGTCCAGTCAGTTATGACCTAAGTGGTTAAGGTGTCTGACACGTCTAGTCAGTAATGAGCTAAGTGGTTAAGGTGTCTGACATGACTAGTCAGTTATGAGTTAAGTGGTTAAGATGTCTGACATGTCCAGTCAGTTATGAGCTAAGTGGTTAAGGTGTCTGACACGTCTAGTCAGTTATGAGCTAAGTGGTTAAGGTGTCTGACATGTCTAGTCAGTTATGAGCTAAGTGGTTAAGGTGTCTGACATGTCCAGTCAGTTATGAGCTAAGTGGTTAAGGTGTCTGACATGTCTAGTCAGTTATGAGCTAAGTGGTTAAGGTGTCTGACATGTCTAGTCAGTTATGAGCTAAGTGGTTAAGGTGTCTGACATGTCTAGTCAGTTATGAGCTAAGTAGTTAAGGTGTCTGACACGTCTAGTCTGTAATAAGCTAAGTGGTTAAGGTGTCTGACATGTCCAGTCAGTTATGAGCTAAGTGGTTAAGGTGTCTGACATGTCTAGTCAGTTATGAGCTAAGTGGTTAAGGTGTCTGACATGTCTAGTCAGTTATGAGCTAAGTGGTTAAGGTGTCTGACATGTCCAGTCAGTTATGAGCTAAGTGGTTAAGGTGTCTGACATGTCTAGTCAGTTATGAGCTAAGTGGTTAAGGTGTCTGACATGTCCAGTCAGTTATGAGCTAAGTGGTTAAGGTGTCTGACATGTCCAGTCAGTTATGAGCTAAGTGGTTAAGGTGTCTGACATGTCCAGTCAGTTATGAGCTAAGTGGTTAAGGTGTCTGACACGTCTAGTCAGTGATGAGCTAAGTGGTTAAGGTGTCTGACATGTCTAGTCAGTTATGAGCTAAGTGGTTAAGGTGTCTGACATGTCCAGTCAGTTATGAGCTAAGTGGTTAAGGTGTCTGACATGTCCAGTCAGTTATGAGCGTAGTGGTTAAGGTGTCTAACATGTTCAGTCAGTTATGAGCTAAGTGTTTAATGTGTCTGAGATATCCTCTAGATTACTTCAGTTTACAGCTAACATGCATAAATTAGAAGGTACTTTTGTACTTGCCATAGCTTAAGTTTTTTATTTTATGGTAACTGGCTTTTTTCCACTACCTAGACTTGGCACATCCTTAAATAATTGTATAAATGTCGATAGGACAAAAACACAAACAATGCACTGGTCGGATATCTTTACTGTGTCTGTACATAACTAATGCCAATATCAACTAAATAACTTAAATCTAAACAACAATTGTGAGTGTCCTGTTAGGGTTTTCTGCCAAAATCCTAAAGCCTATTTTATGAAACCGCAGAACTTGGTTTGCATTTCTTTTACAAAGAGGTAATTAAGACAATGATTTAAGGCCAGGGCACACACTTGAACTGTTTGTATTTGGTTTAATTGTAAAATAGAGTATCAATCGTTCGTGTTTGAATCCTTTCTGAATTTAAATTGGAGAGATCACCGTGATTTAAAATCCAACTGTTTGATATGTGAGAATATATGTAACTGATACATTTGCATAAAATTTAAATTTAGTTTTTTAACTGCAATGGTACTGCATATCTCTTATTGTTTGTTTAGTATAAGTAGTCATGATAAAATTTAAACAGAACTCATGGTAATTTAAATTGATGATTTTTCTGTCTGTTTGTAATACAGTAAAACATAGAAGTAACCTGTTGATTTTAAGTTGCAATCATGGTTTATGATGTCATATGTATTTCTTCACCATTTCACTGAAAAAGTTTGGGAGGAGGGGGGTTAAGCTGGAATCAGAACTTTTCTGTTTGTCTAGTTGTCTGCCTTTCTGTCTGTTAAAAAATGCCTGGATAACTCCTCCTTAACTATTGAAACAAATTCAGTGAAACTTGGAAGTAATGTTTAGGAATATATATACATGTATATGTAGATGTGTATGCAGTTCGGTTTTTGCAATGCAAAATTTTTGGTTTGCCATGCATTGTTAAACCAGATCATTGTACACAGGTTTTGTAAAATGGGCAACAAGTTTATAGCATTTGGATCAATTTTGTTTTTGAACTTGGTCAAATGACAAAACACATGAAATGTCTATAATTTGATACATCATCTGCTTCAATAACGGTTACAATGGAAACAATATGGAGGATCATTTTGGTGCCTAATTGGTCTGAAATAATTTAAGAGGCAATTGGATGGGGGTATTTAAGCTAGCCATTGGCTTACAGTTCTAGTTGATGAAGGTGTCTCCCTTTACACAAGTTAATTTTATATTCACATGAATATTCGATTTATACAGGTGACATTTTCGGTCCTTTTGTAAAGTCATTTACATGTGTCTCTTTCATACAGGTGTTGTTTTACAAAGGTATTCCTTTTAGACAAGATTAAATGTACACACAAAATAAATGAGAGATAAGCATAATTTATGACCTGTCAGACTTATGTAAAATCACGAATCAGAATTTTAAATCATTTACTTTTATTCCCAGACGTATTGTATCATGCAGTTAAGTGTCAGACACTTGACATTTCTGTTCAAAGTCAGGCTCTTAAACCTCGATCAATATTTACATTTCGAGAAATAGCTCTAGATTATTGCACAATATCCCCTACAACGGTCAACAGCAGATATCTGTCCCAGTAGTATAATACAATTCACATAAATCATCGAAGTGTCTGCCATCTAATTCCATGGAACTAATAAAGGTATAATTTATCAACGTTTAATCACAAATATTTGCAATTCAACGGTTACATAAATTAATAATGAGTGAGTTTCTAGTAATGTTTAGTATTGAAAAGCTATTGATGACTTCTGGCAATCTTTTTGGGTGAAAAGCATTTGATATCTAATTCAATTTAAGTTAGAAATGACATGATAATATCTTTATTACATACTAAGAATTTTTCATCCAAAATGTTTATAGGAGATGTAAGGTTCAACAATGGTGTACATATTTACCTTTTATAATATGTCAATTGGTTTAAAATTCTATTCAAAGTCAGGGTCATTTAAACCGGGTTTAGGAGAGTAAAGTTGGAGTTCCAGGAGAAAATATAACCAAACTTCTTTCGGTGTCTGGCAACTGCCCCATATGGGATTTGAATTTCGACCTAGGTGAATTAAGGGCTTGTAGTAATCATGTTGGGACATCTAGCTCTAAACCACTTGGTTTAAAAAGCGGCCCCTGAATTACCTTTAAGTTATCATATATTACAGGGAGCCAAAAAAACATTCACACAAACAGATTGACTATAAAATTGACAAATGCCAAAAGATTGAGATACTCTGCTTGTCAGATGTTTTCTCAATACATTTATCAAATTTTCAGTTGTTCATTTATACAAATACCTGGGGAAGAGGATGCTTTTGTAAATTGACCATACAGTATTCGTCCCAATAATCACCCAAGTTACTTCAAAATTGAAAATGAGAAATGATAGGGTGCTTAATAGGACCAAGATTCGACTAACCTTTCACAAAATTATTGCTTAAATTAAGCCATTAATCAATTTGCAAAAGAAATCAAATAGAGAAACATACACAGATTTCATAGGCGAGTGAAATTGTGGCCTCGGGAAGTGGGAGTGGCTCTTATAGGGACAGGGGTTACGTATTGGGTGAAATACGATATGTTAAATTAGTGTTTTATGTGAAATTTTATTGATCTTCCCAATATACAGTTTCACGAGAAAAAGAACCCAGCTCAGATGACACTCAGTATTTAACATGTAGCCCAAATGTCCTGTATGAGTTTTAAGACAAACATGCAACTAAGATATGGAGTATTAGAGATGGAATATTGAACTCTTAAGGAACCTTAATTACACAGCTCACTGGGACCCCTACAAGGCTATCTATAAATAAACAGAAACAAAAATATACTTATGGTATCAAACAGCCACACGTTATCACCTTCAGATTTGAATTTTAAAATATGCTAGTAAAACAGGAAGAAAAAAAACATGATTTAAAATTCTGAAACATTTATTGAATCTGTTTCTACATGTATAGTAGGCTTGCCTCCTGAATGGTGTAATATAAGTTCAAAATTTCGAGTATGTGCATCAGTGGTTAAGTTTAATAAGCCATTTAACCCCACAACAAAATTCTACTGGGATAAGTTCAATTGTTTCAATATTGGGCAATAGCATGTATGAAATCCTTCCTTTTAAATACTGAATATTAGATAAGTGTATTTCTACATGATTGCAGAAATTTAACTGGATGTAAGACGACTCCTTTCACTGTATTTAAGATATTTGAATATCTTTCATTTACGGATGATTTAGTTTGAAAGAAATAATTATCAGATTGGTTTGTAAGGAATGAAAATCACAAAGAATTAGCCTGTTCAATATGACAAAGATACTGTGTGAACATCGACATGTAAGGTGTTATCACGAGGTTAATCGTGTAGAGTCAATTAAACCAAATTAGCTGAAAAATGTGTTAGTGTCGTAAGTGATGTAAATGTACTGTATAATGATTATAATATTACTTTTTACCATTAAAGTACAAAAGTTCCTGGGGGCTGTGGTGGATGAGTGGTTAAGGTGCCTAATATTATACACAAAAAATATACCACAAGCCATCCACTTATATGGATTTAAAATTTGAATCCAACGTATAACAGGTAACTTATATTGACCGTAGGTCCCTGGTTTTTGAGTACTGCGGCTTTTCTCCACCTAACCCTCTTAAAACTGGAATATCTTGATTGACCCTGCTTGACTGCTTAAATAGGACATAAACTGACAAAAAAAGGAGATTGTGTCTGGAAAACATTTAGGTATATGTATGTACATGTACATTGTACAATTAGAATTAGAAAAAAATTATTGCTTATATGTCTGCATGTACAATATCTCATGTTGGACAGCTTGATTACCAGGTAATTTGTGTACTATTTCTGGTCCAATTTATGTCACAAAATCTTAACCTAGAAATTTTCGTGGTAAAAGGCAGAGACGTTCTTATAGGGGTATACATTTTGTATAAAGCGCCCTAGTTAGATCAAATAAAGTATTATGTAAATAATCTGAAATTAATATAATAAAAAAAATCATAGACATGGATCATAGACATAATGAATATTTACATATTATATTGACATTTCAATGTTTGAAATAATTATTCAGGTTACATGCATATTGTATCAATTTTAGTTTGATTCAAACCTATTTTGGCCTTAATCAAGTATCAAATTTCCCTCTGCCTTAATTAGATAAATAAAATAACAGTTGCAGTTCTTTTTAAATAGGTATGGAATTTGAGATGTAATATATCTTTGTCCTGCTAGCATTTTCTTTGACTGCCGAAAGGTGATCTGGCCAAACTCTGATCTATATGTCAAATGTATCAGTAAAATCTGTCAGTTATCTTTACAAACTAAACCCTAATTGGATCTCAGCAAACAAAAACAATCAGCTTTAATTGACAGGTATGGGCCACTAGAATTAAAGTCACATGTATAAAGATATCGGTAAGTATATATTGTACTGCTGGCAGTTAACAGCTGTCCAAAGCATATTCAGATAAACTCTAAATTTCAATAAGACTTAATCATTTCCATTCGCATAATATTTTGACCACACAACAGTTTTAAAAAGCAATCAATATTCCTTGTGTCAGGATTCAAAATCGTGAGCTAGAATTCATAATGGACAATTTTTGTGCAATTTCTTAAAACTTTTTGTTCATTTTGAAATCTATATTTGGCTAATGGAATCTGACTAAACTTATGTAGGAAGGTTTGATTTGGTCGACTTTTAAGTGGACGGTGGATGGGATGTTTGTCATTGTAGACGACTTGATGGGTTGGTAAACATATAAACGTGTTATTGTACAGTGTCATAGAGTAGGGGGAGAAAGACTAGCCAGCACGTAGGTGAGTACCAGTGGCGTGAATGTAATAGTATACTGTTTACCTGGTGTTAAAGACAAAATTTTTACAGCGCAAAATGGATCATTCTCATGAGATGTTTTATGCAAGAAAAACTTAATGTCACAGGTAATTAGTTTTTTGTTAATTAATTTTGCTAATAATTCAGTAACTCAGCAATTTACTATCAGTTCAGTTAATGAATGAGTTAGATTTCAAAGTTCTAAATCTTAGTTTTTGTTCTCTACTTGGAACTGCCAGGTTGGGGCCATGGTCTCAGTTATCATAATTTAAATTCAATTTTTCTTATTGGGGATTTTAAGGATAGAATTTAAGGCCATAGATTTGCTTGCCTGTCAGTGAACCAGGTAAGTTCTTAAAGTACATTACTTCTGCTGTGGTATTATAAAAGGCGGGAAATTAATTATTTTTTCCCCCTTTTTATCAATTATCGCTATAAGGTTTATTTTACCTTAATTATGTCTACCATATGACATTGCATTGGTCAAGGTCAGCAGAGGCCGAGTGGATAATTGGTTGAGATACCCTGAAATATCCCCATAAGTCTTGGAACTGCAATTACCTGTGGGTTGCAAGTTCAAATTCCATATGGAACAGCTATGTAGTTGCCAAGAACATTTTTGTACCAATCGCTGGTTGATGGGTTTTTTTTCAGGTTCTCTGGTTTTCTCAACCTACTAAACTGGTCACATCCTTAAATGACCTGACTGTTTGTAACATGTTAAATTATTCAAACTAAGGCATTGGTAGCTTTCAACCAAGAATTGACTATAAATATTTGAGTTGTCTCCCCTGGTCAAAAATTTACTCCAACATTGTGCTCAGAATCTATTAAAAACCCCATGGTCAATACAATGACCAGTGTAGAATGGTCACTTGGCTAAAGAGACCAATATACTTGGTTCCTTGGTTGGTCTTTATAGACAGGTTTGGCTGTAGTATGAAATTAAAAATGGTGTCTGTTCTATAAAGTGATAGTGCTTTGAAGAGCTGTATTAAAATCTTTATATTCTACTGTGACAAGTAAACACACATATTCCGTATGCTCATTAAAGGGACAATTCACTCAGGCCAATTCTTTTACATAACCTAGAAGCAAAATATGGCATAAATATATTGTTCTACATTTCTTATGAAACATATAACATAAAATATTGACAAATTCCACGTCATTGTTTAGTATTTTAATTGATATCATGGTAATTATAAATAGTTGATCAATACAATTACGGTAAGCAGGTACAAGATGTACGCTGTACCGTACGCTGTACCCATACCCAAGCCAAAGTCACGCACGTTAAACAAATGAACTACATAACCACTGAGGAGTTGATAAAATGATTTTTTAGGCAAGACAATTCACCTTATAAGGTAAACACACTACTACTCAGAGCGATTTGAGCAGTTCTAGACAAAAGTTGCATTACTCTACGAGCAAGGGACAGGGTTCGGCATACAAGATGTTCGACCACAATGTGTAATGGCGGACAGCGAGCGAGTTTGAACATTTCACATGCATTTCACCACCATGGGCTTTTCTGGCATATCGCAGTAACACCGACTGATCTAATTTCTTACAGAACTGAGTTTTTTCCGATATATGTACAAATTTTAATGTTCTCTTAGACGGAATTGTCCCTTTAAATGTAATGATAATATTTCAATTTAATCATGTTTTTTTCTCTACAGACATTTTTTTTATTTCAGACAGATTGTTTGCTCTTTAGACCTTCTGATTGAAATTTGACTGTAACCTACTAAGTTTAAGATTTTGTGATTTCTTTTTACAGGACCAAGTCACAGACATGGCAGCTAACAGCAACAAAGGACAGAAGGTTGCCATGGTAACCAAGGAACCTCCAGCAGCGAAAACTTCAACCTTTCTGACTGAGACAAGAGAGGAGGATGAGGAAGATGGAGACAAGGGAGATAACTGTGATATACTAACTGAAGGTCACTCTACACAAGAACAAGAGGATTTACGAGGAACTGATGCTGGTGAAAATAGCCTTGGAAAGGTTGAGGTTGAGGGGGACAAAGACCAGCTCAGTGGTGGTCAGGATATGGAACCACATGTGGCATCAACAGAAAATGAATCCAAAAATGTGGCTCCAAAAGAAAATAAGTCTGAAAATGTGGCACCAGTTGAAA
This sequence comes from Argopecten irradians, assembly GCF_041381155.1. Lineage (NCBI taxonomy): Eukaryota > Metazoa > Mollusca > Bivalvia > Pectinida > Pectinidae > Argopecten > Argopecten irradians. The sequence continues at coordinate 43,229,065 of NC_091140.1, read as the reverse complement.
GTGAATCCAAAAATGTTGTTTCAGGAGGAAGTGAATCGGAGAATGTTACACAGAAAGGAAGTGAATCAGAAAATTTGACACAGCCACAAAGTGAATATGAAAATGTGGTATCAGCAGGAAGTGAATCTAAAAATGTTAAATCAAACGGAATGAAATCTAATAGTAAAGCACCAAAAGAAAAGAAAGTTCAACAGAAGAAAAGAATTAAGTTTAACAATAGGACAAACACTCTATACAATCAGAGAATGCAACAGTCACAAAGATTTCAAGGTCATCAGCTGATAGAAGACGAAGAGTTAGGAATATACGACGACGTTACTGAGGGCGTCGACTTATTTGATAACGATGACTACATGGAAATGATGGGGAATGAAAATAAGGAGCTATCAAGTACTATCACTAAGACACCCGATCTCTACTCAGATGTTCATCCTGCTCCACCTCCAACATCCATTCTTCATAACAATGGGTCTGTCACACAGGAAGTGCAGGATTACGATGCCATGGATGAATTACAAAACAGTCATGTGACCTGGAATGCGATTGAGCCTCATTTTAGTGTTTCAATTGCAAATATGCAGCGTCATTACTCTGGGAGAAAAGCGAATACTCCAGCAAGTTATTACTCAACTGAGTCAAGGTGAGTCAGCTTAACTTAATTATGTCAAGGTCAAAGTTATTAGATCACTCTGAGTGGATATGGTTTAGTGTCAGGAGTCATGTATATAGGTCATTTTCACCTAAGCCAATGTCACTGATGAAAGGTCAAGGTCAAGGTGTTTGAGATCAAGATGTTAGATGTTAGGAGTTGAGCTAACAGTATCAGAGGTAAAATTTATAAGTTGGTGTCAAAGGTCAAGGTAATTTGACAAATTATACACCTTCATATTCACTGATGTATATATTGGACCTTTGATTATCTGGACACTTGCATCCCCAGTCCAAACCATCCAGTTATTGACTTTTTTTGACTGCCGAATTCCGTCTATTTATTCGATAATGATAAATCATATCCGTTCCCTGTCACTTCTGTCAAGATTGTGAGTTTCCAGACTATCGGTGTCTGGATTATTGCAGGTAAATCAGCATCTTTGGGTCATGAATATGGATCGAAGTTGGGGGAGTGGACGATGGTCAATTTTATATTTCAGTGTCATTAGTCAATATAGGTCATATGATGTCAAGGTTAAAGGTCAGTACCAGAAAGTCAAATTTGATATCAAGGAAATCAGCAATAAAATATATGATATACAATATTACATGATGGTAATATGTTGAGGTATCAATATGTTTTAAAAAAAAATAAAATAAAATAAAAAAATCATTAGATCAAGTCCAAAAGTTTCAATGTCACAATCCTGATATATTGTATTACATTAATAGTAATTTGAGACTAGTAGTGGTTTTACTAAATCCATTTATTATGGAAACTGAACTAAAAGTACAGTTCATGAAATAATTAATATGTGATACTTAATTTCTAAAATTACACTATCTAGTAGGTGTAAGTTAATTAATAGTGGAACCTGTCAATAAACCACCCGAAGGACAGGGGTCTTTTTATCCAGGTGGTCTTTATACAGAGGTGGTCTTTATACAGGGGTGGTTTCTAAGTTTTACTACATGTAGTTTATTGTGGATGTTTTCAATTAAAGTAACAGAGATTTATATTAAAATTGGGTTTAACCTTACCTCACATATTGTAAGTAGGTTTACATACAGAAGCATAAAAAAACATGGAATGTTTGATTTTGTCACTGGATATTACTGAACATACCAGCTTTAAGTTATATGTTTGTAGGTATATATTTACAATAAAATCTTAGCTAAGCCTTCACCTGTTTTGTACATTGTATACATACCGTGTTGGTATACAATGTTTGTATACATCTTTATTGTGGTATTGTACAGGTACTGAAGGATATCGGATTACCATAACTGTTCAGTATTTACATATCTATCCCTGGTAATCTCATGTCAGATATAGATCTATACATGATTTTTGATTGTGTGTAGACTGTCAGCTCCTATCTGTTCGTATTTGACCAACTTACGGTCCAGCTGACAGAGTCATATCCAGGTTAAAGAATTTGTATAGAAGTTTGTCCAGAATAATTCCATAAGTCTGACAGCTGACATAAATATTAGATAAAATGAATTTCTGTAAATCATGCAGTTGAATAGTTAAGGTTTCCTTGGCTCAGTTTCATGACATTCCTTTACTTTCAGGAATTCCTTAACATGAAATCCCACATAGGAAAGTATTAGAAAATTTTTTTTTTAAGTTAAAGAGCCTTAATATAATTCATTCCTAATCTGTAATATGCTTTCTTATCGAGAATTTTAAGATAAGGGATTCCTGAAAGTTAAGAAATGTTCGTGAAACTGGACCCTGTTATATTCACTGGTTCCTGAGAAAGATTTTATTGTTATTTTTCATTCCCCTGCCAGAAAATAAGGGTCATTATAGACTAGCTATTATATCCATTCAGTCCTATGTCCATCCTATCCCACCTCATCCAGTCCTGTTCCATCCCACTTCACTTTTAAATTTAGAGGTACTTAGGAGACACAAACATTTTCTAGTTTAAATTGATCGAATATTAGTTATATATTGTCAGTTTTTGAACTAACCACCCTAAAGTCAAAGAGGTCCGTAAGATCTATAAAAGGCGACTTCTGGACATTTTATGATAAAAACATTATTTTAAAGACTAAGAATATATGTAGATATATAACTTATGTATAAATCTATAGATTCCATATATAGTTATACATCTCTCTCTATTGCAAGCTGCATGTGATTATCATTCTGCACTAATTGATGGATGACCATGCAGCTGTCAATCTAACCACCCAGATACTGCACTTGACTTTGCATTTTCTATGCTAAAATGTTTATTCCAACATTGAATTAGTACATGTGCATAAATTTGCGAGCAGTAGATCTAGATGTGGCCACACACTTGGTGATCATACAGTCGACTGATTCAATTATGAACATGGATATTATATTCTGCACATGATATCTGTACAGGAAAGACTTCCCAACTGAAAGAAAAAATAGTATATACAAGTTTATCTGATTTTGTTTATCTAAATACAATATATACCAGAGATCTTTGATTTTTATTACCAATTTAAAATTGATATAGCGTAAATGTGAATTAAAGGGGGACAACTCCTTTGAAACTATAGTTTAACCAAATGATTTTATAGAGCTATGATCTTTGCAGTTGTCTCCCTTCATGATAATATAAGTTTGATACTATTTTATGAGTATTAGGTGATTTGTTCCAACTGAAATGAAAAAAACAAACTTTGCTGCTAAAACACTCACTGTTATTTTTACGACTTACATGAATAATTGAATTATACATGTACATGGGTCTATCAAGTAGGTAGGGATATTTCTAAAACCTTGTTGATAGGTAGATCTTGGTTTAGCTGTAATAATTGTGCAACATATTTTTATTAAATTAGATAGCTTGGCATTAGGATACATTTTGTCAGTTTTTGACCAAATCGGGGTGTGTTTAATTTTGTGGTGTTTTAATTTGGTGTTCTCTGCCCCATGTGGCAGAATATTACCGTATTTCAGCAATAGAATCATGCTACATTAACATCAAGTTTGTAAAAGTCTAGAACAGTTGTTATTGGGAAATACATTTGTATAAGGGGTTAAAATGAGTTAATATACCAGTAAACAAAGTGGGTGAGGATCAATTCTAAGAATTAAAAGATAGTTTGGTTTTTGTTTGGTTTTATTAGTTTAATGTTATAAATTATTAACAGCTCATGGGGTCATTTAATTGATAATAAGGACGTGCCAGGTTTATTGGTGGAGAAAAGTCAGAGTACCCAGAGAAAAATCACCGACCAACGGTCAGTACCTGTCGATCAACTGTCCCTGATTTGGGATTCATCTAACTCACAAACCAGAGATGGAGGGTTTGTGGAAATTTTTAGGAACATTTCATTACCACTCTGCCACTGCAGCCCCCTAATTAAGAATAAAGCTTAAAAACAACCCTGAGGTTTATTACGTACTGTTTTAATATCTTTGAATCCCTTCGTTTGAAGAAGAGACATTATCTGACATACCTAATTGACATAATTGATCATTGTGATATATACACTGATAATTATCATTGTGTGTAACTGATAGATAGTACCCCTCCTGGTGTGGGACATTAACGAGTTTTATAATCCTGTAATTAATATGTGGAAGTATGTAAATCTAGGCAGAATTGTTTAGTGTTTTTTAACACTAGCAATCTTATATATCACTATATCTTTTCTCTTTCAATCTTTCTTTCAAATGTGCCTTATTTTTAGAACGTTTCAGTCGGCAAAAAAAGGGGGTGGCAAAAGATAATTGCTCCACACTCCCGCCCCCCCCTTCCCACCTTTGCTTACTTCTATTGAATATAGGTCACCTGACGATGACCCCTTACATGTACAAGGTTTGCTCCATCTCTGGTCAGGATATTGATGTTTGCTATATATGATGCATTATATAATTATTACTAGTCTGTTATTTAACTTTGGGAACTCGAGCATAATTCTTCTGTCATTGAAATTAATACTTTTGTCATCATCAGAAAAGGGTTAAATTATATGATTGATAACAATTTGCAACAATGAACCACCTTATTTCAACTTATTTCAATACACAATGTGTAAACAAATTGTACCTCATATTGGCAAAAATGCTTAAAATCCCTGTAGAATTGATTTGTTCTGAATAGCATTAATTAATAATTATTTTAATATTAATAAAGATGTAACGAGAACCTATGTATGGCTGTGGCATTGTGTACTGGCATGGCTACCTAATTTTTTTCAAATGAGTAACCTTGACCTTCACTCAAAGCTCGAAAGGATCAACTATTTATAAAGAATATAGATTTTAACTATTTTTTTAAATCTCAAGTACGAAGATGTGATTCAAGCATATAGATTTGCCTTGACTATATATTTATAGATATGGCAACTGCCCTGTTCTAAATTCAAAACTTAATTTTCGCCTCCTCTATATTTGTGGCACCACAATCTATATACAGATCTAGAGTACCATATAAACATGTATTCAACTTCATGTGCTTTTCATACTCGTCTTTCTCCAATGGTAACCATGCATACCATACTTTACATCTTTAATAACTGCATATTTAAAGTGAATAGTCGGGCAAAGAAAACCAGTCTAAATGCGTTCATTGGCCTTTCAAAAGTTCTCACATATTAATACAACGGCCAAATTCTGCCTACATTTCCCAGTTCTGACCATTAAAGTAAAGGAAAGTTGAAAGCATTGAAAGCGAGGCTGCATGTAAATGTAACCACGGACATAGTCAGCCGGGAGGACGTGTTAGGATTCCTATACTTTAAAATTAATTTCTTCGTATGCAGACAGATCTTGGCGAGAGATTTTATTTTTCTATTCCATAAGAAATTATACTGGATACATTCACACCATTTTTACCGACTTTAGCCATCCTTGCCCGACTGTTCACTTTAAGAACACCTGCATGCCGATCACAGCTCAACTTATAAGTTCTCAAATATTGAAGAGGTGTATTATTAAATAAATTTGGTTGGAGTTTACCTACATTATATATATTTACCAGTCTATGCGTTTAATGTACATAAAATCATACCAAATAGATAGTGGTATGGGGTGGAATTTAAATATAGACCAGTCTAAATATTATTCAAATATTTTAAATCGTTTTAGTATATTGAATTAGACCAGGGTTTTTAATACTTGATCTATATGAAGTGTCCATATCGACACCGAACGCCAATCATCAATCATGGATCAATCAGTACTTGGTGATTTAAGTAATGTTGTTTTAACCACGAGTCAGAAAAAAAATTCTTATCAAACCGGTGATATCCCTCAAGGTTTTGGGAGATAAAAGTGTTCATTGAAGATTTAATTCTAATAATCTTCAGCGTCAGGGAGCTCCGTGGTTGGATTAACATACCCTCCAATAGAAATAGGCCTTTGAATTTTTCAGAATTTACAAATCTTATCTGGTAACTGTTTGCGTCTTTTGAATTCAGACTAATGTCCGTTATCTGGTTTTGATTATTACAAATAAGTCGGATGGGAGTTGTGTATTAATCGCCTGTCAGGCGGGTGATATTGCCTATGTGTGTGTTGTCAGAACCTTGATACAACCTTGTGTTAAACTGACAGGAGCGTGATACGAACCCCTGGTATGGTGACCGCCGGTCTATAATTAGGTGCGATATTTAACAAATACGTAGATGATCTGCTTTGTTTGTTTCTGCTTATGATGTGTGACAAACTTTATGGTTAGCCTCAAAACTCTATCAGAGTTCAGGAATCATGTGTGGAGTATCGGAGAGACAATTCTGTTCTCTTTTAATTTCAACATTCGTCAGAAAATTAATTATTGATACTCATCAATTGGCTGTGATACCATTATAATTGAAGGATATGGAATATTTATAAGTGAGAGCACGAAAAAGTTGGACATATATATACATTGTACTAAGATCTAATTCATGTGTACTTATTCACTCTTATAAAGAACACTTGTTTATTAGGACACCTCTTTAGAATGGACACCTGTCTATAGAGGACACATATGTTTTAAAGGACATTTGTCTTTAAAGGACACCTGTATATAAAGGACATTTCTCTATAAAGGACACCTGTATATAAGGAACACTTGTATATAAAGGACACCTGTATATAAAGAACACCTGTATATAAAGAACACTTGTCTATAAAGGACACCTGTATATAAAGGACACCTGTATATAAAGAACACCTGTATATAAAGAACACTTGGCTATAAAGGACACCTGTATATAAAGGACACCTGATATAAAGGACATTTAATTGATGACTGATATTTCAGATGAGCTCATGAAATCCTATCCAGTGCACTAATATAGTTCTCCTCTGTTGAATGCAGCACCTGTTAATAAAGAACACCTTTGTATTACGGACATATTTTCTGGTAAAAAACCTCTAGCGACGCATTATACTTCACCTGTGTAATATGTCACCTCTGTATAAAGAACATCTGTTTACAACGAACACGGTTTTGACATCGGAACATGTTTCACAGGAGTAGATTTTTGAGGTGAAGAATCATATATGCAACTAAAATACTCGCACTTTGGAATCTTACATTGTAACTTTCAATACTCCAACACTTTAGGCTTCTATGTGTCTTTACAGTGAAGTGGTGAGTAAATTTACGTTAATTATTTATGATATCATCATTGTATTAAATTTACGTTAATTATTTATGATATCATCATTGTATTGTTTCATTTTGTTTTACAGCCAGCTAAATATAGCTACGGTAATTTAGATATTTTATTAATCAACTTGAAGTAGGTTAATTATCAATTATGTTACTTTAAAAATTTACGAGTATATTTTTCCCTACTTAAACAAACTAATAATTATCCTCATTGTTTGAAAAAAAATCCAAAGAAGACATCGATATTGTTAAGGAAGTTCTGTAATGGTTATTTGTAAAAGAACAAAAGATTGATTATTTTAGGTGGTCAAAAAGCTAAAAAAAATCTTTAGTGTTAATTTTGTCTTTTCTCGCTACTTGTCTAAAGAAAGGTGTATTGTTCTCACACAGTTTTATTGTAAGCAATATCCTTTTGACTGTAACACAATACAAATAGAAATTATTGATAGGTCGACCTGATAATTTTGTTATAAATAAACACAATTGGTAATATTATGGAACCATGTGAACAAATTGATTAAATTTCATCCTGACTCTGAAAGGCTTTTTTGTAAAAGTCACTGCAGTTATATTTATTGACGGTCGATTCTTGAGGAAGCAAATTTAGAGCCATCATGGCTTCTAGCTTGTATAATCAGAAAATGTGTTGTGGTTCGTTGTCACGTCCCCGGAGTTTTCGCCGAGTGGAGGCTAAACTTAGCATTGTCTCCCTTATCGACTCTTCTACTCTTTGTGCCTTTGAGAATGTGTGAGTAAATTGTACGAAATTAGAGATTGGCAGAAAAATCTCTGTGATTCTTTTCATCATGAATTTAATTTGCAGAAATGCAGATAGATTATTACCAGGTATATTTTTAGTTTTATAATTTTAATTTAGAAAGTCTGATGGATTTAATTACCGGTACATCTTCTTGCTCAGTAAATATCTTTGATATACTTCATTCTACAATTAGATTTAACAGAGTTTAACAGAGACATTTGGTTAAGGGAAATTTCTGCACGGGGATGCATTATGATGTTTTGTCAGATATAATTCTATTTCTGATGAAAGCAATGTAATACTATTCATATGATATATTGAAAGCATGTGCCAGCCATTCAGGCTTCAGAAATTTACTTGACTATATATATACATGTATGTATACATGAAAAAGTACGTGCCATGTAGAGTTGAATATATAAAAATAAAAGTCAACGACTTTCCTCTTGTACATTCAGAACATGATGTAAGTCAGAACAGATTTTAACAAAATTTTGATCTCTCTTAATAACAAATCTACTAATGTTAGCTTAAGTCGACAACCTCCTAGTTGGTTCTTGTCAGACCTAACCGTGGTCTGAGTTCGAAGCTCAATTACAGACTTATTATTGTAAATCTGAAGTAGGATTAGGACTTAATTCCTGAAATCGGCAGACTAATTATTATGCCATTACACATGCAATCACGTTATAGAGGTCATTAAAGGCAGTACTCCATAAATCATCAAACCATTTAGTTTCAATTGGAAGAAGACAGGTACACATGTATATTCTTGATCAGTTTCTTAGGGCCTTGGTAGCAATTTTATTGACCAGTTTCTGAGTAATTGTAATCAATTGACACTTAATTAAATGAAGGACATGTGCATCAATGAATTTATATGTGTTACATGTACATATCTCCATATTGCATATTGTGAAGCTGAACTTGAGGTCATCTGAAAGATGCTGAGTTTTCTTCGGGTACTCCAGCTTTCCTCCACCTCTCAAGGACTCATTATTATCAGGAAAATATGGATTAAAAACTATATACATATATTTTATTGAGGTTTTTAAATTTTTAGTTCCTTCATAGTACATATACCAGGTAACTACTGGTATATACAATGTATATAAGAACCATTGAAACAACCTTCAAATAAATGAGATTATTTTAAGTGTATATTAAATGTCACTGATTTCAGATGTACCTGGTAGCACTGGTACCTGCATGGTGACAAATGTCTAAATTTATTTAGACCTCAGCATCTCAAGTTTATGTTTTGTGGTAATGTTTACATTTATATATGTAAGGGTCCTAATATTAATATCCTGCAATAGCAACAGCAAACATTGTCCAGTTGTAATGAGGTTCAGACAAACAGACATTTTCTGGCTGTGTATTAATAATCAAATTAAAATGTACTCATACAAATATAATTTGGTAATTATGCTTAGAATAGTTGAGTAAGTGCCATATTTATTATATTTAATGCCCAGCTAGATTGGGCAAATTTTTTAGAGGGCTGGAGGAGGGATGGGGGGGGGGGGGGTGTTTGGTGGATGTGGTTGAAGGAATTTTGTTGTTATATTAAATATCATATATTGTAACCTTATGTATAACTATATTTTTTGCTTTTGGTGGCTACTAGAGATCTAAAACTATATTTTTTCTGAAAGAGATCTAGATCTTCCATAGGCCTAAATGCCTGATATGTTCAATCGCTTTTCATTAATTGAACTGAATTAGTTTTGTTGAAATTGAAAGTTAGTTTTCACAGCTGACACTTAAGGTCAGTGGAAATACTAAAAATAGATTCATCAATCTAAGACCATTATGGTGTCTAGGTGGCTAGGTGGGTTGGGATGGTGGTGGGGGGGGGGGGGGGGGGGGGCTCTTCTGCTATAGAATGTAAAAGAGAACAATGACTGATTCAAAAACTGTTTCGGTCCAGAATATGCACACTAGGAATGCATGCTATGACTTAAGACTATGATTTGGGTATATATACTTCAATTTCCATAGAAAAGCAGTTATTTCCCTTTGTTTTAATCTGTCGGGTGATATCGCACATTAGCTTTAAAACTATGGGGTCAAGAATGGAAAAAAGGAGAGGGCTCACTACATGAAGTCAGGTATTTTAAAATTCACTCCTTGGTAAAAGCCACTGATCAATGGTTTGATCAATAGAGCGTTGTTATGTACCCTCGCTAATTGACTCCGCAGACGATATTGTACAAGTGGTCTGCTTTTTGTGCATAATTATTCTTTAAAGAAGTCTACGACAGTGTTTTAGAAAAGCAGGTCTGCATTTTAAGTGGGTCCTTTGAGACAAACTCTAGAAAGTCTGGTATGTATGTATGGGTTATTACTAATTTGCTATCCTATATATATCTCGTCTTGACTCTTATGACATTCATTACAATTTGTAAAATATAGTCTGTGGAAATAATTAGTTCTATTGGTAAGTTCTGTACCAAAGTTTGTTATTCTGCTCTGGTATATGTTTATACATTCCATTTCATTATGTATTGTCATTTTGACAAAAGTTTGAAAGTACAACTTCATAATGAATTTATAATTATTGTAATTAAATAATTAAGCACATGGTGCTAAATCTTACATAATTACTTCTCCGCGTGAGGCATTGGAAAACTTTCAGTTTTAGGAATAGAGAGAAAAGAATTAATCTGAAATTGTTGAGATGCTAGGAAAGTGGGATGGTAAATTAAAATCACCAATAGCTGGAGTGACTCATCGTTGAGATTAATTTGACAACAGATCAATTTGATTTCCAAATTTAGATTTGATTAAGGTATAGGAATCAATTTCTTCCTTCAGTCGGTTAGATTCCTTTAGCAATGAGTAATACCATCTATATATTAGGGCTCTTGTATGTTCTTGCTGGTACCATAGCCAGATGTTGCGTTTCGGTATGATAGGACTACAATATGATAATTTAGTCAGTGAATGGTTGTTGGTTTTTCTCTGGGTACTCCGGCTTTCCTCCACCAACAAACCTGGCACGTCCTAAATGACCCTGGTTGTAAATATAGGATGTAGAACTTATAAAACCAAATATTAATTTATTCAAAAATTCAACAAAAATAACGTAAACTTTATCAACATGTCACTCACCAACAACCTCCCTCATGTCATTAGACTATCAATCATCATTAAAATCTTGTGTCACTGACATAAATGAATTCTTTGGAAGATTTGACAATTGGATATATTATTAGTTTAAAGATACCTTAGTGCAATACATGCAATAGTGTAGGCAGATCATGGCTATAAGAATTTTTCAAAATGAAATTTTGTAAAATGAAACCACATTTTATGCAGGGTTCTCAATGGTTAAAAAGAAATGTCAAAGTGTGTTCAGTGAAAATTAACATGAATATTGATATCTCAAATTATCAAGGAATGAAAAACATAAAGAAATATGATACAGTGAAGTTTTCATGTCAATTGTGAAGCTATTGATGGCTATGCTGTGTAATAGGTTTAAATGTTTTAAATGCTTGACTGGAGTTCTTGATAAGTGTCTCATTTTCTATACTTACAAATAATTACATCTACTATATCTATTTACCCTACTATAATGTTACCCGGTTCATATATACCTCAATCTGCATCCATGTTCAATTTTGAAATCAAGGTCAAAAATATGACTTGGAAGAAACTATAACCACATTTAAAAGGTTAATTGCTTCCCTATATTAGGACACACATGCAAGTTTGTTAACAGTTGTGATATAAGAGTGTGGCATTCATTAAAATGTTATTATTGGTATCTATGTATCATTAATTAATCATTAATTGCCAATTCCCATTGCTACATAATCATGTCTGCATATCGGGAAGACCATCACTTCGCCATTGAAGTGTCCTTTTTATGAAAATTAACTCGGATGTGGCGGAGTGGTGTAAGCCGCAGGTTTGTTTCTGAGACAATTTGGTGTGATAGAATGTGAGTTAAAATTTGAGGCTCGGATAGGGCACATATGTTATAAGATTGTCTTCCTTCTTCATTGGTATTTCTGAGATTGTAACATCAATGTGGCCTCTTTAAATGTTTCGAATATCTAGATTATAAATGAAACTGGACTAAAGAATTTTGGTCTATACAATATGTATTATATACTTACCCTGATATCTTTCAGTCCACCTGATATTTTTTCCTTCATTGGAAAATTTCACGTCAATGTACTTCAAATACTAATGATATGGGCCCTCAATCTGTTCCTAATATAAAAATTAATGAATATAATATAGCTTAGTCTGATCAATAGCACAATTTATTCTCTAAACAAGGGGAAGATAATCATAAAGAAAGATTTACAAGGCAGTTTACTGTAGGACAGGTGTCTGTTATTTCAGTATCACAAATCGTTTATTTCTTCAAGATGCTCCACCGCCGACAGAGCATAAATGATTTTTACCATTTGAACGATAATTAGTGTTTAATCGTGTATACATATGTCTAATTAACACAAAAAATAATATGAAATAATTCGTTTTGCATTTGGTGCATGCACAATCAGTACTTCATTCCATATAGGATATAGTGCCACGGAATTTTTTCGGGATGCAATTAATTATTTTTCATATTTTCAACTTAAAGTAAAATTAGAAGCTTAAACTTTTCGACGGCGGTAATGGTGTAAAGTAAGTAACTTTTGTAACTGAAGAAAAATACGAAATCGTCTGCTCCTGTTTTTGATAGTGAAAAAATAACATTTGTTTGCCATGGAGCATCTTTAATCATTATTAATTATAATCATATATTTACAAGTTGCAGTGGTCATGTTGATCAGGTACATCTGAAATATATATATGTATAACTCTGATGTGTCACCCAGTACCTCTTACAGTGGTATAACTGCTTGGGTTTACCTTTATTTTCCATAGGAATCCATGGATATCCATAGGACTACTTTGAAACAAATCAATATATGTTGATATGAACTACTTTTTCCACATGTTAATTTCCACAATCTTCCTTAAAAGTTTGATAATGTAAAAAAGTGTAGACAATTTCATCAGCCTTAATACTGTAAAAGTGTGGGAAAATGTTCAGATGATATATTTTTCACTCTACTAACAACATTCCTGCATATTCAGGTTGAGATCGAGTTTGATGTCTACTTGAGCAGTTGCCATTCAAACTTATTCTGGAATGATTTTGGTGTAAAATGATATCAAAGCGAACATATGTGATTATATCCAGTGATTAGAGGGCCTTACTGTCCAAATGTTTGTATTCTGACATTCTCATATTAATTTAAAGCCTCTTGCTGAATATGGAGTACTGACTATAGGTCAGCAATTATTCGCAAGGAACTCCATCTGAGCTTTTCTTCAGCGCTTAATTGTTAACCTACATGTAATGGGGTAACTTCCACTCCATATCAGTGACATGAAGTTGTAAATTAAGCTTTAGTGAAACACAAAAGTTTACAAGTCCAAATTCAAATCGCATATCAGAATGTAGTGAGCTTTATAAACTTAAGAATTTTAAACAAAAAAGTATATGCCTAACAATTTTTTACCTTGTACAATAATGTATATACAGTCAAACCTGTGTATAAAGGGCACCCAGGGGACAAGGCTAAAGTGTCCTTTATAGACAGGTGTCCTTTATATAGAGGTCAGTGTTTCGGTGAGTTATGTCCCCAGAGCGGTTCATCCTAAGCAATCTTGTCCGCTATACACATTCAATTCATACAGTGATTTTCATTCAAAAATGATGTCTTATTATTGTGTCCACTGTTCATGTAGTCTAATTTCTACTGAAAGCTTGTTTTTATTCGAATGAAAGTTGCAGACAATCGTCTATTACTGCTATGTGGGAGTATTACCGACGTTTCGGAACATTTATTGTGTCCGTTATATGGAAATTTTACCGACTTACAGACTTAATTTAATGTCCGCTGTCCAAATTGAGGAGGTGTCCGCTATATACATTACATTTATATAGTGATTTTCGTTGGAGATTCCTAGCACTGCCCGTTATGGACAGGTGTCCGCTATATAGAGGTGTCCGCTATCGCAGGTTTGACTGTAATATATATGTTTTCGTGTATATATACAATATGTAGGTGTACTTTAATGATGTTAGAATAATCCTGTTTTGCTTGGACATTGTCCAGTTTGGTCGTAACTGATAAGAAATCTGGCTTAACCAGATCTATAACCATTTAACAGCGGAACTAATCTGTATTTAAATGCGTTTTTACCAAATCAACAGGGCTTAAGTCTTTGAATTCCACCATACGTTACTTTGACTTACTGATCTGAATATAAAGCCATAAATCTCTATACCTGTCACAACGGCTCTGTTCTCTCATTTTGTTTTCTTCTACTAACTATTTATCGTCAGCCATGTTGGATTTTTGTTGTGTATCAAATTGCTCTTCATGTGTGCATTTGATGTTCTAGGAATGGAAATCTTTCTTTAACGGATGTTATCTTCAAATGTCGGTGGTGTAGTGTTCTAGCATCGAAAAACAAATGTTGAATATTTAAGCGGAAAGATTTATTTATATTACTATACACATGCATTATTGAAACTGTTGGTGTGATTGTAAAACTGTCATACTTGATGGGAAAAATTCTCTCCTGATTAATAATTTCAAGAAAACAACATGGTGACGATTTGAAAATCTATGAGTCAGACGGGAGTTTTTAAGCTTTCTTATTCGAATCATGTGAAACCTTATTGACATTGAGTACTCTGGATTTTCATTTTTTCTTGAATTTTCTGTGACATAACATACTGAAGTCTTTAAATTTCAACTTTCCTAGGTTAACTTTAAAACTTGTAAGTTCACAAAAATTTATCTGGGTCACCTGAAAACCATAATTCTGATGCAAGTCTACAAAAATGCCATCCAAAACTCGACCTTCTCTCCAGTTCTGTCAGTGTCTTGTCAACAACCGCATACACGAGGACCTAGAGGATGCTCCTAGGGTTATAGATGAGGGCGAGGAAGAGGAAGTAGAGGACAATGAAGAAGGAAGTAGTTTGGGTGATGCAGAGGGCGTTGACCAGCTGGGTACTAATGATGACCCCATACCCTGGTTCTACTCGAATCATTTTGACGTCACAGTCGAAGACATTCCTTGGTTTATCAAGGAATTCATTGAAGAGAATACTTGCAGGTTAGATTTTAAATGAGAGTTTGAAAAAATTGATCAATCTAAATACTCCCACTATGCAATGTGGAGCATCTATATTATATTACCTGGCATTTCTCTTATTTTAAACTGGCATCCTACAACAGTCTTGTCCCATACTGACTCCTTTCCATAAGATTCCACTATCCTGTCTTAATTCTTTGAATGAACATGAAAAGACAGTGTTAATTACATGTGTAAAACTTACATGGAATTAATTAACCAGTGACTTTGATGAAACCAATCTTACTGTAGATTTTATAAGAGTTCTTTTGAGGCAGGGTCTGTATCTGATGGCTAAGTATATTACCTCGGGTCTGTATCTGGTGGTTAATTTTGAGTCTGTATTAGGTGATCACAACTCAGAGTCTAGCTATATCTAGTGACCACCTCTTAGTCTGTATCTCAGTCCATATCTGGTGCCTATATCTCACTGTATTGGTGCCTAGTCTGTTCTGGTGCCTATTTCTCAGAGTCTGTATATTGTGACCACCTCTGAGTCTGTACCTCAGTCTGTATCTGGTGCCTATAATCTCAGAGTCTGTATCTGGTGCCTATATCTCAGTCTTATTGGTGCCTATATCTCAGGTCTGTATCTGTCTGTATCTGATGATAGCTGGTGCCTACCTCTCAGAGTCTGTATCTCAGTCTGTATCTGGTGCCTAGTACCTCAGTCTGTATCTGGTGCCTATATCTCAGAGTCTGTATCTGGTGCCTATATCTCATCAGGGTCTGTATCTGGTGCCTATATACTCAGCGTTTGTATCTGGTACCTATATCTCAGAGTCTGTATCTCAGTCTGTATCTGGTGCCTATATCTCAGTCTGTGTCTGATGCCTATATCTCGTCTATATCTTATGCTATATCTGTATCTGGTGCCTATATCTCATGCAGGGTCTGTATCTGGTGCCTATATCTCAGGTCTGTATCTGGTGACCACTTGATCCTGTATCTCTATATCTGGTGCCTATATCTCAGAGGGTCTGTATCTGTGCCTATATCTCAGTCCATATCTGGTACCTATATTTCAGAGTCTGTATCTGGTGCCTATATCTCATGCAGTTGTATCTGGTGCCTATATCTCAAGTCTGTATCTGTGTGCCTATATCTCAGTCTGTATCTGGTGCCTATATCTCATGCTCTGAGTCTGTATCTGGTGCCTATATCTCAGGGTTGTATCTGGTGCCTATATCTCATGCAGTCTGTATCTGGTGCCTATATCAGGATCTGAATTTCAGAGTCAATATCTCATGCAGAGTCTGTATCTGGTGGAAAAGTTGTATCTGGTGCCTATATCCTGTATCTGGTCTGTATATCTGGTGCCTATATCTTAGAGTCTGTATCTGGTGCCTATATTTCAGAGTCTATGTATCTGGTGCCTATATCTCAGTCTGTACCTGAGAGTCTGTATCTTGTGCCTATATCTCAGAGTCTGTATCTGTTGTATCTGGTGCCTATCTGGTGCCTATATCTCAGAGTCTGTATCTCAGATATCAGTTTCATGGTGCATTAATTTTTACCTGTGCTTACCTGTGTTCGTTTACCTGAGCTACCTACAATGTATAGTTGTCAAAAGTGGGGAAATAGAGAGATACCAATATACATGCATGTATACAGTACAGTACTATATAATACTTTGTGTATTTTTACAGACAAATATAAATAATATTTTATAAAAAAGTTTTTTTTTTAACAAACTGTTGCAATTTCAAAAAAAGTTAGAAAAACAAATATATGATATTTAGTAATACACATAATCCACTATCATTATTATAAAGACTTTGTCAAGACAATAATGCTTGTAATATATATACATGTTGGCATGTGCACTTATGAAGCTACAGATCGATGTAGAGAATGTATATGCATCACAAGATACTGTTTAACTCTATAGGATGATACATGTAACAATATACATGTACATGTAGATACCAATGTATATTGAACTTGTATCTAATTGATTATACCATATACAGTTGTATACCATAAATATCAAACTGTACTGATGTCCCGAAATTCCAATTCTACAGTGACAAGTCTACATATATATTTGTATATATATTTGGTATGTTAGACAATGAGAAAATCAAGATATTTTTCATCAAGAGTGATATGTTTTGGAAAAATCCAGATGGTCGCTAAAATATCACACCTGATATAATTACTAAATATAATAAATATACTTTTTAGTCAATATATAATATTTGGATTCATTGAGATATCTTTTATTTTATATGTTACACTGTAATAGCGAAAGTGTATCCCGAAAAACATTTGCATTTGAATTTGAATGATTTGACAAGTAATTTGGTCGTGTATATATAACTGACTGTTGTGTAATGCACATCTCTCTTATCACACCATAAAAACCTAAGTATTTCTACTGAATATAGACTTCTGCAGATTGGAAATTGTTTGAGGGAATGTGAATAGTTATTGAGATAATTGTTTAGCTAGTGATAGTTCGAACACCGATTTTTTTTTTGTAAAAGATCATATTTCGGATAGTTCGAACATGTCAAATTATGAATGTAAAAGTACGATTTTTGTCGGCAAATTGGCTCAACCGCATTCCTAAAAATGACGATATATTGCAGTATAAATATTTCAGTAGAATTGTCACAAAGGTGATTTCTAATTAAAAGAGGCGTAAACATTAACTGTATGATTACATAATTATTACCACATTTTTTTGTAACTATGTTGAATGCGGATTTTCTGATAAATGCCACTAATTTTACACGTGTATGTACCGCAATACATGTAGCTGATATCCAAGAAGGTCTATTTTTTTTATTGAACTACAGTATAGTATATTTATCATTAATGTGTTAATATGTACATGTATTTCAATGTAATTGTATGTACATATATATATATATATGTTTGTAAAAAAGAGAGAAAGGAATTTTGAAGTTAGGACCAAATATTAATTTTTTCGTTTGATGTGTTAATTATTAATTTATATATTATATATTATTATTATTATTACATATATTCTATTAGTATACAAAAAACAAGAACATAACAGACTTCACAAAAAGGGTAACAAATTAAAAGATTTTTCCGTGTGATATTATTTCCATACATGTTATACTTAAATGATACCCTTATGGAATAAGTACAGTAAGTATCACAGGTGAAATTCACACAGGTAAAAACACAGGTAAATCCAGAGTAACTTCCCTGAAATAGACTATAATCCTTGTCACAACATTCTGTTAGATTATAAAAAGTGGGCAAATGGAGATACAGTATCTGGTGCCTATATCTCAGAGTCTGTACAGAGTCTGTATCTGGTGACCACC
The DNA here is from genome assembly GCF_041381155.1 of Argopecten irradians. Lineage (NCBI taxonomy): Eukaryota > Metazoa > Mollusca > Bivalvia > Pectinida > Pectinidae > Argopecten > Argopecten irradians. The sequence goes on along the minus strand of NC_091140.1, from coordinate 43,210,586 downwards.
TCTGAGTCTGTACCTAAGTCTGTATCTGATGCTATATCTCAGTCTGTATTTTGTGGCTAAAAGACATAATGTATCTGTCACAACATTCTGGTACCTAATATTTCAGAGTCTGTATTTGGTGCCTATAAAATGCAGGGTCTAATCTTGTGCCTATATGCGTTTGTATCTGGTACCTATATCTCAGTCTGTATCTGATGCCTATATCTCAGGGTTTGTATCTAGTGCCTATATCTCAGTCTGTATTTTGGGGCTATAACTCAGAGTCTGTATCTCAGTCCATATCTGGTACCTATATTTCAGAGTCTGTATCTGGTGCCTATCTCTCATGTAGGGTCTATATCTTGTGCCTATATCTCAGCGTTTGTATTCAGTCTGTATCTGGTGCCTATATTTTATGCAGGGTCTGTATCTGGTGCCTATATCTTATGCAGGGTCTGTATCTGGTGCCTATATTTCAAGGCTAGTATCTGGTACCTCTCTGAGAGTCTGTATCTCAATCTGTATCTGGTGCCTGTATCTCAGTCTATACCTGGTGCCTATATCTCAGGGTTTGTATCTGGTGCCTATATCTCAGGGTTTATATCTGGTGCCTATATCTCATAAAGGGTTTGTATCTCAGTCCATATCTGGTACCTATATTTCAGAGTCTGTATCTGGTACCTATCTCTCATGCAGGGTCTATATCTTGTGCCTATATCTCAGCGTTTGTATTCAGTCTGTATCTGGTGCCTATATTTTATGCAGGGTCTGTATCTGGTGCCTATATCTTATGCAGGGTCTGTATCTGGTGCCTATATTTCAAGGCTAGTATCTGGTACCTCTCTGAGAGTCTGTATCTCAATCTGTATCTGGTGCCCTGTATCTCAGTCTATACCTGGTGCCTATATCTCAGGGTTTGTATCCAGTGCCTATATCTCAGTCTGTATCTGGTGCCTATATCTCAGAGTTTGTCTCTCAGTCTGTATCTGGTGCCTTTATCTCAGGGTTTTTTATCTGGTGCCTATATCTCATGCAGAGTTTGTATCTGGTGCCTATATCTCAGTCTGTATCTGATGCTATATCTCAGTTTGTATCTGGTGCCTATATCTCAGGGTTTGTATCTGGTGCCTATATCTCAGGGTTTGTATCTGGTGCCTATATCTCAGTCTGTATCTGATGCTATATCTCAGTTTGTATCTGGTGCCTATATCTCAGGGTTTGTATCTGGTGCCTATATCTCAGGGTTTGTATCTGGTGCCTATATCTCAAACTCTGTATTTCTTAATCCATATCTGGTGCCTATATTTCAGAGTCTATATCTGGTGCCTATATCTCATGCAGAGTCTGTATCTTGTGCCTATATCTCAGAGTCTGTATCTGGTGACCACCACTGAGTCTGTACCTAAGTCTGTATCTGGTGTCTATATCTCAAAGTCTGTATCTGATGCCTATATCTCAGTCTGTATTTTGGGGCTATAACTCAGAGTCTGTATCTCAGTCCATATCTGGTACCTATATTTCAGAGTCTGTATCTGGTACTTATCTCTCATGCAGGGTCTATATCTTGTGCCTATATCTCAGCGTTTGTATTCAGTCTGTATCTGGTGCCTATATTTTATGCAGGGTCTGTATCTGGTGCCTATATCTTATGCAGGGTCTGTATCTGGTGCCTATATTTCAAGGCTAGTATCTTGTACCTCTCTGAGAGTCTGTATCTCAGTCTGTATCTGGTGCCTATATCTCAGTCTGTATCTGGTGCCTATATCTCATGCAGGGTTTGTATCTGGTGCCTATATCTCATGCAGGGTTTGTATCTGGTGCCTATATCTCAGTCTGTATCTGGTGCCTATATCTCAGTCTGTATCTGGTGCCTATATCGCAGGGTTTGTATCTGGTGCCTATATCTCATGCAGGGTTTGTATCTGGTGCCTATATCACAGTCTGTATCTGGTGCCTATATCTCAGTCTGTATCTGGTGTCTATATATATCTCAGAGTTTGTCGGTCAGTCTGTATCTGGTGCCTATATCGCAGGGTTTGTATCTGGTGCCTATATCTCATGCAGGGTTTGTATCTGGTACCTATATTTCAGTCTGTATCTGGTGCTATATCTCAGTTTGTATCTGGTGCCTATATCTCAGGGTTTGTATCTGGTACCTATATTTCAGTCTGTATCTGGTGCCTATATCTCAATCTGTATCTGGTGCCTATATCTCAGAGTTTGTCTCTCAGTCTGTATCTGGTGCCTTTATCTCAGGGTTTTTTATCTGGTGCCTATATCCCATGCAGAGTTTGTATCTGGTGCCTATATCTCAGTCTGTATCTGATGCCTATATCTCAGTCTGTATCTGGTGTCTATATCTCAGTCTGTATCTGATGCCTATATCTCAGTCTGTATCTGGTGCCTACATCTCAGTCTGTATCTGATGCCTATATCTCAGTCTGTATCTGATGCCTATATCTCAGTCTGTATTTTGGGGCTATAACTCAGAGTCTGTATCTCAGTCCATATCTGGTACCTATATTTCAGAGTCTGTATCTGGTACTTATCTCTCATGCAGGGTCTATATCTTGTGCCTATATCTCAGCGTTTGTATTCAGTCTGTATCTGGTGCCTATATTTTATGCAGGGTCTGTATCTGGTGCCTATATCTTATGCAGGGTCTGTATCTGGTGCCTATATTTCAAGGCTAGTATCTGGTACCTCTCTGAGAGTCTGTATCTCAGTCTGTATCTGGTGCCTATATCTCAGTCTGTATCTGGTGACCACCTCTGAGCCTGTATCTCAGTCTTTATCTGGTGCCTATATCTCAGGGTTTGTATCTGGTGCCTATATCTCAGGGTTTATATCTGGTGCCTATATCTCATAAAGGGTTTGTATCTGGTGCCTATATCTCAGTCTGTACCTGATGCCTATATCTCAGTCTGTATCTGGTGCCTATATCTCATGCAGGGTTTGTATCTGGTGCCTATATCTCATGCAGGGTTTGTATCTGGTGCCTATATCACAGTCTGTATCTGGTGCCTATATCTCAGTCTGTATCTGGTGTCTATATATATCTCAGAGTTTGTCGGTCAGTCTGTATCTGGTGCCTATATCGCAGGGTTTGTATCTGGTGCCTATATCTCATGCAGGGTTTGTATCTGGTACCTATATTTCAGTCTGTATCTGGTGCCTATATCTCAGTCTGTATCTGGTGCCTATATCGCAGGGTTTGTATCTGGTGCCTATATCTCAAGCAGGGTTTGTATCTGGTGCCTATATCTCAGTCTGTATCTGGTGCCTATATCTCAGTCTGTATCTGGTGCCTATATCTCAGAGTTTGTCTCTCTCAGTCTGTCATCTGGTGCCTTTATCTCAGGGTTTTTTATCTGGTGCCTATATCTCATGCAGAGTTTGTATCTGGTGCCTATATCTCAGTCTGTATCTGATGCCTATATCTCAGTCTGTATCTGGTGCCTATATCTCAGTCTGTATTGCCTATATCTCAATCTGTATCTGGTGCCTATATTTCAGTCTGTATCTGATGCCTATATCTCAGTCTGTATCTGATGCCTATATCTCAGTTTGTATCTGGTGCCTATATCTCTCAGGGTTTGTATCTGGTGCCTATATCTCAAACTCTGTATTTCTCAATCCATATCTGGTGCCTATATTTCAGAGGCTGTATCTGGTGCCTATATCTCATGTAGAGTCTGTATCTTGTGCCTATATTTCAGAGTCTGTATCTGGTGACCACCTCTAAGTCTGTACCTCAGTCTGTATCTGATGCCTATATCTCAGTCTGTATCTGATGCCTATATCTCAGTCTGTATTTTGGGGCTATAACTCAGAGTCTGTATCTCAGTCCATATCTGGTACCTATATTTCAGAGTCTGTATCTGGTGCCTATCTCTCAGGGTCTATATCTTGTGCCTATATCTCAGCGTTTGTATTCAGTCTGTATCTGGTGCCTATATTTTATGCAGGGTCTGTATCTGGTGCCTATATCTATATGCTCAGGGTCTGTATCTGGTGCCTATATTTCTCGGGTCTGTATCTGGTGCCTATATCTTATGCAGGGTCTGTATCTGGTGCCTATATCTCAGTCTGTATCTGGTGACCACCTCTAGAGCCTGTATCTCAGTCTTTATCTGGTGCCTATATCTCAGGGTTTGTATCTGGTGCCTATATCTCAGGGTTTATATCTGGTGCCTATATCTCATAAAGGGTTTGTATCTGGTGCCTATATCTCAGTCTGTACCTGATGCCTATATCTCAGTCTGTATCTGGTGCCTATATCTCATGCAGGGTTTGTATCTGGTGCCTATATCTCATGCAGGGTTTGTATCTGGTGCCTATATCACAGTCTGTATCTGGTGCCTATATCTCAGTCTGTATCTGGTGTCTATATCTCAGAGTTTGTCTCTCAGTCTGTATCTGGTGCCTATATCTCAGGGTTTGTATCTGGTGCCTATATCTCATGCAGAGTCTGTATCTGGTGCCTATATCTCAGAGTCTGTATCTGGTGATATCTCAGTCTGAGTCTGTGCCTATATCGCAGTCTGTATCTGGTGCCTATATTTCAGAGTCTGTATACTGGTGCCTATATCTCATGTCTGTATCTGGTGCCTATATCTCAGAGTCTGTATCTGGTGCCTACCTCTGAGTTTGTACTCTCAGTCTGTATCTGGTGCCTATATTCAGGGTCTGTATCTGGTGCCTATATCTCATGCAGAGTCTGTATCTGGTGCCTATATCTCAGAGTCTGTATCTGGTGCCATATATCTCAGAGTCTGTATCTGGTGCCTATATCTGAGTCTGTATCTGATGCTATATCTCAATCTGTATCTGGTGCCTATATCTTCAGTCTGTATCTGATGCCTATATCTGAGTCTGTATCTGGTGCTTATATCTCAGTTTGTATCTGGTGCCTATATCTCAGGGTTTGTATCTGGTGCCTATATCTCAAGTCTGTATCTTCTCAATCCATATCTGGTGCCTATATTTCAGAGCTGTATCTGGTGCCTATATCTCATGTAGAGTCTGTATCTGTGCCTATATCTCAGAGTCTGTATCTGGTGACCACCTCTGAGTCTGTACCTCAGTCTGTATCTGGTGCCTATATCTCAGAGTCTGTATCTGGTGCTTATATCTCAGAGTCTGTATCTGGTGACCACATCTGAGTCTGTACTTCAGTCTGTATCTGGTGCTATATCTCAGAGTTTGTCTCTTAGTCTGTATCTGGTGCCTATATCTCAGAGTTTGTCTCTTAGTCTGTATCTGGTGCCTATATCTCGAGTCTATATCTGGTGCTGTATATGTTAGGTGTATCTGTGACCACCGCTGAGTCTGTACCTCAGTCTGTATCTGTGGCTATATCTCAGAGTCTGTTTTCCTTGTTACTGTTAAAGGGACCTTTAAAAAGCCAGTACTAGGATTTTATTCTGTTCCAACAATTGTAAACAACAACACAATTAGTCACTGTTGTTTTGTTTTTCTTGCTGATAAAATATTTTTAAAATCGTATCAATCAGCATTATTTGATTTGAACTAAAAATCGCCGTAAGCTCTGAGGGAAGCTTTGTGTGGTTTTTATATATTGTGACTACACATTTGGTGTTAGGTCCGATAGATACTACGCTCTGGGTGATTTCTACAATCAATTTTTGTTAGAACATGTGAACCATTGAATATCTGTTCTACTAATAATGCACATCACAACAATAGGGTATTGTCTAGTGTAACGGAATATCACGCCATACGGAGCTCATACAGTTCTCATACAGTTGGAAGCCCTTTTATATTTCTTGATTGAATAACGATTAGAGCGAAGAATGTCTAAGTGTTGGTGATCGTTTGTTATGTAGGGAAACATACATATCCAGGATTTAATTTTACAAATTGATCCTAAAACAGGTAAATAACATCATGTCATACTTTATAGTTTCCTTTGACGTGAAATATATGTTAAGAAAACTCCAGAGAAATTTGTAGTTCAAACATTTGGTTTGGCTATTGAATCTACTGTATATACAGAGTGAGGTGTATTCAATCTGTGGGATAGTTATAAAGTCAAGGAGATTATCAATTCTACAACGGAACAAGATAATACAAACTTGTACCAGCTTTTGTAAGTATATATTCTCTATTCGCGTGAAAACTTGACACAAAAGGGAAGGGAAATTGATTGACAATGTATATATTGAGATGACGGATGACTGTGTCGAGAGGGTTTATCTTGTTTGCTGGGTTCCTCGAGGTTATGTACACATTTTGTTACCCCTACAGTAGTGTTACGGACCTCCAATACACAAATTTATATACTCATTAGAATTTTTATATTGGTTTTATTGACCTATCAGATGTGAAATCTCGTCGTGGAATTGAAAATCGGTGATGTTTAAACAAGTTACATACGACTTTAGTGAAGTGGGTGATACATACCGGACTACCGTCATAACTTACCTTGATGATAGGAGGAAATTTTAACGTCAATTACCTGTACAATATTGTGTTTAAGTTTTTCTGTTAGTTCAAACTCATCAAACTTAATTGACTAGCCAGTGAAGGTAGGTATTTATCATTTATTATAGCTCTTATGGTTAAAGATGCTCCACCGCCGAGCGCATAAATAGCATTCATCATTATAGAACAGTAATTGCTGTTTAATCATGTATATATATGTCTGATTAACACAAAAAAATCATATAAGATAATTTATTTTGCCTTTGGTGCATGCACAATCAGTACTTCATGCCATATAGGATATAGTGCCACAGATTTTTTTCGGGATGCAATTAATTATTTTTTGTCTTTTCAACTTGAATAAAATTAGAATCTCAAACTTTTCAATGTTGGTAATGGTGTAAAGTAAGTAACTTTTGTAACTGAAGAAAAATACTAAATGGTCTGCTCCTGTTTTTGATAGTGAAAAAATACCAATTGTCAGCGGTGGAGCATCTTTAATATTCAGTTTAGTGAGATATTTATCTCTGTATTCATTTTAGTACAACTGTACTGTAGTTTGTACATGTACTTATCATTTTATTTGATCAATTATAAATAAATATTTTCGAACCCTTAAAACAGATATTTCCTTATAATGAATGTATTTAATCAAAGTATACATGTGTATCTTTCTACGACATGTACATTATACCAATTTTAAAAATTTCAATTTTTTTTTAAATTTGAAAAGTTCAAAAATTCAAGTGAATTATAATTGATATAAATTTATTACGTAAACTGATGTAGTGAAAGTTTGTACAATATTGTACCCTTGAAAACGTACCTGCCAAATAAGTCTATTGTTGTTAACAGAAATAGTCTGGATTGAATTTATTATCTTGTTCTTCAGTGGATAAAATGTACAGACATATTACCACAAGTCCCCACCTCTAGGTCACAAGTTTGAATCCAATGTGGGGCAGTTGCCAGGTACTGACCACTGGTTAATGGTTTTTTCTCTGGGTCCTCTGATTTTTTCTTCTACTAATAAACCAGGCACATCTGAATTTACCCTGGCTGTTAATTGGCATTAAACTAATGAAGTAATCAATTGAATTAATTCTACATTTTTTAATTTATGAAAAAAAGATTGAAATGTTGAACTGAATTTGATGTTCAGAGAAGAATAATCACAAGATTAGAGGTATTTACTGTTACATTAGTAATTAACCTAATTGCATGGACTAATTATATATATTAATTAAAGCCAGTATATAGTTACTGATACACTTATTTGTAATGTACTGTATGTTACACTAAAATGTCCTGTTAATAGGCCAATATATACACTAAAGAAATCTTACATTGTTCTCAATTGCTGTTGTATAAAAAAAATGGTGCTTTGTGAAGGCTTTACCTAACTTAAGTTTATTTTTGTAAAGCTTGATATGAAATATTTAAGAATGTACCTTAATTGACTCTATAAGCGCTCTGAGGGTGCTTGATTACCTGCTAACTGAAAAAAATGAAGGTGTGCACATGCTTAACAGGACCATGTATAGTTTACCCTTTTATAAGATTATTGCTCAAATTAAGCCATAAATAAATTTGCAAAAGAAAACATTTATTTGAATTGGGGGTTCAAAAAAGGGGATAATGGGGTGTTTATAGGTACAGGGCATTGAATATTGGATTGAATATGGTAATTGATTAATTGATTAAAAAAAAAGACAAGAATTTAATTTTATGCTGTAAACAATACTTTCCTCTCAAAACAAACAGTTGTTTACATAACTTTTTTCTTATTTTTTTTTTCTGCTTCCTCTGTAATAATCAGTTTAATGGCAGCTTGGAGCCTTTGAGCTAGAGGTTTTACGACATACTTGTATAATTAATTCCCTGTACCTGTACACAAGTCCCCCAAGGTGGTGGCATTTACCAAAAGTCACACGGGAGAAATGAATATCAATATTTAATTTCTGATTAAACCGTGATTCTAAAGTGCATTTGTTTTTGAATGTTTAGCGATAAGGATTAAGCATGTGTTTGGTGTATGGCTTGAGAACGTACAATTTGACCCAGTGTCTCAGAATACAATGGATTAATGTTGGCAATGTTGAATAAGGCGGATTATAAAGTAAACGTCTTTTGTTTGCACATTTGTGCAAGTTTTCAAGTGTTAGCACTTTCGAAGTAAGATTACATTGAAGATTAGCTTGGCGATTTATTCTTATTTCTGAAACAAGTACACCATAGGGGCTTTTGTTACTTTGATTTCTAGACCCACTTTTCAATTTCACATGCAGTTATAAGACCTCAGATTTGATAAAGTTTGTAGTGTAGAGGGGTTGCCATTAATTCTGCTGATCGGACGCTTGCATGTGATGTGTGGAAGGGAAGCTATGACTTTACTGTGATACCTGTAATTAAGCACAAATTACAGGTGTGCTATAATTAATCATACCCGATGTTATTAAACTTGTGATGAATCTGTCAGAAATATGTCCTTCACTTTGATGCATAAAACGTAGACATTTGGCCCCAATTATAAGTGTAATTTTGGAGAAGGTTAAAAGGCTTCAAGTGTGAAATTCAGTGAAACTTTGAAGTGTGTGATATCGAAAAATACAGGTGTGGCAACGAACTCAATTGATTAACAATTAGGGAAAAAAATTACTCATGGAAGACTGTATATGTGGTAAACATTAACCATTTAAATATTTGATGGTGACAATTTGTCAATTTTGATGCAAACTTGAATTGGTGATCATAGTATGGACTGACCAGTTTACCTTAGGGTTGGACATATATATACCTATATAGTTGGATAAATCCGGGTGGCTTTGATGATGGGTCCTGTTAAGACAGTAAATGTCTACCTGGACAAAGCTCTAGAAGATGTCTTACCTGCCAAGATGTTACAGGTCTCACAGCTAACGCACCCAGACATGGTCTCCCACGGGGAGGGGATCAATTATATCAATCGTGATCTGATTCCCCGGTGGGAGGGGATCCATCTAACTCCCCATGATCTCATCCCCCGGGGGCAAGGTTTACACCCCCTTTTTATTAGGGGAGAGGAACTTGTGACAAGGTAAGGATATGATCTTTAATGAATTTCTTTTTCTCCTTTACACAAAGGATTCCAAGTATTCTGTATACTGTGAGAGTTTCTATCTAATTCAGCTTTTGTTCCTTTTGAAGTTGAATTTATGTCCCCATTAGTTAGTTAACAGTCCCCAAGGATGCATCCGTAAATGATCAAACCTTGAGGCATGCTCATGATCAGTTTTCACTCATTCAAGAAGAGAAACTTTAGTTCTCAGAATATATTCCATCTTGTAGATGGTGGGTCAGCCGGAAAAGCTTCCTGAAGAAAAAGAGCTACAAATCAAATCAATTGGTCGGAATTTTTATGTTAGAAGCAGAAGTTTAGGTAAATTAGAGTAAGCTTTGACTACATGGTTTAATTTTCCTGGCCTGAATTAATTTACGTTTATTGATGGTTTTGGTTATTTAAGAATCTGTCAGGTTAAAAGGTGGAGGAAAGCCAGAGTACACTGAGAAAAACCACCGATCAACAGTAAGCACTATAAAGCAACTGCTCCTAATGGAATTAAAACCTGTGACCCGTAGGTGGAGGCTAGGGCTTGTGGTACATGTAATATGTTGGGACACAGCATCCCCTAAAAAATGAATAGATAAATAAAGATAATTAAATAAAAGAGATATAATGTAATTATAAAAAAAAAGATTTCTGAAAACACTAATTGTATGTTATTTAAGAGGCATAATCTTCAAGAAGATATCATTTGTTTTATATTTCACTGAGAGCAATACCCTATTGTCATTATATATAAGTCTAATTCCATTTTTTCTAATTTCAATTTTTTTAATCACTCTTGGTGCTTATTCGGTTGAATGTTGTAGGTTTTTTAAAAATGTTGTTTGGTATTTGTAATTATGTAATTTATACTTAATCCCTGTATAGTTATGAATCAGATTAAATCTTTAAAGCTACACATGTAAAATCTAAGTCGGTGTATAAGATAGGATTAGTAACCACAAGCTATTACACACATGCTAATAATAAATTTAAGGTCTTTAATATTCAAGGGACATGGATCAATATCAAAGAACTTTTGTTATTGAAAATGAAAAAGTTTAGTAAATTACCTGGTATATGTCAAAGAAATGCTTACAAAGAAATTTGAATTTGTCGATACCAAATGCAGGTGTTTCAGTCCAGATTAATATTGATTTATATATATACAAATGTATGTACCTGTACCTCACGGTGCATGCATATGTATCTTTGGCCATGTGTATAGGTGTGACGATGTCTGTTTTGATGATTTGTGCAATTTCCCTTTACTTCAAAGATTAATAAATATTTTAGGTAAAACAGTTACTCTAAAATTGGCAGCTGGAACTTCAAAGAATTGTAGATAATATTATGGATTGGACCATTGCTTTTAATCTTTTGGGGAAATTTCCCAATTCATTATTATTGAACGCATATCTTAGTTTTTTTTCAAACTAATAGAAAGGGATGTTCCCAATTCTACATATAGCAATGTATACATGTAACATGTTCGATACTAGGATTACAAGTGGATATTGATTTTTGTAAAATCTATATTCTGTCCAGCAGAATTTATCAATACATCAAATTCAAGTGTAAAACACATAAGGGGATTAGTTTCCTCCCTGACAAATGCCAACTTGAATATGTTTGTACTGATATTTTACGGAATCATGTCGGCCATAGAAAATCCCTGACAAAATATCAAAGCCATTGCATATTGGACCAGGATTACCTCGGATAACTGTTTTTCCATATATCCCACACGGAAAGAATTATCTCTGCCAATCCCTGGCCAGAACACTTATGGAATTCATAAAACACTTTCAAATTTCTCTAGTACATTTCATTTTAACTTTATCTCATCCAGGAGATATTGAAGTGTTTGAGTTAAGAGATATTGAGGGTTTCTACACAGTGCAGACCAGGGAGAGTGAATTATCTAAAGGAACTTCATTGTTCTGACGTGTTAAGTTCTCCGACGATCCTCACGTTTAATGGAAACATCGTGTAAACTGTGAAGGGCTTAAATCTACTGTATCTGATAATGTTTTTCTATCCTCTACCTTTGGTTACAGAGTTCAGGTAGGGCATGCATGTTCTACTTTCTTCCTGGTTTTCATATTCATTAAGCTACTTCAAATTTCATATATGATCAATGCTCCTGTGCTCTTTTGACTTGAATATGAATTCAAATGATTACTCAGGTATGTAATATTATGCATAATTTTGAATGCAATTCGTTTAAAAAAATTACATGTAATTTGTTATGTTTTACAATAATAACATTGTGACATACAGTGTATTTCATTTCATACCTACGGGTGTAATACTGGCTCTTGTCTAGGGCAATACACTCATGCCGCCTGGAGGCTGTTGCTAGCTGCCCGTGCAATAAAGCCCAGTGATATCAACAAGACCCTCGGTTAAAATCATTTTTCAAATTGACTGGTTTTATAACGCTATTTTTTTGTTGAAAATATTGTAATTTTCATTGAAAAAAATTACTTTCGGCTGTGGATTTCCTTCGAATTTATTCAAGATCTAACAATAAAACGTCGATAACCATTTTGGATTATGGATAGTTTTCTGAAGAAGATCCCTATGAGTGACAAAGTATCGATGACACAAAGATCTAAATATACCTACCATTTAATTATGAGTTTTCTGAAGAAGATGAGTGACAATTTATAATGTCTTCACTTCTTACATTTAATTTAATGCATTGCTTTTCTACATGTGTAATGTATTTAAAACTATATGTGCTAAACTTATAAGGAATATCAAATGGGTAAAGTATACAATTCATAATTGATTTAAACTATAAGTCTAAGTCCCACTGGTGATTATGACGTCGCAAAAAATCATGTCAAATTAGGATGTTATAATTACCGGAAGATGATAATAGTTGGTGGTTAATCATTCTTTATACATGTCATATTCACAGTATATTGATGCAGTAAAATATGTTTATAACTAACATATGTTTACAACATTCATGGTTATATAACATATTCATTTTCTTTCCTCATTTAGGTTACTATATGATGCCTGATACATTTGTACAATGAACTATGATTTTAACAATTTAAAAGTGATTTTGTTGGTCCCCAGACGTTCGGGCGTTACATAGCCATGTTTTACTGTATTGAGATATTGTGACGTCATCACTTACAGATTTTGTGAGCAAAATTCCTGTCATTTTCTCTGAAAAAAATGACATTTAATGTTATAGGCTTACAAAATTTCAAATCAGTATATAATTAACATATGATATTTTGATAAGACCTGCATATGGGTAATTCAATAATTTGGATAATTTTTATCCAAAAAACAAAAACTCAACTTTTAGTTTAGATATGATAGCAAGAATATTTAAACTATTCACATATAAATTCCAGTGTTGTGTTTAAATCTTTCTGTAAATGGATTAAGATTAAGATAATGCTGGTATTTAAAACACCTTCAAATCGTTAAGGCTTTTAATTTCCTGATATATATATACAGGTAATATTAAAGCCTGTGATGGTTTACTGTGAAATATTTATGAGAACAAAGCAATAAAATACTTCATCAATTAAATGTAGAACAATGTACAAATAACTTCATGATTATCAGTTCCCTGGCAATGAACAATTAAGCCATTTTTTTGTTCTCTTTTCAAAATCTATTAATGAGAAACAAAACAAAAGTCCAAAACATAATTTTGGGACTTTGCCAAAGTTTAAACAAGCGAATGACACTTAATCTGTGAATAAGTACAATGTTAATCAAGTAGAGGATTTGAAAAAATAAGTCTGAATTAAATCAGTCAGGTTACATAGATTTGTATTCATTTTATGTTCAATTATAATGATAAAAGATATTTTTATATAATTTAACTTTTATCATTGCAGTACAGAAAACATCTTCATTCGTTCTGAAGGTTTTGGTGCTGTCGGGATGTTGAGAGGGTAGGGAGAGGGGGGATGTTGAGGGGGTAGGGGAGGGGGGACGTTGAGGGGGTAGGGGAGGGGGGAAGGGGAGGGAGGGGGTGTCGAGTGGGTAGGGGAGGGAGGATGCAAACATTCAAGAGATTAACTTAAACAAGAATCTCACATTGAGAGCATTTTTTGTTGTTACTACACGATTATAATCAATTGAAAACTTCAAAATTATTACTTGTTGTTCGTTTAAAGTGTAAATCATTTACCTGGTAAGTATCTATCAATTGAAGGTAACGATATCTATAATTCTGTTCACATGTATGTAGGGGTCACACAAAGGTGCAAAATGCCATCTCCACCTATCCGATTACTCCGGTTATTCAGAAATTACCCTATGCAAATAAGCGGAATCCTCTGTATATAACATAAGATATCCAATGAAGCATAAATGTACCTCATAATCCAAAATTTAAATTATAATTAAAGAGTCTGGATCACCGCTTCGACAAATAGCTTTTTTCTCACTATAAATCAACAGGGGAGATAAAGTATATTTCTCTCAGTTACAAAAGTTAAAACTCGTAGCAATGCTTTCTTTTTTGGAAAAAATCAAGAATCATAATTTTAGTTTATTCTTCACTGATGTAAGATGTTTTGTTCTTTCAGAAAAAAATGCGTCCACGAATGTGACTTCTGAGTCACGTGATGGCTATGTTCAAGAGAGCCATGACCTTACTTTATCAGCTCACGTTGTACAAGTACAGGGCATACACGATGCGGGAAACGGCCATATATTATTGTTCAAAGGTGATGAATTTAGGTCATTATGTCCATTACTGGCGTGGAGCACTTCTAAAAGGCCCCCGTCTGGATGACTGCTTCAAACAGACATATGCTATAAATCTAAGGGGAGAGTAACTATCCTGATTCACAGTACCATAACTCGACCAATGCATGCTTTTTTGGACACCAAAATCGATGACACTGCATTTTATTAATTCTTTACTGATGTAAGATGTATTGTTCTTTCAGAAATGCGTCGAGGAGTGACTTCTGGAGTTCGCGTGAGGCTATGTTCAAGAGAGCCATGACCTTACTAAAATCCAGCACGTTGTACAAGTACAGGGCGCCTCCTGGCGCTGTGGAAATGCCGTTTGGGAAAGGGTGACCTTAGGCATGAGGCATGTACCTCAATACTTCTACGTCACGCAGGAGAAACCACGACAATGCCGCCTCTCAAGGTAAGTAAAATTGACAGATACCATAATTGACCAATACCGTTTTTGACCCAATAAGAGCACTGGACATGTAAAAATTTAAAAAGAAACTAGAAAAAATAAGGGGTCACTTGAAAAACCTAATTTGGACTAGCTTCTCATAAAATAAGTGCAAATATTAAGTCATTAATTTATAAACAAAATAAAATAAAAAAAAACTTACACAGTTTTCATAGCTTTTATCTGTATTTGATTTAAGAAAAGTGAAATTGAAGCCTCAAAAAAGGGAAGTGGCTAATAATAAAGGGACGGAGTACTTATTGGATCAAATACTATATCACAAGTTTATAAATACTCAATAATCAAACCTGCATATTAACCACCATCTCATGTATAAAGAATGTTACCTGCTTGATAAGACCATGTTGTTAGGGTCACAAATAGTCAATTTAAACATTAGATCTGTGCTGTGTATAAAGACCACCTGGCTATAAAGACCTTTCTCTTTCATACCTACGGGTATAATACTGGCTGATCCAGGGCAATACACTCATGCCGCCTGAGGCTCTATTGCATGGCTACCCATGCAATAAAGCCTCGAGACGTCACGGCATCTGCAAAATTTCTATTTCCTAGGTAAAATTTTAACATTTTTTTTCACAAACTTAACTTGTTTTACAATAAAAGATGCAAACAATGGAATTTGTGTTGAAAATATCACGTAATTTTTCATGAAAAATTTACTTGTAGCCCTGGATTTCTTCTAATTTATTTCAAAATGGCAGGATATTATAGTTGTAAAATTGCAATAAAACGTTGAGGTATGAAAGAAAAATACTCTTCATAAGTGTGTATGTAGGATAGGGATATTCTACCCTCGGTAAAACAAAATGTTGCAAAACCCTCGGCAAGCCTCGGGTTATAAAGTTATGAAAGAGTCTTATATTATTGTCCCAAGGTGGTCTTTATAGACAGGTTTGACTCTAAATGCAATACTATAAACAAGTTTTAAATGATTTCAAACAATGTTATTGGATTAAAACATTTTCTGTAAAAAAAGAAAATAGTTATTTGATTTCAAGTTACTTCATTATTTTTGACTTTTTCAGGCTTGGAATGGTTACAATGGTAATGTGTACTTTGAGCCAATTCAGATCAACACTTTGACAGAGGGACAAAACATGGGCCCTATGTCTGTCATGTCGTCTCGCGCCAACGACAAGCTTCATCGGATGCTCCTAAACCGTAAACAGATGAGCTCAGGAAAATTTGATCGTCTTGACAGTGCGACTACGAGGAGTGTTTCGCGGCAGACAGGAAAGTCATTGAGTGTGAGAAGTTCTACCCGACAGTCGCTCATTCTTGACAAGAAGACAGTGATGAATGGTTATAATGAAAACATTCAGGACGATTTAGCTCTGATTGAGGGCGTTGAGTGCACTGGTAGTTTGGCAGTGCGACCAAAGAGTGACAAGACGATGGACAAGGAAACACGAAGGGCGCTCATGTACAACAAAGACAGACTCTGTAAAGGTTCTGTCGTAAACCGCATTAATGGAAGTCGTAATAAGTCACGAATGATACTCAAAGTCAATGGCGGCAAATTTGTCAGCCCACAGACCATGTCGCCGTTACTACGCACACAGACACAGTACTCACTTAGCAACCAGCGGTTGACGACGAACAGTCCGGACCCCTACCATCAGCAGTTACCTCCCCTTGAACAGCTCCGTGCTTCTGTGCGACATATGGACACTGCAGACAAGCAGAAAGCTCAGTCCTCATACAGATATTCAAAACCAGTGACAATGACGGAAGAGATAAAACCGTTTATAAAATATAGCCCGGAAATTAAAAAATCTCGCGCACAGCCAAGTTACGTGTAAAAGGTTAGAGTTCAAACAAAGGGAGTGCAAGTTATGTTAAACATTATTTTACTTCAAACGATTTGTGTTAAACAAAGAAATAACTTATTATGATTATGGTACACTATGATCTTTTGGAAGAACAAGGGGAGATAATTCATCACTACAAGGGAGTTAATTCAATACCACCATAAGAGATACTCTCAACACAGTGATCCATTGATTTAAATCAATATCACAAGGGGAGATAATTTATTATAACAAGGGAGATAATTCACTACTACCAGGATATATACTCTCAACATAATGATCCATTGATATAACTCAATGACACAAAGGGAGATAATCCATTTTCAAAAAGGATACTTCAAGTGGTATTGTGTTGAATTAATATTGTGATGACAGATTTCAACTCTTCATGTCCTTAAAAATGTGATGTGTATCCCTAAATAACACAGCTGTTGATAAAATGATTAGTGTGTGTTTTCAGGATCATGTACATATACTAAGGAGTTACATACATAGACCACACAAATACAATGTGATCGTGAAGGAATATGACTCATTTCCATTAATGTCTGGTTTGGCATGATTATTTATTTCAGATATTTAAAGCTATGCTGTGATTTTCCTGTGATCATATTGCCTATTAGCTATGCATCATCATCAGGTCACATGGAATTTATATATAATTTTATATATATATATACCTGGTATGTATATTTACTCATGCTCAATGTTTTCATTTTCCGAAACACAGAGTCAATATTGCCATTATGTCATATTGCCCGAAGATTGAGTTCCACAAGGTTGTGTCCTAAGACCTTCACTCTTCTTTTCATCAGCATGCATGTCAAACACTACTATATTATTGGTTCATCGTCATAATATTATCTAATTATCTAAACTTTGATTATATCATTAAGGTATTATATCACTATTGTAGATAACAAAATACTTCCTGTTCATTATTTAATTCTATTAGGATGATATATGTCTGCAATTCTTAATGCTTACCACTGAGGACATAATTATAACAGTGTCTTTGATATGGGAATAATTAATATTTTCGAAATACATTTTTTTTTTGAGTTTTTTAATTCAAAATAATTATAGATATATTATGTTGAAATCCCTTCTTCAGTAAACCAATTTTCATAATAATATTTTATGTTTTTTTACATCAAATTAAAATATTAGAGAAAATTATTCATTATTAGATAATATTTTAAATGTACATGTGATGAATGATTTCAGTTGTATGTTTAATACTGCATTTATGAGTCGAATGAGCACTTTCATATTTTCTGTATCTCCACAGAGATGGAGTATTAAAGGGAAAGAGCTCTGAAAAGACTGTAGATGGTGTTTGTTTGTGATGACTGGTCATTAATATAGGTCTTACTTTCAATTTTCGTCAGCTTTACTAGTAACTTCTGATTTGACTACAGTACATACATACACGATATATCATGACCCATTCTCATGAGAGTTTGGAAAGATGTCATGTAATCACGTGATGTTCTCGGAATTATAACATTAAAATATCAGCTTAAATTTTTTTGGTTTTGTTTAAAAAGTGTGACACGATTTAGTTATGTTTATTTGAATTGTTATTAAAGTTTTCAAATCGTTACCACTCAACCTGACTTCTAATTAGTCTTAGTTCTGTATATTGGTTTAATTACAACTGGATATTTTTTCAGATTTTTTTCAGAATCATTAAAAAATTCTGGCAGATATGTATATTGAGACATACAGTTATCTCATCCTTCTTGTGACACATGGCTAAAAGTGTTGAATAATTGAAAGATGACAAAATCCAAATACCGGTATTAAAATCCTCAAAGAAAATCCTTGATTTCTGGAGAATTATGAAACTATTTTCGTTAAAGTAAGACCTAAACATACATATGATCCCGTCTTTGAAAATGACCGACACCAACATTGTATTATAAAGAACCATGCAATTATCTCCCTTTATTGACTGATGATAAAACTTTAGAGCAGAGTTATCTGCCCTTGTAAGTATATGATAAACATTGCTTATGCTTGACTTGTTAGAATCATATAACATCATGAATTTGTTTTTCATACAAATTGATGTACCTGGTTATTATTAAAACAACAAAAGATATAATTCTTCAGTATATATTACAGAGATTTAGATTCAATTTTGAACGTGTGTTTTACTGAAAATTGTATACATGTAGAGTCTACAGTGGCCATAATACAGTATGCAAGTGGAAATTTTGCTATTTATTCTTTGTAAATTAACATACATGTATTTCTAATTGTTATTCCTAACACCATCCAATCTTAACAAAATTTTATATACTGACCTAAAGAACCATTTACGCATCCTATGTAAATTATCAAAAATATTTTCCAGCCCATTATTTATAGAGAAATCAATGTTAAAATATATTGTAGACAAGTATCAATTGTTGTTTGGATATTATTGCCCACAACTCAGGACTTTTACATTATTTCAAAATAAGCACTAGATAACTAGCTTTTATTTGGTCAACTTTTTTTAATGTGAATAATTAATTTCAGAAGATGAATTTTAACAAAGATTTGAAATTATGAAGGATATGTTTGGATACATGTATTAGAAAGAAACTGATGGGGAATGTGTACTGTATTATGACCATTGACTGAAAGTCATTATATTATCATGCATATCTGTGATATTTCATTTCTCTTTAAATTTAATTTAGCGATTTAGAAAATCAATATATTATAATCAAATAATATTAATTTAAAAGAGAATGAAACCTAATTGTGACAATACTATTGTACATACAATGTAATATCCATATATCACGTAAATGTATCATTATCAAATTGAGACCATAGAAGCATTGGTGTTTCTTTGAATATCATTGTTATGATACAATGTATTTATAGTTTATAGAATGTAGCAAAATTACTTCATCAATATTTATAACGAAGGGCAAGTTAAATTTAGGTCACCTGAGAGGAAGTCTCAAGTGACCTATTCTAGTTGCCTTTTGTCCGTTGTCATGCGTAGTCCGTCGTGTGTACGTAAACTATTTACATTTTCGACTTCTTCTCCAAAATCACAGAAGTAATTTCAATGAAATTTTGCACAAACCTTCTAATTAGGCATGAGGCCAATCAAAATTGTGAATTATATGACCCCCACCCCCCTTGGAGCTGTGGGAGGGGCTAAAAGGTGTAAAATTGACTAAAATTTCAAAAATCTTTTTTCCACTCACAGATGTGGTAGAATCAAATACTTTTCATTAGCTAGAAAGGTCTCAAGGCCCTCTACAAAAATTGAGAGTTTTTATGACCCTGGGGGTCTCAGGTTTCCCCCTGGGGAGGGGGTTAAGTTTTACTATAATTTTTACGAGGAAAACACATTTTTTCGCATTATTTGGTCATTTATCATAGAAAATTAATCAAATGTTGTCAGAATTATCCCTATGAGATGGCCATTGAATCCTATTAACAAACTTTCCATGACTAACCCCCAGGGGTCTTAGGGGCGGGGTCAAAAGGGGTCAAATAGGCTAAAACTTCAAAAATCTTCTTCTGAAATTCTGGAACTAATAGAATCAAATACTCTTCATTGATGGAAAGGTCTTAAGGTCCTTTATAAAAATTGTGATTTATATGACCCTGGGGTCTCATGTTTTCCCCTGGGGAGTGGGTCAAGTTTACTAAAGTTTATATAGGAAAAACACCTTTATGAACATTATTTAGTTATTTTTTGATAGGAAATTAGTCAAACTGGGTTAGAATTATTAGCTTGAAATAGCATTTTAATGTCATGTCCATATATTGTCCTGGCCGACCCACAGGGGCCAGAGGGGCAGAGCCAAAAGGGGTCAAAATGGCTAAAATTTCAAAAATCATCTTTTGAATTCATAGATTTGATGGAACCAGATACAGTTACTCTTTATAGATTGTCCTTTACAAAAATTGTGAATTTCATGGCCCTGGGATCTCAGATTTTCCCCTGGGGAAGGGGTCAAATTTACTATGGTTTATATAGGAAAAAACACATCTATGAACATTATTTGCTTAGTTTTCATAGGAAATTAGTCAAACTGGGTTAGAGTTATTAGCCTGAGATAGCATTTTAACATCATATCCTTATTGCATGGTCCTGGCCGACCCCAAGGGGCCAAAAGGGATCAAAATGGCTAAAATTTCAAAAATTCTTCTGAATTTACAGATTTATTGGGACCAAATAATCTTCATAGATTAAAAAGTCAAATGTATAAAATCACTGACTGACTTCAAGGGTCTGATGGGCCAATATATAGTGTTTATATGTCTTTGTTTCATTCTGTATCGCAACTCAGGTGACCGTTAAGGCCCATGGGCCTCTTGTTTATGTAAATCATTTTCCCATATATATACTATAATATTGTAAGTTGTATATATCAGATTTTATATTTAATTGTTGTTTTCTTGTATAAAATGAAATATTTATTAGATATTTTATAATCAACATTTTCATCATCTTTTGAAAGTAAATTCTATAAGTATTGATGTAATTCTTGATCAACCCAACATTAAAATTATAAAAGTGCTCAATAAAATGAAAAATGTTGTCTTAAGATGACTTCTGCTTATTAATGATTAAAAGTTGCATAAAATTAGAAGAAGAAAAAAAAAAAGAAGAATTTAGAAGCAGTGAAAGAAAGTTTGTTTATGATATTGGCAGGTCAGCAGCAGCCTTGCCAAAGACCTATCAGTCGAGGAGTCAATAGAAATATTTTTTAATTATCAAATTTAATTCACCAAGGGAGAAGTTGTGGTAGTCAAGCGGTTGAGGAGATTCTACATATAGCCACAGTTCTGGGTTTTAATTTTGAATCACATACATGGAACAAAGATGCCAGGTACTGATCAAGTGATATACTTAACACAATGGTTTTTTCTCCAGGTACTCCGGCTTTCTATCATCTCCTAAACCTGCCCATTCCTTATATGACCCTGGCTCTTAATAGGATGTTAAAACCAAAAAAAAAAAAAAAAAGGATAAGGGTGGTCAGCAGGGATATAATTATCATCCAAGGAGTCAGTAATATAAGACTCTTTCAGATGTGGATATGAAGGATAGGGATATTCTACCCAATGGTCACAAAATGTAGTAAAACCCGAGGCTTGCCGAAGGTTTTGCAACATTTTGTGATCCCGAGGGTAGAATATCCCTATCCTTCATATCCACTTATGAAAGAGTATTTTTCTTTCATACCTCGACGTTTATTGCAATTTTACAACTAAAATATGCCGCCATTTTGAAATAAATTCGAAGAAATCCACGACTTGAAGTCAATTTTCCATACATGAAAAATAACGTGATGCTTTAAACACAAATTCCGTTGCTTGTATCTTTTATAGTAAAACCAGTCAATTTTGTGAAAAAAATGTTTAAAATTTTATCGAGGAAATAGAGATTTTGTTGACGCTGTGATGTCACGAGGCTTTATTGCATGGGTAGCCATGCGATACAGGCTCAGGTGACATGAGTGTATGGCCCTAGACCAGCAAGTATTACACCCGTAAGTATGAAAGAAAGTGATATATCTGGTGGTCCTGTACACACACTGATTTTAGTGCAGTTAAATTTTAGCGCAAATGCAAAAAAATGTAATTTATGATTGAATTTATAAGTGGACGTATGTATCAGCGTGATTCGGTGGTTCAATACTGAAAATACCGTTTTACAAAATTCAACACTGTACTTGAAGCAAAAAACGCTAATAGAAAACTACCATAAAATTAGTACAGCTACAGTACATGTATTTGATAAAAATTCAAACAAGTGATAGCTTGATTTTACTGCGGGATAAGCAATGTCTTATGGGTAAATCAAACAAGAAGACATGAGGAAACAAATTCTGACTGTATACAATTCAGATACTCTTTCCATGAAAAAATCACAAACAATTTCTTGATATTTAATAAACTTTTCACAATTTATTTCAGTAAAATGGACGGAAATATTTAGTTCTTAAATTATCACAGATGATTTCATACATATCAAACAATGATGAAAGATAATTCTTATTAAAATAAATAAACATTAAATAAATAAATTATTTATTAAATTAATTATTTTAGAATTGAAGTTATAACAAACTGTTTGAGAAATTTTTCTCATAATAGGTATCTCATTATATAACAAAATAAATGATATTTATTTCCATATGATGACTAATAATATTTTATCACTCAGCATCCATTATTTTGGTCTATAAT
The DNA here is from genome assembly GCF_041381155.1 of Argopecten irradians. Classification (NCBI taxonomy): domain Eukaryota; kingdom Metazoa; phylum Mollusca; class Bivalvia; order Pectinida; family Pectinidae; genus Argopecten; species Argopecten irradians. The sequence goes on along the minus strand of NC_091140.1, from coordinate 43,187,839 downwards.
TTCAAATCTTCTTTTTTTCATACAAAATAATGTCATTTCCTTTGATACATAGGCTTTGGTCGTTATCAATGTATCCATAATTGAGAATTTAAAATCTCTCCTCTAGCTAATCAAAGTTCTATCAAAGCACAGTAGGTTAATTCACAACCTATTCCAATACATGTATTATCACAAATCACAAAATTTTACTTAAACATCAAGAAGTCAATTTGCACAAGTTTGTTTTTTTCTCTCAGATAATGCATTTTTATCATCACTGGCTGTGTAGAAAGTTGAGTTCGTCCACATAAAAATCATTGGCTGCGAAGATTTTTCAGCCTAAATGAGCCGTTATCACTGGCTGTGAAGGAATATTGAGTTTGTGTCAGTCTAAATGAGCCATCATTAGCTGTGAAGGAATATTGAGGCACCAGTTAGTGTCAGCCTAAATGAGCCGTTATCACTGGCTGTGAAGTATTGAGTTAGTGTCAGCCTAAATGAGCCGTTATCACTGGCTGTGAAGGAATAAGGAATTGAGTTAGTGTCAGCCTAAATGAGCCGTTATCACAGGCTGTGAAGGAATATTGAGTTTGGGTCAGTCTAAATGAGCCATTATCACTGGCTGTGAAGGAATATTGAGTTTGGGTCAGTCTAAATAAGTCAAAATCACTGGCTTCGGAGGAAGAGAGCGGCACCACATTGGAGCCAGTGGCTCTGGTTTCCTCCACATGGAACCTCCAGACGTGTCACGATACGGTCCCTCTCGGCACTGTAGTAGATAGGGATGGTGATCACATCATCTAGACCATACGGGGATGGAGCATCCTGTTGGGGAAAAATATGATACAAGTCAATCAATCGAATTACTAAATACATACCGTATTAGAACCCAATAAGCGCCCAATTGAAAATTGAAAGGGTGCTGAATAGAACAAAATTTGGACTGATATTTCACACAATTCTTACACCAACTAGGCAATTATTCAATTTTATAAAAGAACGAAAATGGAGAAATCCTCACAGTTTTCACAGTTTCAGACTGATTCTGTATTTATGTCAGTGAACCGGTACATGAACTTGTGGCTTCAAAAACAGGGAGGAGCACTTATAGGGATAGGGCCCTTATTGGGTTGTGTATGGTGATATATTTTTATTTCAGAAACTAAGCATCTTTATTGCTAGCTAAAACTCTTCCTCTGTTCAAATTGGTTCACCAATTTAATTTATAATATAATGTGTTTCCTGCATGCAAACTTTGGGAGACTTTGTTGAGTCAAATCCAATAATGAAAACAAAATTGTTACGTCCATATTCATCTCATAGAGAGCAACTCTACTGATTGTATATCATGGAATTAATGTCCTATAGTTTCTTTTATTTATAAGTTCTTTGAAAATTAAATGTATATTTTAATGAAATTTAGAGTTTATTGGTAAATGATGAAGCCCTGCACATTTTACTGGAGAATCATGAAATTATTTTCAGTTTAACATATTTTGAAATGAAGATCAGTTGATACATTAATTAATCAGACCAAAGGGAGATAACTCATATCATCAAGGGATATTTTTTTCATTTATTATTATACGAAACAGGTGGAATGAAGAGAGGTATCACGGAGTTCATAAATCAGAACCCAATAAACACAGGAAAAACCCTGATAAATGGTTCTTCATAGAATCAGTTTACCATGACTGTGTGGACAGAACACAAACCACATGAAGACAACAAAAGAAATTTAGCAATATGCAGACTTGTAAATGGCAAACCAGTCACTAATGAACAAATTTAATTCAAAAGTCTCTTAATATTTTATAACTATTAATGTTTCCTCAACAGAAGGTATTGTCTTATAAACCAGCCACAAACCTTTAAGGACAGTTAATGGTAAAGTCTTACCTTTGGTACCCAGGCGATCACACAGGGAGGTATACCAGATACACTGGGGGAGTCACGCTGATTGTCGGACAGCCTTGAACCATCAAAGTTACAGCCTTCCATCTGAAGGCCACCTAGCTTCACCATCGTACGAGCTCCCTGGATAGAGCCCTTCCAGGTACTGGCAAACTTCAAACTGTCCATGGAACAGCCCATCTCTCTGTGAACAAATATCATCACAGTTCGGAACAGGGAGAGTATAATAGGAAAATTCAGATAAAATTGGGGCTTGAAATTTGCACAGTATTAATTTGAATATGGCATAAAATCTTCCTTCATCACTTGTGTAGCTAAGATATTATTTAATTTTTAAAGCACAATGTATCATATGCACGATGTGCTGTTGATCCAAAGTCATAGATTTGAATTATGTATCATATGCGCAATGTGTTGTCGATCAAAAGTCATAGATTTGAATTTCCTGTCGAAAATGTGCTCAATTGGTGACTATTGGAAGGATATTATATACAATCAAACTTTATTAATACAAACTTAGATGAATAAGAAGATCCAGTTTAATGTAATACTGTCTGTTGGTCCTGTCCAAACTTATTCTACAATGTTCACCAAAATTAAATGCACACCAGAAATATTGTGACAAGGGAATATATTAAGAATAAGCCATTGGAAACTTTGTTTCAAGCAATCTTCATATAAGAGTCACACTGTACCTTGCTGTTTGTTGGCGGAGAGCATTAAGGAACGTGTCGGGATGGAAAAGTTCTGACAGATCCAGCTGATCCCTCAGGAGACTGCCGTTCTCAGCCTTGTCCACCCATTTCTGAATGGCAGTTGCCCTGGCAACCAAACCACGTAAGTATACAATGGGATCCTCTGGACCGTCCCATTTAGACAACCAGTTCAGGGGTGTCTGTAATAGCAAAAAATTTCAATAAACAAATATTTCAATAAAAGTTTTATAATTTTATATTTAACACAAACACGCACAAGAATTCCACGGAAGTGGATGTGTGGCTTGCACAGCATCACAAAAAAAAGTTATTTACAGTTGAAAATATTGTTAATAATTGGGTGAAGTTATAAAGTCCTGTAACTCTTGCAAATATAGATGAATTTTGACCAGTATCAAACCCATCTAAAATCTTATTGATATAAAACAATACACCAAATTTGGTTGAAATCGGACAATAAATACTTAAGTTATCAAGCGGAAACCATGTTTTGACAATTTTAATGTCCCGTAACTCTTGCAAATATTGACAGATTTTGACCAGTATCGAACCCATCTAAAATCTCATTAATATAGAGCAACATACCAAAGTGGACAATAAATATTTAAGTTATCAAGCGGAAACCATGGATTTATCTGTTTTGACAATTTTAAAGTCTCGTTACTCTTGCAAATGTTAACAGATTTTGACCATTATCAAACTCATCCAATATCTCATTGATATAAAGCAATATACCAAATTTGATATAAATCGGTCAATAAGTAATTAAATTATCGCACGAAAACCGTTTTCCGGACACCGACCTAAGTGTCGCCCTTGTGTCACAAAAATGGATTTTTGCATTTTATAGACTGAAGAGATTAAGGTTAATATGTTTTGTGATTAATATTATTAAAATCTAGAATCCATACTTTTCCAAAAAATTCTTACCTCCTGGTTCAGAAGAGCAGCGGCCAGCCCCTGGACCTCACTGGTCAGTAGCTGTGTACCTCGGATCACCTTACTGAGGGAGGCCAGAGAATGGTGGATCTTCTGGACAAGCTTGACCGCATTATACCGCTCCAAAGCAATGAACGACATGATTGGAGACTCCTGTCCAGACTTTGCCACTGGCGGACTGATCCTCATCTGAATCAGCTGGGAGCCCTGGAAATCAAACAGGAAGAATACATTAATATGATTTCAGAAATACATAATTTTTTGTCATTGGTTTTATTTTGGCAAGCAAACAGATGTTTAATAGCCCAGATGTTGAATAAGCATCACCAAAATCTATAAATGTGATGCGTTGATGAAGTGATGGTTTTGTCTTGATATGAAATTTGAGTTGAATTTGTCAAATGATTCATAATAAACATGACACATGTGATTGTGTACAACTCAGAAATTGTGAAAAGGTAATTGAAATATCAAACCAGCTTCCATATATCGAAATTGGGACAGAACAGACATGTCAAATTAATTTTGTATAAGGGACTGGAGCTGGCCAAAAACCTGTTCCTTTAAAAAGATCTGGAAATAAATCCTTGGTAGTGTTGATACAAGGCATGAGTATACTTCTGTGCCACATGTAGCTATAATTCATTATTGTTGTGGTTCACAAACAATTACTTACTATCAATCTACAGTACTTACCTTGTTCAGGGTCTTCCATAGGTTCAGAATGGGACTAAGTTCGTTCGCCCAGACTTCCTTGTCAAACCTACTGGCCTTGACATTGGCACGTTGGAGAATCTTAAGTTGGGAGATGACTTGTGAACTGACCATTCGCTGGGCTGACCGGTCGATATTGTCTGGCAGACCAAAATATGAAGGGTTGTCAAATTCGGGTAGCTCAGCGATTGCGGCGGTGAAATCTGATATGTTGGTAGAATTAGGGAGACGGATTGGTCCTAGTCGTTTATTTCTGTTCTGAGGCGACAAGGTGTTTGCATCGAAGAACTGTTTTAGATAGGAGACCATTACCCGCATGTCAAATGGATTGTCCACGCGGCCGCCATAGATAGCAAACTCGAACAGGCCGTGGATAAACTGCCACTGAACGTCCTGACCTGGAACAGCAATGTCATTGAGGATATGAATTTTGATTGTATAACAGACGAAAATTTCTCAGAGTGGAAAATAAACAAATATATATTGGAAATGTTAAATTGTACAGCTTAATTATGATATGCCTTTTTTTTTCAAGAAATACGAAATGAACTGAAAACAAGTTTGCACTAAAGTCGAACACATACATGTTAAAGATAAATCTTGATAAGACAGGATGGGGCAGACATAGGTAGCACTATCATAAGGCCTCGTATTACTGTACAGAGCTTTAAATTTGTGAGGAGCAGAGGTCATATTTCACGGTTCAGCGATCCATATAATTTGTAGATATATGCGATACCTATGTCATATAGCAAAATATCTATAATTGTTATTCATCAATTATAAAATTTATTGAAATCCATTAATAATTAGCTTAATTATTTGATAATTATAACAGGCTTACCTCCTTTACAATGTCGATCAATGATATCTGCCCCAGCTCTGAGATCCGAGAGTGAAAATTCATAGAACTTGGTCCAACCCTAAACATAAAACATTTAAGTCTATACATATGCATATTCAAAGGATAAAAAGAAGTATTTTGTAAAATCAAATTAATATTTACATACCACAAATTAATTTTGATGAAAAAATAGATATTTAAAATTATTTACCAGTGAGGTACTGCGAGGAAGTAATGGAGAAACTCCGACAGACTTTATATATTGATTTTTTCCCCCTAAATATTTACTTTTTTCTCATATTTATATATACCCTGTGGTTATTCCTGATACATTTTGACGTTGACTTTAACTCCACTGATCAGAACAAACCTGTGGAATGAAGACTCGTCTCTCCTGCATGATGGCATGGAACCAGGCGAGAGCGAACATGGCCTGGGAACGAATAACGCTTCCGGTCTTACTGAAGTACTCCGGACTCCATGTCTCAAACGAGCGGTACAAGTTCCTCTTTACTCCAGGTGGAGACTGAGAAAAAGGAAAAGATTTAAATATTGTATTTAAAGCAGAATTACTACTATCCATATTTGAATTCTCCACCACCGACAGAGCATAAATGATATTCATTATTTGAACAATAATTTGTGAATAATCATGTATATAAAGGTATAATTAACACAAAAAATAACATAAAATAATTTATTTTGCCTTTGGTGCATGCGCAATCAATACTTCATTCCATATAGAATATAGTGCCACAGATTTTTTTCGGGATGCAATTAATTATTTTTCATATTTTTAACTTGAAGTAAAATTAGAAGCTCAAACTTTTCAATGGTGGTAATGGTGTAAAGTAAGTAAGTTTAGTAACTGAAGAAAAAAAATACATGGTCTACTCCTGCTTTTGATAGTGAAAAAATACCATTTGTCAGAGCTGCAGCATCTTTAATAATTTAATTGAAAGAATATAATATAATGGCTGATACTAGTTCAAAAGAAATTTATTTTAATATTGATAACACTGAAAATGAGTTTACTAAAAGGGTTATCGTTGATATGTTTTAAAACAAGTTTTGCCAGTAAACAGAGTGAAAAAATCCATTAATCGCTTACCTCATATGTGATTTTAAGACTGCTCTGAAGTAGAATTGTAGGGAACTTAGGATGGACTTCCGCCGTCATCCAAAGTCGGAAATCAGCATGTGGTTTTAGGGTATTGATCTCCTATTAATAGATGGATATAATGCCAGTTAAATAGAACTTTTAAGATCTATTTTACTTTTCACTATGAAATCAGACTGAGTTTTAATACAGAAATAGTGAATAAAATAAAGGAAAGATAAGTAATTAGCTCAGCAATTCTAATATATCAAATATATTGTATTTTGCTTTTTTCCTACAAAGTACTGAACTTTTTTACTTATAATAATTTGCTAAATAGTTACCAAGTTTAAATTGTAAACAGTGCAGCTATTCCACAACTGCCACTAGGGCAATATAAAACAACACATGGCAAAATATTTTTTGATGAAAAATGTTAGGGTTAAATTATCAATTGATCATAGATTAACCTGGTGTACATATCGCTGTTTATCGTAAACAGAAACATTTTTACCCACCTTTTCTAGCTGGGGTAACCATGCTGTAACCAAGTGGAGATTCTTCAAACACAGCCATTCCCCGTTCTGAGAACAGTCTCGCAGTAACTGCATCGCAATATCTGCCTGACCTTGACCCATGGCAACCTAAAATTAATGCATTTATTAATTTCTCTAAAAATAATATATAATTTAAACATAATTTTTTTTACCAGTAGTAACTGGTACAAACATACATTTGGTTCATGAACATTACCGTCAACAAGACTTTATCAAATCTAATTTTCAACAATAGGCAAATATAGGATCAACTACCAGAGATCCAGTGAATTAGCTCATGTAGAAAGTATTTTTGCAATTATAAATCACTAAAGTGCAATAGGAGAAGTTCTTTTAATTATCTATGGTGGCCATGAAATCCATCTACATGTCAAGACTTGACGTCAGCATACACATTGACAGAATGACAGGAAGTTGTGACAAAATAGAGGCCTTGTTTAAAATGTAATATCTATGATGCTACTCTGTACATCTTTGCCTTACCTGATGGTATTTTTCATGTCCGATAACTTCCGCGGCCAGCTCCTGCAACTCCTGAGAGGGATCGGCACCAGGGGAGATAACTATGAGGATTGGTTCCTCGGCCATCGTCTCCGTCTCAAACAACTTCTTCAGATTGACAGATGGTGAAGACAGTTCCTTCATAGCTATAATAAAACAGAATTTTGTTTTTATCACAGATTTTTCAAATACCTTTGGTAAGAATGAATAATCTTTTTTTCATTTCACACAGTAGTTATTTTCTTTGGTATATCATATGCTATATACGCACAGTAGAGGTCCTAGCTTGATGAAAATTATACAAAACATCTAAGAAATATTTATGTCTTTTAGCTACATGTGGTCTTAATTTCAACAGAATCTTTTGACAGATAGATTGAGGTTATCATCAGGAAAACCATCACTTTAAAACAATACAGTCAAACCTGCTCTAACGACCGCCTGTCTATAACCACTGATTTTTAGACTTCCCGTGCAGTATATAATGGCACTGTGCATAACGACCACCTGTCTAATGTGGCTAAAGACTGGTCATTTTAGCCCCGTCAAAGTTGTCTAACGACCGGTCTCTGAGATTGACTTGTCGAGTACCGAGTACAGTGTGCGTTCCTTTGACCTACTTCAGGTAATTAACTCCCTTAGAAAGCAAATGGCAGCCATTACTGAAGCCCAAGCTATGAATTGTTTATACAGGACTGTATTGTGTATAACCTAGCGGTCGTAACATTTGAGGTACAAATATGTTTGCCGACTTGAAGATAGAAGTTTTAAAGACAGTTTATGCCTATCAAAGACTGAGATTATGTTTGGTAGTGAACGCCATGTGCATGAAAAGATCACTCGTAAAGCGTGATTTTGAAGCCATAACTCGGATGATACAGTAGGCAAAATAAAACATTTATTTATATAATGTGTTCCGTTATTCATTGCCGATATTTAACATTGTAATACTACTAAGAAATGGCCAGTACTTACCTATTTCAAATTAGGCCTATAAATTTACATTCATTTCTTCACGATTATTGAGTCAGTCGAATTATCGCCAGGGTATTCTCGATGTGTTTCTCGATGTGTTTATCAATAAAATATGGTCAAATTACTTGGTAGAAATGCTACTGAAAGTTAATTAATGTACCTGCATTGTGATTTTAATAGTTTTGAAGCTATGTATTGTGAGAAAACGCCTCCAAATCGATCTTTCATGTCCCGAGATTAATCCGTCAAAACTGCTAACACGGCAACGTTACATACGACTTGCCAGCGAGAAAGTAATGTAAAAAAAATTACAAGCATACATTGTCTGAAATTAATCTTGCACAGAAAATTCCAGGCCATGTCAAGTCAGTAATTAGGTAATCGTTATGTTCATAGCTGAAAAAATCAACTACTAGTGTGTATCAAAACGAGTTGATTTTGTTATGATCAAAATTTTCGCTTGCATTAGAAAGCCAAATCCAAACATTAAAAAATAAAACGAACTCAAATTACGGAAATATATTGACATAATTAGTTTTTAAATAATGCATGGTAATAAATTTATTAAAATGCAATAGCAGGTCTGTTTTGTATTAATATAATTCTGTTTTATTTATTGACTCGCTGGTTGGCACGAAAGCCCCAACCTGTCTATAAAGGCAACCTGTCTATAGTGACCGTTTTTCTGTCTCCCCTTCAGTGGTCGTTATAGACAGGTTTGACTGTATATTTTTTAGTATGCCCTAATTAAAAATCCTGCAGTTTAAGATGGTTATTTTTGAGATACACGGCAAAGAAGTAATTTCAACAGTGTGGATAAAAACATTGTCAAATCTTAAGGCAGTTCGGTGTCACACATAAAAAATACCCCCTTACCAGAAAGTATCCGGATAATATTTATGCAGGTGGTATATCTTATGCATGACACCGGCTATTTATCAAGACAGAGTCATAATACAAACATGGTCTCATGATATGGAATTAACAATAGAAAATAAAAGGTGACATGACAAATAGAATAATGATGAAAAACACAAATAATTAGTGAGCAATATTGATGGAATGCTGTGAATGAAGTTTTTAAAATGATGTTTTTAAAAAATACAGCATGCGTCTTACAATCTTGAGATAGGTTCTATAACATACCTAGAGCTTTGCAGGCAAACAAGCCCATAGCTGTCTGTAGCCTGTCTGGTCTGACAGTCTGTACGGCCAATAACTGCTGGAACAAACTGGTCCTCTTCTCGATGACCGATGGGAACTCGTTCTCACACTCACTGCTACGTGAGAAGCTCGACCACATAGATGAATCGTCAAAGTTAAACTGCTGGTAAAGTTTCGGTAAGTTAGACTGAAAAGAATAAAAAACTTCATTTTTATTTCAAATTGGATTTTTTTTTTAATATTTACTGACCATTTGTTATTATCATTAATATAAGATGCTTAATTGTTTATAGGTTAAGACTGGAAGGAAATGAAAGCACAATTGGATTTTTTGTTTTGTTTATTTAAGTTTTAAATGATAAACAGTTCTCCGAACCTTTAGACTGGCCATGGCAGCCATACGCTCGGGGTCTACCCAGCTCGGTCCCCGCTGGTTGTCGGAGTCCCCGACCAACATCCCTGTGAATAGTTCCCACTCCTGCGAAAATCAAGAAAATATTCAATATTATGAAAACCATTTAATATTTTTTTTTGCATTTGAAGTAAGTTATTTCATGATCACAATCAGGTCCTTTAAATGAAAATACCACGGGATATCAGACAACGTTTTGTGGGACTATTGTTTCTATTGGTGATGGAATGACGTCAAGATATCCCGCACTAATGTCATTTCAGCGGGAAGATTACAAATAGTTTCATCAACACTGTAGATACTAGTCCTGCACAAACGTTATCGGGTGTCAAATGATACATAAATTCATCCCATTGCGCTAACGCTACATTAATATATAATTAACGTAATATTGCATTAGTAATAAAATAAGCATGTTTACAATTTTACATGTATCAAAAACGACTACTGAGGAAACCCTGTATCAAATATTATAAATCTTCTTTTTGAGAAAAAAAAACCACATTGAAATATAATCAGTAACAAATACTTTACTATGGTTACTTACGTTTTCTTGGAATAGGTCTGGTCTCATCCCGTGGACCATGTGCATGGCAAACATGAGCCTGTCGGTCTTGAAGATGGAGCGACAAACGTATTCATACACCAGTACCTGTAGACGTTGGCCAAGTTTCTGGATACGATGATCTGTCCCGCTACCATCCTGATCAAATAGATTTAATCAAAATCTCTTGGTTTAATAAACGTAACAAGTGAAGTCGTCTATTGGAATTTTTCAGCACATTATACATTATATATCTTAATACTCAAATGCAAATATATTCATTACATCTGATGACTTCCGTTATGCAGGTTCTTTATTATAGGAGAGTTCATTATTATAAGTACCTGGAGAGTAAAACAGATAATAAATACTGTATATACCTGGTACCTAATTTTGCTTGCTGAAATAAACCAATATAGTCACTAATCTTGGATGTTTTATGAACAATGTTATACCATTATTATCATATTATGATATTATTCCAGGCCTGATCTCACCTGTTTTGAGCTGAGAGCTCGAGAAAAGAGTCGTAGGAAAGCTGCCAGACTGAAGCGATACATGTTGTTGATTTTGGCCAGATCACTAATGACGAAGTACAGGGTGCTGCCTTTCTCTGCCAGGGGTAGGTAGGTATTCCTTTCCTGTGGAAAAACAAAAGTTCACAACCATATAACCTGCCATTTGGGAAGCAACAAAGGATATATGTTCAGCAAAGTTTAGATGAATACTTCAAACTTGTATATATATATTGTAAACCTAATTTTCTTTCGTGGTTGTGATTTGCATTTGAAAACAAGTTTGCGGGATTAGCATTCATGAATCTAGAATTTGAATGCAAATCCATATTTATATAAATAATAATGTAGATACTAATTCTCAGAGATAAAGTTTTCTTTTTCCAAATTAACCTAGTAAGTGAGATCTTTAAAGTTTACCTGATCGAGTGAGGCCTGGAGTCTGACCGACTCAGTCAGAGAGTCAGTGATAGTTATACTGCTAGCCTTAGTCTTGTTGAGGGAATCCAGTAGTTCCTTGTTCTCCAGGATGTTTCCTTTGGCATTAGCAAGCTCCTGTTAAATGAAAAGTTTGGTTGTACAAAAAGATACATGTACACCTGCAGAGCAAGTTTGTCCCTTTTCTCATTTATTGATTCTCCCTTCTGACATTAACTAATGACCTTCTCTGACATTGACCCATGCCCTCCTCTGACATTGACCCATACCCTCTCCTCCATCCATCACTCCTCTCCCTAGTATTTGTCCCTCCCATACTTTATCAATGACAGTCACCGTAACTCTGCCCTTTTTTTCAGTAACTCATTTGCCTATCCTTGTCACATACACCCTTACCTCCTTCCATGAATCCTCCCCCAACATTAGCCCCTCTCTACTCCTTTCCCCCGAAACAAAAGCCCCACCCTCCCACTCTTACCCTCCTTCTATGACTGATTCCCCAACATAAGCCCACCCCTCAAACCTCCTTCTTTTGCTCTCCCCCCTACAATTAGCCCCACCCTTACACTCTAGAAGTGACTCCTCCCCCTATAATTAGTCCCAACCTTACCTCTAGAAGTGACCTCACTCCCCTATAATTAGTCCCACCCTACTCTATAAGTGATCCCTCCCCCTATAATTAGTCCCACCCTTACATAACTCTGGCTAGAAGTTTGTCTCGTCCTCCCCCTATACTTAGTCCCACCTTTAACCTCTTACCTCCTTCGTGACTCCTCCCCCTATAATTAGCCCCACCCTTACCTCTAGAAGTGACTCCTCCCCTATAATTAGTCCCACCCTTACCTCTAGAAGTGACTCCTCCCCCTATAATTAGTCCCACCCTTACCTCTAGAAGTGACTCCTCCCCCTATAATTAGTCCCCACCCTTACCTCCTAGAAGTGACTCCTCCCCCCCTATAATTAGTCCCACCCTTACCTCTAGAAGTGACTCCTCCCCCTATAATTAGTCCCACCCTTACCTCTAGAAGTGACTCCTCCCCCTATAATTAGTCCCACCCTTACCTCTAGAAGTGACTCCTCCCCCTATAATTAGTCCCACCCTTACCTCTAGAAGTGACTCCTCCTCCCCCTATAATTAGTCCCACCCTTACCTCTAGAAGTGACTCCTCCAGCTTAGCTAATTGGATTTTGAGATCCTCCTCCGTCTTCAGCAGTTCTGTTTTCCTGACTTCCAGCTCGGGTTTCTCATTTTGTATGGTGTTGGCAAGCAGCTGTAATAAACACAAGGCAACCATACTATCCACTATCAGATTTATATAAACAGTTTAAAGATAATTGGTTAGAATGTCTTACACCGAGAATGTGTTTGATCTAGACTTAAAAAACAACTTAATTCTTCAAATCATTCTGTTAGAATAATTGAGTCTCAATATACTTCTTCACATGAATGCTAAACTTGCTTGTAATTATGCTTATACTACATGCATTTAATGTTACAGTGTACATGTTGATTGTAGCTTATTCATAATTTTGATTACAGTTAAAATCTGCAATAACGACCACCTCTGTATAAAGTATACCTGCTTAATAAGACCACATTTCTTGGATCACCAATCTTTAATTTCAACAAAATCCAACCTGTGTATAAAGACCACCTGGCTATAAAGACCATTTCCACTCAGTCCCTTAGGTGGTCTTTATAGACAGCTTTAACAGTACTGATAAAGGAAAATTGTTGATAAACCAAAAGAAAATCATACTTTATCCTTTTTTTTAATCTTTTTTTTTTTTAAAGAGAGAACAAACCTGTCCAGTCAGACCAGCTCTTGTAGTGGTAAAGTTGACCTCAGTGATGATGGAGAAAGCGTCCGGAGGAATCTCTGGGGCAGGATTTCTGGTCGTCAGGAAAAGTCGGAATTCTTCATTATAGTCGATAGTCTTTTCCCCAATCTGGACTACATATCGTGGACCTGAAGCATTTCCAAAATCAAAATGAGATTTCTTGGTAATCAACTCATTAATGATATTAAACAAAACAATTCCTACAATTGGTAATGTAAAATTGAGCCAGAAAAAGAGTTTACTAAGGTCACAGTGACCTACTTTTGATAAAGCTTGGACACACCCAGGTGACCCCATGACCCAAATATGTTGTTCCACTTACATGCGGCGTTGCTGATAGAAAGCTAGATAAGATTATTTTCAGAAGGACAGAGCATATAACACAATGTAAAACCATCTCGAACTATCAGATCCTTCACCAGTCAGAGTTACCTCTGAGCCAGCATATAACCATCCAATGTCCTACCCTGAGCCATGAGATTGCCCCTCAGTGGAGGGTAGAGTTACCTACCCTGAGCAATGAGATTGCCTCTCAGTAGAGTGTAGAGTTACCTACCCTGAGCCATGAGATCCCCATCCCCTTCCTCTCATTAGAGTTACCTACCCTGAGCCATGAGATCGCCCCTTAGTAGAGGGTAGAGTGACCTTCCCTGAGCCATGAGATCCCCATCTTCTTCCTCCAACAAGAGTTACCTACCCTGAGCCACGAGATTGCCCCTCAGTAGAAGGTAAAGTTACCTACCCTGAGCCATGAGATTGCCCCAGTAGAGGTAAGTAAGTACCTACCCGAGCCATGAGATCCCCATCCCCTTCCTCTCACTAGAGTTACCTACCCTGAGCCATGAGATCGCCCCTAAGTAGATGGTAAAGTTACCTACCCTGAGCCATGAGATCGTCCCTCAGTAGAGGGTAGAGTTACATACCCTGAGCCATGAGATCGCTCCTCAGTAGAGGGTATAGTTATCTACCCTGAGCCATGAGATCGTCCCTCAGTAGAGGGTATAGTTATCTAACCTGAGCCATGAGATCTTCCCTCATAGAGGGTATAGTTATCTAACCTGAGCCATGAGAGCTCTCAGTAGAGGGTATAGTTATCTACCGAGCTATCCCTAGCCATGAGATTGCCTCTCAGTAGAGGGTAGAGTTACCTACCTGAGCCTGAGATCATCCCTCAGTAGAGGGTAGAGTTACCTACCCTGACCATGAGATTGTCCCTCAGTAGAGGGTATAGTTATCTAACCTGAACCATGAGATCGCCCCTCAGTAGAGAGTAGAGTTACCTACCCTGAGCCATGAGATCGCCACCCTCTTCCTCCGACTAGAGTTACCTACCCTGAGCCATGAGATCGCCCCTCAGTAGAGGGTATAGTTATCTACCCTGAGCCATGAGATCGCCCCTCAGTAGAGGGTAGAGTTACCTACCCTGAGCCATGAGATCGCCCCTCAGTAGAGGGTAGAGTTATCTACCCTGAGCCATGAGATCATCCCTCAGTTCAGAGGTAGAGTACCTACCCTGAGCCATGAGATCGCCCCTCAGTAGAGGGTAGAGTTACCTACCCTGAGCCATGAGATTGCCCCTCAGTAGAGAGTATAGTTATCTACCCTGAGCCATGAGATCGCCCCTCAGTAGAGGGTAGAGTTACCTACCCTGAGCCATGAGATCGCCCCTCAGTAGAGGGTAGAGTTACCTACCCTGAGCCATGAGATCGCCCCTCAGTAGAGGGTAGAGTTACCTACCCTGAGCCATGAGATCGCCCCTCAGTAGAGGGTAGAGTTACCTACCCTGAGCCATGAGATCGCCCCTCAGTAGAGGGTAAAGTACTGGCTCCACTCCATCCACTTCCTGTATGATCAGGGTTTTTCCAAACCGAACAGCCAGCTCCAGAGATGTAGAGAAATTAGCATCCTACAATAATTACCAATTAATTGATATCATCACCTAATTGCTTTATTACAATAGGTCATAATGAATGTACATGTTGGCTATTGCAACTGATAAACAAAATGATATTCAAATATTTTAAAAATTGAAACTAAGCTTCATTTTTTTTAACAATAAGAAAATTGCTTAAATGATGTAGGTTTGCATATGTGATTTTGAATTTTACATGTACTGCCCAAAAGAACTAAAAATACCTTTTTTCATTTTGTAAACATCTTTAATATTGAAAGCTTAATCTTTATTTTAATTACTGTATAGAGCAAAATTTTTCCATAAAATTAAAGTTCTGTGACAACTTACCTGTTGGTTTATAACTTCCAGTCGGTTTTCCTTCAGATGTGTTTTCAGCCATTCTGTCGCTCTCGATGATGGATCAACGAGGAAGGGCCGAAGGGCGCTCTGTAAAAAAAAAATTTGATATTGACTTTAATATCTACGAAAAAAAAAAAAAATTCAAATCATTTTGATTGATGGATAACTTATTTTTTTTTAAAATAACTTCATATCTTAAAAAAGGTAATTGTCACTTTCGTGTCTATTTACTAAATTATATTCATGCATTAAATACATAAACCCTGGTAGCATCAGTATGAGAATAAGTGTTGCTTTTTATGCATTTTATTTGCAATTTAGAAATAAAAATCCCTTGAGCCTGAAAATAAAGTTTGTATTTCTGACTCAAAACAAAGAACAAAATTATTTCAAAAAATAAAATCCTTGAACCTATATCATATAATTCTCCCTGGAAAAAAAACATTCAAAATACAGAAAATGTTATTAATAAAATAATAATTGAATTAAGAATTCATCTCATTGGCTTGTCATCAATTAATTATATCAGCTGCTGCTCAAACAATAATATTGGTATGTTTTAGAACAAGAATTATCAAAAAAAATTTAAAAAAAAACCAACAACTACAAGACTTTAATTTCACAAAACATTATTTGTAATCATATTCACTACAGTCTCAACACTAATTAGATTTTACAATTTTGGACAACAATCAGTTAGAAAATGGCCGCACAACAAAGCGCATGGTCTCCAAACTGAGATACTGAGAGCAAGAAAATCAAACATTTTCATTGAAAATCCACTGAACAAGCGGCGGGTATATATTTGGATCATACGCGGGCAACTGCGTCAACTCAGGACTTGCTACTTACTGCCGGTTCAGGTGGTATCTGCTCAGACAAAATGGATGTAAACCTTGCATAATTATAAGGAATTTACTAGTCATGAACTACTGACTGAAAGTTGGACTTCACTGCAAACTGAAATTTTCACTGTCTCTTTCATTTTTTTTTTTAAATTCTCATTATCATAATCATTTAATCTTTTTACTGATAAGCTAGTAACTATTGTTTATGTTTTGCAATATACGGTTACCATAGCAACCCTAGCATTTTAATGAGAGTGACGTTCCTTTGTGAGCTATATAATATAATAAGCTCAGTTGGAGTATAAGAAGTATTTCCTTTGAAGCATTTTGAGTGCTCTATTTTCAATCTATTATTCGGTTACATTGTACCAAATATATAAATGCAGCATAATTATGTACATTGAATTTTACAAAATCCGACTAATTTGAAACATCAAAGTATATTGTACAGATTCTGCAAAGTAAAGACCAAACACAAATCTAGGCCACTTCTGCTATCTAACCTGGTGCAAGACAAGCTAAATCAGTGAAACACGCAGCTGAAACAAAATTTGATGGGGTGCAATTGAAAAAATAAAAACACAAAAAAACTGTCAGTTCCTGGCAACTGCCCCACATGAGATTTGAACTCATGACCCAGAGGTGAAGGGCTTGTGGTAATTTGGCCTCAATGGTCACATGCATGATCTGTACTTAATCCAATTTTATATACCACATTTTCGCCAATGTGTGTCCAATTGTTTTTGCTGATAATTTCAACACATTTCAACAAAATTTGTGGTAGACAGTGATGATACTTGGGTTTCGAGTTACCTCACATGAAAACGATGGGGTAAAGTATCATTTACTGTCGATTATTCCAACCAAAAAGTGATTGTTATATCACAGGAATCACATCAAAAGATATTTCCCTAATGAGGGCGCCGGGCGTGGGTAAATGGCCAAGGGAGGTGGGGGCGCTGTTTTTTGAGACCATTTTTAGATGTTTTTTTCTTAAACAGACTATAGTCATCTTGCTTTTAGTTTCGTATTTTTCTGAAACTTACTATAACCAACTTACGTTTTGAAGACAAGTAAGTATTGAAATTACATAATTATGAAGAAATGTATGCACCAGCAGTATTAAACATTGGTTAAATATGTCTGTTTCACAGAATTTGGGCATTTCATTCTAGCCTGTTTGTTTACCATGCGTACACTAAATGGCGGACGGTGCTTTCGATCGCTACTTTCGCTTTGTGGCAGATGGGAATTATCGACAAGAGCACACAATAAAATGCTTAGAAATGATAACATTCCTGTTATTTAGGAACCTTTGTGGCAAATGGGAATTACCGACAAGAGCA